>NW_027423715.1:3782500-4243893 GCF_013202065.1 Cotesia typhae | reverse complement strand
TCCCCCCCTCCAGACCACGCAGATTTTTTAATTCAACAAAACAATTTGGAAATTGTCTTGAAAAAGATTTAAAGATATTTTATTAAATTATCTGTCGGATTGGTATTGCACAAACTAAATTACGAAAGGCGCAAATCAGTCTCAACACCTGAACGTTTTTTACAAGGATTATCGTCAGTCAACCATGTGAGTACATACAGTCTATCAGTCTATCATCCACTTCTTGTACTTATATGTATAATCCAGATAATAAAGCGCCAATACGGAACTCCGTAATACTTGGAAAAATATTTCATAAATCCGGTACTTTATTTTATAAATTTATAAATTTAATTAATTTATTTCATTTAATCTACTCTAAAAAAAATTTTTATTTTTTTTTATCTCTTTTTTAATGATAACTTTTGACTTTTAAAATTTATTCAAGTTTGAGAGAAAGATTGTCAAGTGTATGTGTGTATTTGTAACTGAGATAAAAAAGGAATTTGAAATTTTATTAGTTAGAAAGAGAGGAATACTTGGAAAGGAAAATTTTATATATAATAAGTGAAACGATGGAATTGAAAAACAGAAAACAGCTGATGGTTGAAAATTGAAATAGAGATGGCAACAGATTCATTCTTTTATTTGCTCTTTTTATTTCATATCTATTAGTAAATCAGAAATCAGCTTTGTTTTGATTTTGATTGAGAAATAAATAACTATTTTTAACTTTTATTTTTCAACACAAAAGTGTTTTACATAAGTACACTCAACTATTTAAAATATGTCGACTAAGTCATCCGTAGATTTAAGAGGCGAATTGGCTGAGCTTGTTAAGCGAAAAGCTGAAATAGCTGTAAGTTTCCTATTTCTATTTATTTATTAAAATAATTACCCTAATTAAATATTTATTTCAGAAGTTAAAAAAAAAAAAAAAAAAAAAACAAATAATGATCCCATTAATTGTAAATAATTTTAAATGATTTGACATTAAAAATTTAGAGTTTATATGATGATTGAATTTAAGGTTAAGGTTGATCATTTGACTTTTTATTTATAAATTTAACAGCTGATTATTTTATTTTTTTTTTTTTTTTTATTTATTTATTTATTTCAGGACACCCTGGCGAATTTAGAAAGACAAATATATGCTTTTGAAGGTAGTTATCTTGAAGATACACAATTATATGGGAATATTATACGAGGATGGGACAGATACTTAGCTAGCAATAAAAATACAAATAGTAAAGCTGACAAAAGAAATAGAAAATTTAAAGAAGCTGAAAGATTATTTTCTAAATCATCAATAACGTCCATGGCTGTAAGTTCATTTATTTATTTATACATTAATTGTTATTAAAAAAAAAAAAAAAAAAAAAAAATGTTTATAATTTGATTGTTTATTTATTTATATTTCAGGCTGTAAGTGGTTTGGTAGAAAATACACAAGAAAAAAGTAAGGATTTGAATGGATATTCATGATTATTGTACATAAGTAGCACATCTTTTTCTTTTCATAAATTTATTCTTTCTGCTGAGTTAAATTGTTATTTAAATTTTGATTAATCAAGATATTTTTTAAAATTACTACATAGTCTATCATTGAGCATGTTCGCTAATTATTTATTTATTATTTTTTGTTTTCGTTTCATTAAATTGTAAATATATTTTTTAAAATTATATTTTTGGCTATGAGTTCTGTCATTAGTTCTGTCTTTTCATCACATTTATTGTATATAAATTATATAAATCAATACTTTTAAAATATTATAATTATTATTTTAATTTTAATGCACATAATGTTAAATGAGTGAATGATTGAATGATCTAAACAGAATTATTGTGGAAAAAAAAAAAAATATATATATATATATATATATATATATATATTAGGGGGGTCAAAAAAATCGAATAATATATTTTTGATTTTATACTCTGAAAAATAGGTTCGTAGACACCTAAAAAGAATTCTCTCCAAGTATAAGCTCTTAATTATAACGGGAAGGTCCTCCGCTTTGCGGGTTTCTATTTTTTTCGAATAATCAGATAAAAAAATTTATATCTCGCTTCCAACTGCTTGGAAAAATATTCCGTGGCATAGATTTTGTGAGAAATTGAATGCTTTACAAAAAGGTCTCTTATGACTTTTTCAAAAACTCAACCGATTAAAAGATATTCATAGTTGAAGTTTGGCTATTTTAAGGAAAATATTCGTTTTTATTATGAATTTTATAAGTCGATGAAAAAAATTATTTCGGATTGCGGAACTCATGATTTTGTAGGAAATTTACTGCTCTACAAAAATGGTCTCTTATGATTTTTTGATTAAGTGAAGCCGTTACGAGATATTCATCGTCAAACATTAACGAATATCAATATTTCCAGTTTTTGATCAATAATTCGATAAATTTTAATTTAAACTATGAGTTTCAGGAAAATTTACATAAATTTGAGTTTCGATCGATAAAGAAATGTTATAATAAGTTAGATAAAGAATTATTGGAATTATCATTGATTTTCCTTGGAGAAATGCCTCAAGAAAAGATTTCTTTCAAACGTCCTGGTGCTGTTCATCATGCTAGATGGATGGCTAAGGCCATTTATAGTTTGAAAATGTATCTATTCAGAGATGAATTCAAACTCTCTCAGAAAGAATTGCATGGTCTTCGTCATTTCTGTATTTTTATAGTCACATTGTATTTAAAAGCTTGGTTTTCATCAACTTCTGCAACAACTGCTGCTTATCATGACTTGCAGTTTATGAAAAATTTATTGGAGTACAAACATATCAATCCTTTGATTTCTTCAGCTACGTGTGAAAAAATGATTTCGCACTTATGGTATTTGAGTGATGAACTTGCCATTTTATCACTGTTTGACGATGGCGTTCCATTAGAAGTAAAAAAGTATTGTTGAAGCTGTTAATACTCGTGAAGGTACAGATTCTAAAGCTAAAAGATTTGTAATTGCTAAAAAGATTTGAATTCATTGGCGCAGAGAACTCTGAGTGACTTTGTGTCTAAAAAGTCATTAAATCTTTTCAAAATCTTAAATCTACCGTATGACTTTCTTGATGTCGATGTTGAATTATGGCCTACTAATGAGAGTTATCTCGAAAATAAAGAATACTTTCAACAACTAAAAGTTGTCAATGATTCAGCAGAGCGAGCTGTTGCATTAGTCAGTGAATATAATCAATGCTTGACAAAAAATGAAGAACAATTCCAGTACTTACTGCAAGTTGTCAAAGAACATCAAAAACATTCCCAAATTGTAATAAAAGAAATTATTTATAGTAATAGCGTACTGTTATGTTAAAAATATAGACAATTATATTGCAATTGATAATTCAATAAAAAATTTATCTATAAAAAAGTTAAATACTGGTTGTTTCTCACTTGATTCAATACTTTTCATATTAAATTTGACAAAGAAATATGTCATTCACTTCAAATTAAACTAATCATTGGCTATATGTCGAAAAAAATGCTCTAATTTCTTGTTTTAATGCAATCAAACAAGCTCAAGACTGAAAACAATATTAAAAAAATTGTTTATAACATTTCTTTATCGATCGAAACTCAAATTTATGTAAATTTTCCTGAAACTCATAGTTTAAATTAAAATTTAACGAATTATTGATCAAAAACTGGAAATATTGATATTCGTTAATGTTTGACGATGAATATCTCGTAACGGCTTCACTTAATCAAAAAATCATAAGAGACCATTTTTGTAGAGCAGTAAATTTCCTACAAAATCATGAGTTCCGCAATCCGAAATAATTTTTTTTCATCGACTTATAAAATTCATAATAAAAACGAATATTTTCCTTAAAATAGCCAAACTTCAACTATGAATATCTTTTAATCGGTTGAGTTTTTGAAAAAGTCATAAGAGACCTTTTTTGTAAAGCATTCAATTTCTCACAAAATCTATGCCACGGAATATTTTTCCAAGCAGTTGGAAGCGAGATATAAATTTTTTTATCTGATTATTCGAAAAAAATAGAAACCCGCAAAGCGGAGGACCTTCCCGTTATAATTAAGAGCTTATACTTGGAGAGAATTCTTTTTAGGTGTCTACGAACCTATTTTTCAGAGTATAAAGTCAAAAATAAATTATTCGATTTTTTTGACCCACCCTAATATATATATATATATATATATATATATATATATATATATATATATATATATATATATATATATATATATATATATATATATATGTAAATAATTATTGAACGGTATTATTGTTTAGTACGGTTTAATTAGAGGGTACCCTTATTTTAGTTGAACGATACAGTGAGTCAGAATCACAGCTTGGAAACAGCGGTAGTGAAGACAACTGCAACTATAACAATTCTAGTGTGGTAACATCGGGTAATAGCAAAGACTCAAGTGGAAAGAATCACACGTCCATACAATCTGGATATTTACAAAACAACGGTACATTGAGTAACAACGATCCCAATGTTACATTTACAAATGGTCCATTGTCAAATGGTAGTCTAGAACATATTTCCACACCCGCTAAAGATGGACATACCAATAGCAAAGAAGCTAGTAAAAATAGATCATCCAACAGCGCTAAGAAAAATAATAATAAAAGATCTCGAAATAGATAATTTATTAAATATCATTTTAATATTAATAATAATAATAATAATCATCATTCATCTTTTACTTAATTAATTAATTCATTAATGGTTACGTAAAATTTACGACATACGTACAAATTTAAAGATTCATCAAATTTACCAAGTATTACTTTTTTAAACATGATAAAATAATTATTTTAAACCGTGATTTAAAATAAGTTATAACATTTTTTGTATTGAAATAAATTCTGATATTTACAACTAATAGTTAACTATTAAATTAATAATAATTTTTTTTTTTTTTGTTTTTTTTACTGAAGCAATTAATTAGTTTCATTAATTAGGTCTGTGGAAATTTGGTGGTAAGCTTTTGGTAACCACAGCATTAAATCCATTTTTATCGTCTGCTGTATAAGTTACTGTACGAATAGATCCATCGGCTTCGACTACCGAGTACTCACCACGTACAGTATCACCATTTCTTTCTTCCCAAGCTGACTTTGAGTCACCCGTATAACCGTCAATTACGCCGTAATTAAATGAGTAGATTGGATAATCCTTAAAATAATAAATTATTTAGTATTATTATTAATTTTTAATTAAATATTAGTATTACCATGTAATCGACTTTAGGTTTTTTCTCAGATGATTTTAGTAGATATTTAGGTATTGTTGTCAATGATCCAGGTTTTAATGATTTATAAACTGACTGTTCGTTATACGGCCAATTGTATCTAAAATTAAATAGATAGTTAATAATAATTAATATTATCAAAATTATTATATTTTATAATTATTAATTACCTCTGAGTAAAACTAAATTCAATATTGGTAAAAAGCCATCCAACAAATGTTAATATCTAAAATAATAATAATAATCAACGTATAATTTAATTTTTATAATTGTTAAATACTTACATGTAAAATTGACATGGTAAATTTATTTAGTATAACAATTTAAAAATACGAAATGTCAACAGCGTGTCTTTTATTAAAACTATCATGACAGTATCTGGAAATGTATTCTTCTTTATATACTTAGACTTACATTCTCTTTTTATTACATCTATAGGGGAGTAAATAATTATTAAAAGAGTATCTTTTGATTTAGTTTTAAATTCAGATCGTGACAATGGTGAAATTCATAAAATAATAATATTACTATTACGTTGACTTAATAATATAATATGGTGTCAATCGACGTTATGTAAAATTTATTACAAGATTAATTGGTTTCTTGATTTTAAAAATTTGCAATTAAAATCAACTTTCAATATTAAAATAAAAACAAATAAAAAATTGGATATTGATAAGTAGCAGGTATGAGATTAACGATCAAAGTCTAAATATAAATAAACATTTGACTAATATTAATAATAACAAACGTTTGAGAGATTGTTTTTATTTTTATTTTATTTTATTTTTTTTTAATAAAAATAAAAATCAATGTCATAGATTATTTTCTTAGTCATAAGCTTTATAAACGAAATAATATTTATTATTTACTTTTATCATAATCCGCCAGTTATTCTTTTTGTTCTTTACTCTATAAAATTAAAAATTAATAAATTTAATATTTAATTTCTTTTTTTATCAAAAATATTAATGATGATAAAAATTATTAATCGTTAGTATAAAACTAAATTGTTATTAATGATTTGATGTATTGAAGATATATATATCTGGATAAATATATATATATATATATATATATATATATATATATCCAGTAGAATATTAAAAGATGTAGTATATTTCTCAGAGCTATCAGTGATTGTTTGACATTTGATCTGTAGTGTCAGATCTAAGAGTTCGCGGACGTTTAATTGAACCCTTGAAAAGTTGTGTCGGCGTTATGTTAGTTACGTCTAATTCTAATCAGATATTAATTGAAGATGCTGTTACAGTAACCGGTAAGACGTGAAAAAGTAATCATTGATTTATGGATTGAGGTACGTATTTTTTTTTATTTATATTTATACTTTTAAGAGTGAAAGGTTTGTAGGAGTTAATAAATGAATAAGAATAAAATATGAAAGCAGAGTTTAAGTTTTAACAAATAGACACTAGTAGTAGTAGTAGTAGTAGTAGTAGTAGTAGTAGTAGTAGTAGTAGTAGTAGACTTTCACCTTGAATTATATGCGTCGTTTATTGACAGAAAATAAATGAATGACATTACTTTATTTTGTTGAGAATCAATTTTTTTATATATATATATATATATATATATATATATATATATATATATATATATATATATATATATATTTATTATAGGTATAAAAGTATTTATAGACAACAATCTCAACTGTTTAATACAAATAGACTAGAGATGTTTGATATAATTTGACAGTTGTGTTAATAATGAATAATAATAATCTATAAATGATGATCATTAGGACGCCGTCAATTGGATGACTTGGATATAATATTTAATTGTTTTTATTTATTCATTTTTTTTTTTTTTTTAACAATAATAGAAATAAAAAATAAAATAATTGCAATAGTTACCTTGGATACAGTGGATTATATTGGACACCCGTTGAGTTGTAGAATTATTGAGACATTGTAGAGAGCACTTAAACTTTTAATATAATACAAATACCATCATTACATTTCACTTGTTTATCAATTCTTTTGTTATAAAATGTAGGACAATAAATATTCAATGCATTAAAATATTAAAAAATAAATATTTCAGAAAAATTAATTGTAATAATTTTTTTTAAACATAATAATTAGATGTTGGTGTTATTATAAAAATGCATGAAATGCGCGGGCGCAAATATATCACTCGGAATTCCAGAAGATGATTCAGGAAGCTCCAAGTAACTTCAGTGTTACCGCGCAAATAATCGTCACAGGTACCGTAATCCTGACAGTACAAAATTCAAGTTTAGATGAAATTAAAAAATAAAAATGATATTTTGTTTTTAATATTTGACAATTTGACAATTGTAATAATATAAATATAGTTTTGAATTTGAAAGTCAAGGTGAAATATTTAGTAAGAATATGCTAGTTTAATTATCAAAGTACTCTTTAATTCGATTGATATTTCCGGATTTTTTACAATAAACAAACTCCCAGTTAGTGTGGTAAATATTTATAATTGATCAGATCTTGGCTTTATGCAGTAAAGTTTATGAATTCCACTTGTGATTATGATTATCATCCCCCTATAATATATCCTATATATATATATATATATATATATATATATATATATATATATATATATATATATATATATATATATATATATTCGTAAATTTATTTATTTATTTATTTCAAAAAGTTTGAAATGAGTTGATATAGGGAAGAAGAAGAAGAAAAATGGCAGAGCACGTGAATGAAACGAAATTGATCCCACCGATTTCAGAATCAGAATTGCCTATTGACATGCAATTTAATGAAGGACATCTACTGAGTATCATAACTTACAGTGTCTTGATGGTGATATCAATTGCTGGAAACACCACTGTTCTAGTCCTAATTTTTGAAAGACGTAAAACTCATCAGTCACGAATCAACACAATGTTAATGCATTTGGCCATCGCTGATTTATTGGTAAATCATTTTTCACAATTATTTATTATATTGATGATATTAATTTAAATTATAACGAGATCAAGATTTAAAATTAAAGGTAACTTTGTTGATGATGCCCCTCGAAATTGGATGGGCGGCGACAGTTTCTTGGCGTGCAGGAGATTTAATGTGTCGTATTATGGCCTTTTTTCGTGTTTTTGGTCTTTATTTGTCTTCATTCATACTTATTTGTATAAGTATTGACAGGTAAATATATAATAATAATAATAATAATAATAATAATAATAATAATAATAATAATAATAATAATAATAATAACAATATATGTATTTACAAATGGTAAATTAAATTATTATTAAAGGTATTATGCAGTTATGAAACCAATGCAATTAATAAATATTGATAGAAGAGAAAGAATAATGTTAATAGGAGCTTGGATTGGTGCTGTTTTGTGTTCAGCGCCTCAGGTTATTTATTTATTTATTTATTTATTTATTTATTTATTCAAATAAAGTTTTAAATTGATATATAAATATAAATATAAATTTTCTTTAAATTGCAGATGATTGTGTTTCACGTTCAACGGCATCCAAAATTCATCTGGTATGAGCAATGTATTACTTATCATTTTTTAACTCCAAATGTAACTGAAGAAGTTGGATACTCTGTTTTTTCAATGGTTATGATGTACTGCTTACCTTTGGTAGTAATAATTTACACATACTCCAGCATTTTGATTGAAATTTACAGCAAAACAAGAGAAAATTCTAAAGGTAATTTTTAATAATTGTTTTTATTACTTTTTATATTAAAAAATTAATATTTTTTTCAGATAAAATACGTCGATCATCAATTGGATTTTTGGGACGTGCTAAAATACGAACATTAAAAATGACAATTATTATCGTCGCCGTATTCTTCATCTGCTGGACCCCTTATTACATAATAAGTATATGGTAATTATTTTAATAAATTATTTATTTATATAAATAAAATAATTAAATAAATAAATAAAATTTAGGTACTGGATTGACAGAGAAAGCTTTCGTGAACTAGATCCAAAAATTCAAAAAGGACTTTTTCTTTTTGCCTGTACCAATTCATGTATGAATCCCATTGTTTATGGAGCATTTAATATTCGTCGGAATACTCAAGTGCGTTAAATAATTTTATTTTTAAATAAATTATCTACTTTTTAATGAACATATTATATTGTTTATTATTTATTATTTTTTTAATCCAGAGAACAGTACGAGCTCCTACTCTAGAGACACGAATTACACCATTTAATTTGTCAATCAAGCTCATTGACAACAAATAAATATTTATTATTTCATTTTATTTTATTTATTATTTATTAAAGATTATTTATATTTAATATTTATTTTATTTATTACGCACAGTATTTATTAAATTTTTTTTTTTTTTTTTAAATAAAATAATTGTTAATTAAATTTATTTATAGGTAATAACAACAACAACAACAACAACAACAACAACAACAACTCGGAGGATTCTAACAGTAGACAAAAAAAACCAAAAAACATCTCAAATTATTTGTCGTGTATCGTGGCATCAAAATCTTTCACATTTAACGCAATCATCTTGTATACCACTTGAAATAATTCCTAACAATGATATTAATTTAGATATTGTCAACTGTTCATACATAAATGAATAAAATTTATTGAAATTTTCATTAATGTTTTTTTTTTTTTTTTTAATCGTCATCACCGATCTCTGATTTTAGAATAAGATGATTTTTCTTACAAGTCTTGGGAACTTTCATTTTATTTCGTCATTTGAAAAAAAAAAAAAAATTTTAACTCATTTTTTAACAGCTGGATTTAAAAAAATTAAAAAAAAAAAAACTAACTATGATTATTTATAATAGACAGTTACATATCGTAGGAAGAACTACTTCCTACTCATTTTTAAACTCGGTAAAGTTTGACTAAATAAATAAATAAATATATATATATATATATATATAAATACATCGGTTACTCGACTATACTCTTTGTATGGTACTTGTAAAGTAACATAATACTGACATTTGGTGGCTGGATGTCTAAAAATATAATTAATAAAATTAATAAAAATTTATTTAGACAGTTTTAATGAAAAAATATAAAAGTATATTATTGTTGTTGTTTGAATTGATACGGGTGTAGTTATAAAATGCATTAGTCTCAGTACTTACTCTATTACTCTCTCCCTATGCGCTTTTAAAAGTTAAGAGTCCGTGGGCGCTGTATAAAACTCGCCGGCAAAGTTTCCCCGGTTCAGTATTGACGTTGATCGCTGGTGATACTAATATTCTCAAAACTTGTAATTATAAATATTATCTATATTTTATTTGAATTATAAAGTGCAATTACATCACATGAAGACGACTATTTAAATTCTAAATGGCGGGGTTTAAAACGATTGTATTCATTTTGTTTGGAATTTTCAAACTATCAACCGCTATTTTATACGATCAAGGTATTTAAAAAAACAAAAAACAAAAAACAAAAAATATTAATTAATTATTTTTTTAATTTTTTTATTCAAATACTCCAATTAAATAGATAAAATAATAATATCTAAATATAAGATGTCGTAAAGCTTGACCCCGATAACCCCGACATGATTTTAGGAAAAATTAGAACACTTTAAAGGGGGTTTATCAGGATAAATATTTATGTAATTTAATACTAAGTAGACTATCGAGAAATTCAATAGATTAAATCGATTGTTATTGTTAAGTTAAAATATGTAGTCCTAGTGTCATAGACGACCCTTTTATATCTACTATTACGACATAGAATCAATTGACAAACGTTATACTATGTCTTTAAAACCAGTCGCTAAGAACGTGGGCAAGAAACCCGGTAGTTTGTAAAGGTAAACCCACCCAATAAAAGTCAACTAAGGCAACTTGCTGGTGGTATCATTCTCTGGTATCGCAAGGTCACTCAACTCTCTTTATCATCACTGCAAAGATTCTATTTGCAAAAAATATATTCTAAAACTCCAAATTTTTTATTTTATTATTTATTATAAAAATTTTTACCCCCCCTCCTCCCCCACCCCCCAGTAGTAAATGCAACATCACTTTTTTTTAATAACTTTTCGTCTCAACTTTTAAGGAAAAAGTTTCTCTTTGCAGAAAAATGGCGCAATTATCATCATTTACTATAGATATACTCATAGAGTAGGTATTAAAAAATGTTAAACCTAAGCCCACGTTTTTTTTTTTATAATTGTTCTAATTACCATAGTCAGCGTTACTGATTTAATAATAATAATAATTATTATTATTATTATTATTATTATTATTATTATTACATCAGAGACTTGAGGTTTAATTTATTAAAAATTATTAAGTTCTCAGTGATATACTCGAAGATGCAGTCAACGACAATGAATTTGCAATCACTGTAAAACACTTGAAATTTAGGAAAAATGAACTCGGTACAGAGACACTTTTTGCTGCCAAATATTCAGATCCGAAAACTAAATTTATTTTTATGCTTGATCGACGTACCAATACAAGTAAGCAGTTTAATTATTTATTATAAATAAAATTAATTGGGAATCTTTATATAAATATGTTTTTTTTTTTTTTTCTTAGTATTTCTGGAAACTGTGGAAGAAAGCAAAAAAGCAAGTCAAGAATTTCAAGTCGGCAGCTTGAATATAACGCATCCCATTAAAAATATAATATTTTTGGTTAATCAAAATAAACCAAACTCTCGGGTTGACGTGTATGTTAATTGTAACAATCAAGGCGCCATTCCATTGAGAAAAACACCGAGAGAAGCTGCTGATGAACAAACAGTTTCTGTGTTTCGAGTGGTATTTTATTTTTATTACTTACTTAATTATTATTATTATTATTATTATTATTATTATCATTGGATAAATTATTAATAAATAAAATAAGGAATTTTATTGTAGTTCACCCACGTTAACTTTAATTCATTAGAGTAAACTCTTTAAGTAAAACTTGTAGGTATATTTTATTATTTATAACTGCATTAAATACAAGGAACGTGTTTTACTAAATAAGGCTCTATTAAATATATTGATACCATATTTGTGTTTAAATTTACGCACATCAACATCATCTATGATGACGTTATACTTAATTATTATTATTATTATTTTTTCCCTTAGTATAAAGATAGAAAGTATCGTATAAAAATATACAAAAGTTCAGAAATTTCCGAGTTGTGGGAAAGAGAAGGCTGCCGTACAAATCTTAAAGACATTGAAGATATTGAGCACCAAGCGAATCACAGTACTACCGTTTCACGTGTTCGTCGACGGGGAGATATCGGGATCCATACCATCGACGATTTAAGTAAGATTAATTATTTTTTAAGTTTAACTAATATTATATTATAAATTATTTATTCAGATTGCATTGGAGAAGGAACTCTGATAAAAACTTTGAATGAACTGATAGAAGTTACAAAAAAAATTTGGAGTGAAGTTGAAAAAAATGTAATCAATTATTCAATATTCATTGTATTTATTTAATTTATTTAATTTAATTTTAAAAATTCAATTCTAGACTCATGAAACTCGGTACATAAGAAAATTAATTGAAGAATGTGCAGCTTGTCGTCCAGGTAAGTGTTTTTTTTTTTTCTTCTTCTTCTTCTTCTTCTTCTTCTTCTTCTTCTTCAATAATATAGAAAATTTTATTATGATGTATTTTTAATTATTTAAATAGTTACGACACCTCCACCCCCACCACGACCATCATGTAGATACCAAAGTCCATGCTACTCAGCAAGTTACTGTCGAGATACGGAAAGAGGTCCTGAATGTACTGGATGTCCTCCAGGATTTACCGGAGATGGTCGAAGGTGTCAAAAAATAAAAACATGTCAAGACAATCCTTGTTTCCCAGAGGTTCGCTGTCAAGATACAAGAAATGGATACAGGTTAGTCTTTTTTATTTATTTCAAATTAAAAATTTTAAATAATATAAATAAATAAACAAACGTTTGTCTATAGGTGTCATTCATGTCCTCCTGGATACACTGGATCTGGAGAGAGCTGTCATAAAATTCGAGGATGCCAGTCTAATCCTTGCCATTCCGGAGTGCAATGTCATTCGATTCACGAGTATCCTTACTACAAGTGTGGCGAATGTCCCCAAGGCTACACCGGTAACGGGACAAACTGCCAGGACATTGACGAGTGTGATCTCGATATGGAAGCATGCCCCCCAGGAACTGAGTGTATCAACATCACCCCAGGATACAGGTGCGAGCCTACTGACTGGGATTTACCAAATTAATTCACTCACCGTTAAATATTTTTTTTTTTCTTCTTTTTTCTTCTTTTTCTTCTTTTTAATTTAATTCCATTAGAATCCGTAATTAATTTACAGCATATCTATACTTAATCAATTTTAGAATTTTTTTTTTTTTTATCATGTTTTTAAATTAATAATTAAAAATTATTAGTCCTCTTTCTTGCTTCTTTCGTCATTTTCTCAATCAAAATTAGTTTAGATCCTGTTGTTCTTTTTTTTTTTTTTTTTTTTTTTTTTTTTTTTTTCCCTGATGTACTTAAATTTTTTTTTTTTTTTACATACACTGTATCATAATGAAGATATATTGCCAAGGAAACTAAAAAGACGATTAATGGTATTTACAATTGCATTCGTCTTTAAAATTCCTTTCACGTTCCTCTTATTTCCCTCATTAATTTTTAATAATATTAGTTTTTGACGTTTATGTAATAAAATAAAATAAAAAAAAAAATAAATAAATAAATAAATAAAAATAAATAAATAAATAAATAAAAATAAAAAAAAAAAAAAAAAAAAAAAAAAATTAAAAAAATTAAAAAAACGGAAAAAATAAGTATAAGAGTATAATGGGTAAATGATGAAGATATTTACCCTCCCATCCGGTAAATGCCTCCTGCCCGATGATAGATGTCAACCGTGTCCTCCGGGATTCACCAGTACTGCGACCGAGGCTGTTCGAATCGAGTCCGCTAGAAGGAACAAGCAGATCTGCCAGGATATTAATGAGTGTGAAGATGGACGTAATGGAGGCTGTGTACCCAATTCCGAGTGCATCAACACTCAGGTTATTTCAATTATTTATTTATTTATTATGAACAATAATTAATTATGTAGATGATGATGATGATGATGATGATGATGATGATAATAATAATAATAATTTAATTATACAGGGATCATTTAGATGTGGATCATGTAGAGCTGGATTTTTTGGCAATCAAACAATTGGATGTCGTTCAACGCGGAATATTTGTCCTGATAGAATAACTGTTTGCGATGACAATGCTGATTGTATTTGCATTGCTGTTAATCAATACATTTGTCAGGTAGATAAATTTATTTTTATTATGATTTTTATAATTGAAATAAAATTTATATAATTTAATACATATAAAAATAATTAAAGTGTCATATAGGGTGGGCTGGTAACGGAATAAAGTGCGGAACTGATTCTGACAGCGATGGACATCCAGATGAAACTTTAATCGTTGATAATCATAAAATTCCGGCAGATAATTGTATTAATGTACCAAATAGTGGTCAAGAGGACTCTGACAATGACGGGATTGGTGATTCTTGTGATCAAGATTCTGATAATGACGGAGTGTTGGATACTACTGACAATTGTCCGCTTAATTATAATCCCAAACAAGAAGATACAGATCGTGACGGAGTTGACGGAATAGGTGACGCCTGTGATAATTGCCCAACAATATCAAATATTGATCAAAAGAACGTTGATGGTGATACTATCGGAGATGCTTGTGATAACGATATGGACAATGATGGTATTTAATAATATTTTATTTTATTTTTTTATTAATAATCTTTGTCCTATTGTTAATAATTTTTTGTCCCTATCTAGGAATATTGAATGAATTTGATAATTGTCCAATTAAAAAGAATGAGGATCAACGTGATTTTGACAGGGACGGTGTTGGAGACGCTTGTGATAATTGTCCAATGATTCCTAATCAAGATCAAGCAGATGAAGACAGAGATAGAGTTGGAGACGCTTGTGATGACGGGCATGACAAAGACAAAGATGGTATTCAAGATAATTTTGATAATTGTCCAGATATTGCTAACTCTGAGCAAACTGATTCGGATAATGATGGGATTGGTGACCAGTGTGATGATGATATTGACGGTGACAATGTACCTAATGACATTGATAACTGTGTATTTGTATACAATCCGTTGCAACAAAATTCACGAGGTAATTGTTATTATTATTATTATTATTTTGTTTTTTTTTTTTAATATTTTAAATATTAATTAATTTATTTATTTTATTTAGGAGGTCTATTTGGAGATGCCTGTTTTAATGATAATGACAATGATACTATTGCTAATCCACATGACAATTGTCCAAATAATAGTCAAGTGTGGACAACAGATTTTACAAAATATGATATAATAGCTTTAGATCCTGTAGGAGATGCACAAATAGATCCTCATTGGCAGATTCATAACAAAGGAGCTGAAATTGTTCAAACCCAAAATAGTGATCCTGGAATAGCTGTCGGTGAGTTAGAGTTATTAATAAATTTAATAATAATTGAATTATCTTGTTTTTTTATTTTTTATCGGTTAAAAAGGATTTGATAGCTTCACTGGAGTTGACTTTGAGGGAACTTTCTATATAAATACCGATATTGATGACGACTATGTTGGATTTGTTTTTTCATATCAAAGTAATAAAAGATTTTACTCAGTTATGTGGAAAAAAAATACACAAACTTACTGGAAAGCAAATCCATTCCGAGCAGTTGCTGAACCGGGAATTCAATTAAAACTTATTGACTCAGAATCAGGCCCTGGTAAAAGACTGAGAAACAGTTTATGGCACACGGGGGACACTGATAATCAAGTTAAACTACTGTGGAAGGATCCTAGAAATGTTGGTTGGACAGAAAAAACTCCCTACAGATGGCAATTATTACACAGACCGAATATTGGATTGATAAGACTTTGGATTTTTGAAGGACCTCGTTTGATTGTCGACTCTGGTAATATATTCAACTCGGTACTCAAGGGTGGACGTCTTGGTGTATTTTGTTTCTCTCAAGAAATGATTATCTGGTCAGACTTGCTTTACAAGTGTAAAGGTAAGAGAACCGAACCATCAATTATATATCTTCTATTAAAATCTTATTCTTCTTCCAAGTCATTGTAATTTATTTATTTTTTTTTTTTTATTATTTTACAGACAGTGTACCTGAAGCCGTCTGGCGTGAATTACCCTCAAATTTACAATCTAAAATAAACATTGACCCAAGTAGTTCTAAAATATCGAGGCTCCAACGGCCTCCTCTATAAGACTAACTAAATAATAATAATATTTTAATAATTTAACAAACTAAATTTCTAAATGATGATAAAAATTTATACTTTGTTATATCAAGGATAAATGATTTTTTAGGAATTACTAATTATTATTTCAATTCTGACTTTATTGCATATAGTATATATTCAATTTAAATTGCATTATTTTGTCAATTGATAAATAAATTATCTATGTTTTCTATAATAATATGTAAAATTGAATAAATTAATTAATTGTGTAATAATTTTATTGATGAAATTGATAAAAGCAGTCTTCTTATAATCTTGCTCCCTTGCAGCTTGGAATATTTAATATGTATATATAAATATTTTTTTTTTTAAATAATAATAATAATAATAATAATAATAATAATAATAAAAGTACAGAATCAGTCATAATTAAAATTAAATAAATCTCTAAATCAATAAAATTAATACGATATAAAGGGGGAAAATTCGGTTTCTTACCTACTTTAATTGAAATATCTTTTTTTTTTTTTTTTTTTTTTTTTTTTTTTTTTATCAATCTATCAATATTTTAATATGTATAATTAATTATTAATAATAATAATAATAATAATAATATTAAATCGTATAACATATATAAACATTACCTAACTATAATAAGTTAATAATTTTTTAATAATAATAATAATAATAATAATAATATTATTATTCATATTAGTATTATATAGAGAATTTATGAATAAACTTATTTATTTACACTATATATTGAATTAATTGTGATTACAAGTACTAACATTTAAAATACTAGGGTCGAAAAAATGTACGTAATTTATATAAATTTTTTGGAGTACTTAATTATTTAATAAATCCGGCTTTTATGATAAAAATGTGCATATTTTTTATGGCAGTGGTAATAAATAATTTTTAATAAGGCAGTTGGGCATCCTCAAACGGTCGTTTTTTTTTTTTTTTTTTTAACTTTTGTTTAAAGACCTATTTATTATTATCTTTCATTATCAGACTAAAATTGCCTACGGACTGTTATTAATGAGTCTATTAAAATTTTATTTATAACAAAAAAAAAAAAAATAATAATAATAATAATAATAATAATAATAATAATAATTAATAATATTAGGCTGACTGAGTGTCCGCGGAAATACTGTCTAAGAAAGCCCATCCACAATTTAACAAAACGTCGACCCTATTATTGAATTGAATTATTATTATTATTATTATTATTTCGGTATTTATTAATAATTCAACTTTAATTAATTATATATACTCTTAAAAAATCAATAAATAAAGTTGACTTGGTATCGAATTATAAAACTTATTTTAAAAACTTGCATACGATTTATCCAATTAAATCATTCAATGTCAATAGCACACATTCACACTTAATTCTAAGATTACAATTGTCTTTTAGATTTTTCATAAACATCATTATTGTTATTACTGATATTATTATTATTATTATTATTATTATTATTATTATTAGATGTAATAATAGAAGTAGTAGAAGTAATAGTAGTTGTTGTTGTTGGTTTATTGCGAGAATAATTATTATTCGATTTGCTGATCTTAAGAGATGAGATTGCCGGTTCGGGTCACCAAGCTTCAGTATAACGTACGTCAAACTCTTGAAGAGATGGCAAACGTTTTTTGAGCGACTCAAATGTCTGAGCAGATAATTTCGTACTGTTTAAATTTAACTTTCTGAGGCTTGTGAGTGCTACACAAATAGAAAAGAACAAAAAAAAAAAAAATAAGTATTTAAATATATTATTATTTAATAAAATATACTTACAGGCCAGTGTAGAAATACCCTTGTCAGAAACAGGTGTTTCACAGAGATTGAGCACCTGAAGTTTTTGAAGATGCTCACTTATCATTTGCAGTCCAGCATCACCAAATTGGGTCGCCCATAAGTTTAAATATCTCAGCGCTGGTAGTTTGATAAGTTGTTCAGCACATGCAGATGTTACTGAAGTAAACGCCAAACTAAGACACTCCAAATTACCAAGAGCACCACCACCAAGTAACAAAGCTACGTCAGCATCAGTTGCTCGAACAGGAAGAACTAATTTTTTCGGACCACCTTTTTGTTGCTTTAATAATAATAATAATAATAATAATAATAATAATAATAATAATAATAATAATAATAATAATAATAATAAAAAGAAATAAATTAATTAATTAATTAAATTAAAATAAAAATAAAAATAAAAATCTATTTATATTTACCAATTCTTGAAGATTTTTTTGCCGCTGACATAGAGCTGAGTAGCGATCTTTACCCAAAGGGGTTGATTGTAGTGCTGAGACAACTTGTAGTCTTGCTTCCTCATTTGGCAAGAGACGCCACTCAAGCATAAGACAAAGAGCTTCTTGTGCTGCGTCACAGCCTCTTACTCCCAAAAGTATACACGCACTTCCAGTTTGTTTAAGCAGTGAACTGATAAATTTTTTACGACGACAACAGCATTCCAGTAGACTTGTTAACTAAATAAATTTATTATATTAAATAATATCAATTATTTAATAATAATAATAATAATTACCATTTTTCCAAATAGAGTACCATCATCAGGGCAAGCTGGATTGGACGGAGCTGCGATATGAATCCATCCTGGCCGTAATTCTCTTACAGGTAAAAGAACTCGATGGACAGTACAACGTGGGTCTTGAGCCAATCGACACATTAAATCAGTCATTATAGTCTCTTGAACTTGTTTATTAGCTAAAGCACCTTCTGGAAATGGAACTGGCTGCAATAGAGCGCTTAGACCAGGTCTCCAATCACAGTACTCGGATCTATTATTTGTTAATAATTATTTATTAAATCTCTATTAATTAATAAATTATTGTTTATTATTATGTATTACTTACGTGATTGTTAAAACTAAAAGATAACAATTTAATGGCGGAACTGGAGGAATTTTACCAATATCAAGATCGTATTTCGGAGTTTCAAAGCTAAAATAATAATAATAAATAAATAAATAAAATAGTTGTTATTATTTATAATTATGAAATTTACCGGTGAAATATTGCTGCAACGCAGATGGAAACTAAGTTGGGCAAAATACGTGGATGAGGACAATCACTCCCGGGTCCATGAATAGAACTAATGTAATCTCTGATTGACTGCTCGCCGTCGTCATTTTGATAAAGAGCAGCAATAAATACTTGAATAAGCTTCCGCATGTCTGGAGATTTACCAAAATCAACTGTGTGCTTTAGGCAACGGGTGATTGCTGGGGCGATAGCTGGCACTAGAGATGATTTTGGATGCTGGTGAGTGAGACGAGCTAATGCACGAGCCAAAACTGGAGGTGGTGGCGCTTTTTCTAAAAGTGGTGCAGCAACACCCAGCACAGCTTCTGCCCAACTTCTCTGATCGTTTAAATTTTCTACATTTTTATCAATTTCTTCTTTATCCTTTATTTTATTATCTTTACTGTTGGATAATTTTGGTATTGACGAATCCTCGAGAAGCTTAGCTACTACCTCCAAAGGTGTACCATTAACTCGTTCATCTTGAAGAGGAGTCCACAGGGCAAAGTCTACCATTGATTTAAGCTCTTTAAGAATTATATCTTCTTTAGTATTTATTGATACTGTGTGTTGATATTTAAATATACTTTTCTGTGAATAATTTTATTAAAAATCAATTTTATTAAAATAACAATATAATAATAATAATAATAATAATAATTATTATTATTATTATTATTATTATTATTATTATTATTATTATTATTATTATTATTATTATTATTATTATTATTATTATTATTATTATTATTATTATTATTATTATTATTACCTTCCAAAGAATAGAGTGATACCATTGATCTCTTGTATAAGCGTTACTAGCTTGAAGTAATAATGATCCATCTGGCAATACTATTCGTAAACAATATTTGTATGTTGGATCCCATCTTGCAACTGCATATACTTCAGTCATACTGCTGTACGGTACTGGTTGTTGAAGAAATCCTGTCAACTAATAGACAAATATTCAATTTTTATTTTTATTTTAATTTTTTATTATTATTGATATCAATAAACAGTTATCGGGTTTACAGAGTAACCGGTAAGGGGCATTTAATATCAGTTACGATATAAAATTTAATTTAATTAATAACCGATACGCGATATAAAAAAGGTCTACCTTTTTTTATTATGTCTTTTAACTTGAATTTATTCTGGACAATAACAATAATTAAATATTTAACTGCTCTGAATTACATCATCCCTGTCAAATATTTAATTTATAAATAAATGAAATAAAATAAAATGTTGAATGATGAAGTAATTTTTATTGAATATTTTTAGTTTGTGATGTTATGTTACTTTTTCTTTCTAACACCAGCACCACCATTAGTATGAAGCAATTAAAGCGAAGATGTAACATGAGAATCCAAGTGTGTCAGTAGGTCATAACTGGTAGGTCATCACATTTTCGTAGAACATCCGGGGATATATTTTACTTTCTTTTAATTTATATAATTATATTTTATTTTAATGTGAAATGAAAAAAAAAAAAAAAAATATGTTTCATCTCTCTACACGGTGCTACATGTGATATGATGTGTTATGTCTAACGCTAGTGAATATGATCCATTTAAATGGTTTTTATCAAAAGCCATGTCATTGATTCGTTCTTTAATTCGTGTAATCACACTCACCACCTGGCATTAAATTTATCATAAAAAGTAATAATAATTATGATTTATTGCCAGCATGAGTATGAGTATGAGTGTTAAATGACGCAAATGGTATCCTCGGGTACAGGTGAGATCGTGAGAAAAAATATTTAAACGGAACTGGATTGACCTAGTTGTATAAATAATTGATAATAACAAAAATAATAACAATAATTACTTATTGTGACGCTCAACTAATAAAAATAAATTCAGAGGGAGTCAACTGTGAATGTGATTATAATATAATACTATCAGTTTTACTAACAGTACTACCTATCAGGTCAATGTGCTCTATTTAAACAATTGTTTAAATTAACACGATAAATTGTTCGAGTATAAACTTTTGTATGTTTAATAGATAACAACTTTGCTTCTGCTGGAAGGACTCTAAATAATAATGCAATAACAAGAAAAATAAATAAAAAGTATTGAAAATGATGATTGATCAGCAAAAATTATTCCACGTTTTTTTTTTTTTTTTTTTAATATATGTACTACATACTTAATCATTGCTGAGAAAGGAAAGTTTAAGGGAAGGGGGAAAAAAAAAAAAAAAAAAAAAAAAACGTTGAATCTGTTGTAACTGAAGTAGCTGATAACAGATAGAGAATACACCAGTGGGGGAAAACGCTTGCGTAGAGAAGAGATTGAATGACGTCATTGGCGAATCTAGGCCGTGAGTTGAATGACTGTTCGAGTGAGCTCAACCTAATCTGTCGTGTTGGCTTATATCCACCCCCTAATTTTATACTCTCAATGAACTCCATATATTTACCTAGTAAACCCGCGTATACATCATAATATTAATAATCAGAGTATTATTATTATTATTATTATTATTATTATTATTATTATTATTATTATTATTAACATAATGTAATTTAGTTAATGAAATAATGACAAACAAAAACAAGACAATTTATCACAATTAAAAAATTAAATATTCAAGTCAATCAAATTGATTTGTTCCAAGTAATTATAGTTATTAATGGATTATTTTGACAATTATCAATAAAAATCATTGTTAATTATTAATTATTAAGTAAAAGTACTTTTGTAGTAATTAATGGGATTGAAAGGAGTTAATTTGCATAACTAACTTGAGGTAAAGGACTATCATATCATATCAGAGACAATCTGTGGTGTCCGACGGCGGAAACTCATATTATCCAGGGTCAGCTTTGACGTCAAGCCTCGCCAGCGTGCATCGCTCACTGTAATATATCCTCGATACGATATAATACAATATATCCAATATATACCTACATATATCACACCTTTTAGTACATAACGCGGTTTAGTTTGATATATAATAGTATCAACAATCTTCTCAAATTAATACAACCTGGAAGTGGTTATACTCTATAATTATACTTGTATTATTATTACTATCATTAACAGCGATTAAACTAATAATGATAATGAAAAAAAAAAAAAAAAAAAAAAAACTTATTAAATTACGCTCCGAGTCTTTGTACTTGCATCGGTATTATTTATTTTTTCAACTTTACTACTCAAATTAATAAAATATCATCAGACTAAAACGCTTAAACGGTGAATTATTCCACTTGCTGAGGTTGCTTAAAAGTCTTTTAAATTAAATAACAAATTATATATATATATATATATATATATATATATATATATATATATATATATATATATATATAATAATAATAATTTAATATAATGTGCTGGAGGAATATAAAAAATAATGATAAATTTACGCCGACAAATATTACGAGTTGTTAATAAAAAGGAAGATATATTTCACATATCCACGGTGACGAGCTAAACAAATGTTTATATAAATCATTTTTACGTTGAATTAAACGTTTTGAACTTTATCAATGACACATTTATACGCCTCTTTTCGACCTTGTGTCGTCGTCGTCGTCGTCGTCATCGTCGCTGTTGTCAATGTTTGTCGGTAATCGGAATCATCATCATATTTCTCCTATACTGTATTTTTATTACTTAAATTTATATTAATTTATTTACGAAAAAAAAAAAAAATTTAAAAAAAAAAAAAAAAAAAAAAAAAAAAAAAAAAAAACAGATTTAATCTAAAGTTTAAGTTTATAATCGGTTTTTCTTTGGCCCATTTCTTCCGGAAATTATTTTTTTTTGCTTCTCTCGGTTGAAAGTAAAAAAAGTTATGTGCATCAGTCACGCAAGAGTCGAGCGAAAAGTATATTCATTATTAATTGGAGCCATTTATCTAACACCCAGATGCTCCCTCACTCACAATACATATATATATATATATATATATATATATATATATATATATATATATATATAAATTAAGATTAACCGTATTTTATTATAAATTACTCGGTTATATTGTTGATGGAGCAATTGCTACTTTAATTAATTAGTATTTTAAATACATATTAATACGCCGATGGATTAATTAATGGATAAAAGTTATGTGTAAAAAAATTATATACATGTATATTTACACTTAATACTCAATGCTATAAATTTATCCGTATTTAAATTTATATCCTTAGATAATAATGTAATTAATTATACATATTTAAATATTATTTGTGTTCAATTATTATTGATGAGTTTATAAATCAATTTATGCTGTAATACGTACTTACTGTAATACGACCTATCATCTATTATAGTAATTAATGCAAGAATAATCGGTATGCACTTAGATTTTTTGATACTTTAAATTGTATAATAACTGTTTTTATTTCATATTTTTTTTTTTTTTTAAGTAATACTAATATTGATGTTAATTATTAATTCTGATTTGCTGTTAATTCATATTGACGTACGTCTTCTTTTTGTGCCGGATAGTATTTATCCATTCGTGTTTAAAAATTTTTTTTTTTTTTTTTTTTTTTCCAAGTGTCAACTTTAATTTATGTATATTTTATTAATTGTATATATCTTCTTTATACACATCATTGAGTAATCAAACTGATTAATCCACAATATCAATTCAATATAGATATATATGTATAGATATATAATATTTTATCTCTTAAAAAAAAATAAAAAAATAAAAACAAATAATAAATAAAAAAAAAAAAAAAAAAACGGATATTATAAAGACGAAATAAATTGAAAGGTCGTAGATACAAGGATCGTGTCGTAGAAAAAAGAGTTAATGATTATGAGTAGTTGTAAACGATTTAAAAAATTCGATAATATTTTAAATGAAATACTGTAGACGCGAAAGGAATAAACGAAGGAACTTACGTACGTATTAACGGTAAGCGCAATGGCCTGATGATGAAAATTTATTTCGAGACGTGTACAGAAAGAGTTGCTGCTAAATATAAAAGTATAAAAGTACATTAGTGTATATAAAAAGAGAGACAATGAGTGGTGTAAATAGTGCTGAAGCGTAAAACGTATAACAAATAAAACTAAAATAAAGTCGTGGGAAAAAGCATTGTAGACTGTATGATATTATGTGAAAGAATTAAAGAATAAGAAAAAAATTCATTTACTTATCTACATACTATACTTACACAGCTGTATTAAAGTTTATTAATAATAATAATTTTTATTATTATTTTTATTATAAAATAATTTTGACGTCAATTTTAAAAAAATGTGACGTTATCTGAAGTGTAAACCAATTACGGTGATTACGATAACAAAAGGTTTATTACAGGCAGCCAAATAAAAACGTGCGTCAAATAAAAATCTTACAAGCACATTTTTTTGTACTCTATAAATATAAAGATACTTGTAATAATAATAATAATAATAATAATAATAATAATTATTATTGGATATTAATTGACTTACTGTTTTAGACGACAGGCAGGCGTCGTTAAGGTAAAGGTGGTGAGTCTCCCATCGTCGTAAAAATTTACTCGACAATATTTTACTGACTAGTGTCCTCGCGTGATTTAAATAACAGACTTGTATGTCTCCCTCGGCAAGTGGTTTGAATCTTGGTCCAGCGGGACCAGGACTAGGACTCGGACTGGAGGAATCACTGGTAGAAGAGCACCCGGTTGACTGTTGCTCGAGATTAGGACAGGAACGGGCGGCAGGTAAACAACTAGGTGGATCCAAGGTATCTGGTTTCTTTAGGCTCATCCCCACAGGTAAACACTCTTCTGTCACCGAACTGGTTTCTGCTGTTTCTGATGGTAAGTCCCGTTCATTGTTTGTTGCTGGTGTCACTCCAGTTGACAGCTGAGGTGAACTGGTGCTGGTGGTTTCTTGTCGCATCGCACCACCATTTACTGAAAGGAATGAGTAATAAGACGGCACTTGAGTGGGTGGTAAACCAGCGAGGGAGATAGCAGCAGCTGGACTGGACGGTACTGATGAACCTTGATCAGTCTCTTCACAACTATCATCTTCCTCTTCTCCTTGGATGATCCCCTCTTCATCATCATCATCATCATCATCATCATCATCATAATCATCATCATCATCAACATCATCATCGTCATCCTCTTCTTCACTGAATCCATTCAACGAAGATGGAATATCATTGGTTGAACTGGCCTTGAAAGCTCTGGCTTTAATGAATTTAGAGTCAACGTTTTCTCTGGTTATCAATGGACTTGATGATTTTGATGAATCCCTTGCCGAGGACGACGATGACGTAGATATATTTGATAATGGTGAGAAACAACTTTGATCATTGGTGTTTTTATTATTTTGAGAATTTGATAAGTCAGCCTTAAGACGCAAGAGAAATTTTTTCCGCCATCGTCCATTGCCCTTTTGTTGTTGTTTTAAAGATGATGATATTGTTGTGATATTGTCTTCTTGGATTCCATTAATTGTTACCGTTGTTGGTGTCGCGGTTGCTGTGATGGTGACATCCTTGGTAACTAGTAGTATTGGATCAGGTGATAATGGAGCTGATTCTAAATAGTCTGTTCTGATACCTGGCAGTGTATCGGTACTGTTGTTTGTAGATACTGAAATCTCTTGATCAATATATTGAATAGAGGAAGATCCAGATCCCTCACTTACAGCTTCAGAATCACGTCTATTAAATTCAGTGGTTACGTTTTTCGTTGTCTGCTGTGTACCCAGTGTAGTAGTAGTAGTTGGGGTCGTCACCGTGCTACGAGATGTGCGCGTGAACGGACTCTGGAAACAAAACATTGCGACACAACTACTTTACTTATTACTAATTATTTTTAATCTATATTCAACTGTCAACTCGTTTGTTATTATTATTATTTTCAAATTATTTTTCTTTCAGTGAAAAATGATTTAAATTTTAAAGGTGTAATATTTTTTTTCGAGTTCTTCTGACTATTTTTTTACTCATGTTCGTTGTTAATAATTAAATACTTATATAGTTCACTTTAATTCATTATCAAACAATAAATGAATTATTAATATTATAAATAATCGAGAATCACACGATATACGATATCCTATCACTGACACATCACTCAACTTAATTGTAGAATAAATAAATAAAACGACGTTTTGCTTGACAATAACACTTTAACAGTTAACTTTTTAGCACCCAGACACATCAATTAATGAATATATTTAGTAATATAACAATGTTATTATAGCTTTAGAGCCGTTGTATATATTGTAATACAATATTGTAACCTAATCCAAGTAAAATAAATAGTAAAAGCTTATCTTGTAGTGAATATGCGTTTACTGTCAAGACGATGCAAGACAGGTAGAGTAATCAGACAGCCAGGACGGTATTATTATTCTATATATGTATTTATATTTATCATTGCCTGAGTATAAATAATATTATCTTTTTTTTTTTTTGTTTTGTTTTGTTTTTTTTATTGTTAATGAAAATTTGATGAATTTGAAAGAGAGATAAACTGAATTGGTGATTTTTGGGTAAAAAAGTAACTAAAGTTTTAATCGCGGCACACCTACTACTATTTTCTGGTTCACTCTGTTCTGCTGAGCTCTGGCCGTGATACTCTCTAGAGTCTCTAGCTCCAGTTCAGCTCTACTCTCTCTCGGGTTGTCTCTGTCGTGGCTCGATCGATGAGACTCGTGAATATTCGGATAGCACCTCGATTCACATTACAACCGCGGCAATCATATATTTTTTACCACCTTAAACATTTTTTTAATACACATATAAATATTTTAAAATACACTTTTTTGGTAATCACATTTTTAAAATAAATAATATTTTAATGATGATTCAAATTTTTGATCATTATCTTGATTTATATAATTATCAATAAATCTGTTGTTGTTGTAATTGTTGTTGAAAAATATTTAAAATAATTGTTGATGATGATAAGTTTAACTAATAGTTTATATGAATTAAATATGTCAGCAAGTGTTTTAGTAACACGAAAAATATAGTTAGAGTTTATTTTATCTATATAACAATTGTAGAATTTGTATTGTATATTATTGTATATAGATAGAGTGGTATTGGTCTTGTGGCATTGAGACGGACACACGATAACGACACACATCACCGATTATTCGCGCACGCGGAGCTGACTTACGAGTAGTCCGAGTAGTCAGCACCACTCCTCTACAACAGCACGACTGCATGCGACTCTTGGTATCGCGGCTATGTATATCATATCACGTTATTATATATATACGTTATGTTTAGTATTTAGTTGTACACACCTCTGTGCTACTTGTTTCGAGTTAATTTCAGGCGCGAAAAATAATCATAATCGTCATCAACTGATGATATATACTTTAATTCATACATGTTTATATTATTGGTAAACTTATATATGTAAGTGTAATACATATGTCGTTATCGAATATACGAATGTTATTACCTACTGTTGATTTCACTTGACACACATCAATTTCATTTTATTAATTTTATTATTTTATTGCATCTTGTTAAATAAAATTGATTTCTTTCATTTTTTTTTTTTTTTTTTTTTTTTAAGCAACATTACCATCATTAGATGGATATTTATTTATCCGATTTATCAATACAACTTTCAGGAATATTAGAAAGTACCAGAATTACAAGTACTTATCAACTTTTACACTGAAATTTCGGTAAATCATTTTTTTTTTTTTTTTTTTTTTTATATATCATTATAAAATTTGGTGTTTTTTTATCTTTATAAAATTGTCAAAATGTAATTTATATTGATAAAACGGTTAATCAAAAAAAAAAAAATTTATATGTTATATGTAAGAGTACATAAATTTTATATAAGCCGTAAATGATATATTTATAAAAGTTATAATCTACGATCAAGCACTAACATTGAACGACTGACTATAATATTAAATATTGTATAACGTGAGTTCCCTTAACTTGTTCAATCATACGTCATGATAGAGGGGAAAACGTCACATAATGACGTCAATGATTTCAGTCCTTAAGGACTACCCAACAACAACCCACTTGATAGGCTAGTTATAGAGTCACTTATACATATATAAAGCTTAGTCATTTGTTAAATTGCATCATATTTTATCAACTACTTACAATATTTTATATAAAAAATAGATTGTTAATCTTGGTGGATAAAAAAAATATTTTATATTGCTAGCAGTTATTTAAATTAGTTTAAGGTTTCAACAGTTCTTGAGGTAGCAATAAATTTTCTCTGGCATGAGCCATCCACTCCTCTATTTCTTCTACTCTGTAATATATATAAAAAAAAAAAAAAAAAAAAAAAAAAAAAAAAAAAAAAATTAAATGATACAATAAAAATATAAAAAAAAAGGATTTAAAATTAATGAAATAATAAAAAATACTAACGTCCGAGGAACAAAAGTTAAATTTTCAACTCCAGTTTCAGTAATTAATACATCATCTTCAATTCTGATACCACCAAAGCCACGAAATAATTTCAATTTATCAGGATTAATAAATTTACTTTGATTAGGATTCGCCAGGGCAGTATCCAGAAGCTATTGTAAGAGTCAATTAATAACTGTGATTGAGTTATTAATGGTTATTAATATAATAATATAGTGTTAACTTACAGAATCGATAAAATAACAGCCAGGTTCTATTGTTAACACCATACCCGGAAGTAATTTTCTGGCAGTTCTCAATTTTCTTACTCCTGGGTTTTCAGATCTTTTGGGGCAGTCAGGTAAATAACCACCAACGTCATGAACATCCAATCCGAGTAAATGACCAAGGCCGTGTGGTTGAAAAATTTCATTTAATCCAACGTTAATCATGTCACTTACTTCACCCACTAACAGATTTCCTTGTTTCAAATGCTCAAGCATTACCTTATTTGCCAGTAAATGCATATCCATCCAACTGACACCGGGTTTAGTAGCTTCAATTACCGCATTGCGAGCACCCAACACGGCATTATAAATAAATTTTTGATTAACTGTAAATTTTCCATTTGCTGGAAAACTACATGTTATATCAGCAGCATAACCACAGTAATTTCCTCCCATATCAAAAAGACTATGAAAAAAAAAAAAAAATATATATATATATATATATAAATAAATATTTGATTTTATTTAATTATATAACTTACCAAATATCACCATCTTTTATTGTTCTATCATTGGGTGCAGCAGCATGTCCGTAGTGTAAAATAGAAGCATTATGTCCAGAACCACAAATACATGTATAAGAAATGTGCCTACATCCACCTACTGAGTAGATGTAGTGTTTGAAAATTGATTCACCCTGATATTCGGTGTAACCTGGACGCACTGCTCGCATAACCATTTTGTGAGCATCAGAGCTGATCTTGGTAACATACCGCATTACTTCTATTTCTTCATCAGATTTTATTACTCGGCTGTATATACAAAAATAAAAACAAATATCCATATATAAGTCATCATAGTAAATTCCAACTCGTTTTTTTTTTTTTTTTTTTTTCCCCAGCTTGGTGACACTTTGTGGGCTAATTAAAAAAAAAAAAAAATTAAACCTCGATAATGTCATTGCGGATAGATAAGTAATGATAAAAAGTTTTTTACTTTATCTTTTTTTTTTCCAGACTAAGGTCAACAGGGAAAATAAACAAGGTCATTGAAGATGGATGTATATATTACTTGCAACTATGACGTAGAACAAATCAAGTGTCGATAATTGACCAATACATTTATTTATATCAGTTGAACAGGTTTTTGACAATTAATTTTAAACCATAGTTTAAATAATATATACCATTTAATTTTAATATTATTTGTTCAATCATCTTTCCGAAATGAATAATTAAATAATTAAATATTTTTCTACGCAAATTAAATAATTTTTGATGCGATGAATTTATTTTGAAATGAAATTTAGTACAGATCTATTTTAGTTCAATGATAAATTATTTCAACTGTCTCAATAAAATTAAATAGTAATTCAATAAAATATGTAAATAACTTACCACTCACATATTTCAGGATACAAAATAGTATTGTCAATTTTAAATCTAAAAATAAAGGCAAAACATTAATTGTTGATATAAAAATAAGATGATGTAATGAATATAAATTATTAAAACTTACTTTTCAATACCATCGAAGTAGACTTGTTTGGAGTAGAGTCCACTGTCACTATTTTGGCCGAACTGAAAGCCAAAAAAAAATTATTAAACCTTGCCAAGCAATATCTACATCATTAATAATATATTAAATGAAAATAAAAAAAAATTTTAAATAAAATTAAGCTGTCACGAGTAAGCTCAAAATATATATCTCTCTTATAGACAGAAATTTTATATAAAAAGTCTATTCTAAAGACAGACAGTAGAAATATTAATACCTATATTAAAAAATAATTTACAGATTATACATGTACAAATGTCATTGATTTCTATTTTAGTCGGTTGAATGTTGTTTCGAAGTTCATTATTATATTAACTGATGCAATATTAGAGGTCTTTCTCATTTATATCTGTCTGCCATAATATATTTTTCGTATAAATCCATTGAATACAAATAGCCATTTATTTTTTACAATATGATGATGATGATGATGATTAAATTGTTAATTTATTTAGCCAAAATAAAACAAAACAAAACCCAGTGCAAAGTACTTACTGCATTAAGTATATATATAAAAACTTAAAAAAAAATATATGATTTGTTTTTTTATTATTATTTATTATTTATCACTGCTAAAATAAATGATGTAATAATCATTGAGGTCATAAGAAATAAGGTGTTGTTAACGGTGACCTACCGATAGATTATAGCAAATTCACTCAGACAGGCTGTTCTTTAGTGACCTAGATTCAACATCAATACGACATTAAGTGTCTTTACTTGAGAAATTTATTTAAAAGTTTTCTTTTTACATGAAACGAATCAAATTGCTATATAATTTTTTTTTTTTTTTAAACTACTCTATTATCATTAGTAAAATAAATAAATTTATGTAAAGCGGCATGATGACCGAGTGGACTAAGTCATTATCCCGTTAGTTCGGTCGCACATCATGCCGTGAGGCGAGGGTTCGAGCCCCGACGGTTGTTAGAAAATAGTTCCAACACCAACCGTCGGGGGGTCGCGCTCCGGTAGCCGAACTACTGTACTGGCATGGGTTTTCTCTGTGGGTTTCCCCATCGCCACTATTCCAACAACCGATCGAAAGGGGTGAGAAATAGGGTAAATGCAATACAGAAAGCACAAGTCCGGTCCACAGCCGCATGGAGAATAATGAAAGATATGTTGATAATAAAAAGTGGAGAATATATTGATAAATAAGAGTTGTGAAAGATGATTGTGTGTTGATAATATAAAAGCGGAGAAGAGCATAATACGTTGATAATAGAGAGAGAGAGAGAGAGAGAGAGAGAGAGAGAGAGAGAGAGAGAGAGAGAGAGAGAGAGAGAGAGAGAGAGAGAGAGAGAGAGAGAGAGAGAGAGAGAGAGAGAGAGAGAGAGAGAGAGAGAGAGAGAGAGAGAGAGAGAGAGAGAGAGAGAGAGAGAGAGAGAGAGAGAGAGAGAGAGAGAGAGAGAGAGAGAGAGAGAGAGAGAGAGAGAGAGAGAGAGAGAGAGAGAGAGAGAGAGAGAGAGAGAGAGAGAGAGAGAGAGAGAGAGAGAGAGAGAGAGAGAGAGAGAGAGAGAGAGAGAGAGAGAGAGAGAGAGAGACTATATGTGGAGACGCTGAGAGACAATCAGCCTTGTAAAAGCCAGAAATGGTATACAAGTAAAAACTCCAAATAATAATAAATAAATTTATGTTTTATAAAAATACTTCAATACAATAACTTACCAAAGTTAGAATAAGCTTGGCATTTTTTTTATCCAACACGCGGGCTATTTCGTCAATATAATACGTTTCATCTACACCATACCGCTCTTTAAATTCTTCTAACGTACGGAGTTTACCAGACCAAACTTCATACTCAGCTGGTAGTCGTGGAAAAAATATTATCGATTTGCCAGTTGTTATTTCTAATGCTCCAAAACACCCAGGTTCTTCAACACCAAAAGCCCATTGAAAAAATGATTCCTGTAAATAAATTTTTTTGTTTTTAATAAATGTCTTTTCTAATCTTTTTTTCTGTCGGTAATCAATCATAAGGTCAATGAACTTTTCTTTATTAACTTCCTGTATACAATCAAAGTGGTCTACGTTTGTTTGTATACAAACTACAGAGCTGAATAATATAAGATGAAGAAAAAAAAAAAAAAATAAAAAAGACGAAGAAGCGTCAGTAATGCCGACGACGAGTATGTTGTTACTCGCCGGAAGTACGGAGCTGATTTTGTTTGAGACAGACTTATGCAATCACTGTCTATCATTTTTCTTGTTCTCTTTATCTTCCTGGCCGTCAACTTGTATAAAGATTTATAATTATTAAAGTACGAAAAAATTTATTTTATAATCCGTAGAAAATAATGAAATAAGAACGGAGTATATAAAGTTATGAAACAGGTGAAAATACACACCTGCCGAAATTCGTAGTTAATGTCAGTGTCATTGAAAGGGACCTCATCGCCACCTTGCAGCAAAACAAAACCACCTTCACCCGGTACTCCTGCTGCCTTCTCTCTTAAACGATGAGCAAGACGTGTTCTGTTCCCGTAAAAAAGACTCTTTGGTACAATCATTGTATGCTCGCCTCTCGTAAACAAACATTTTTCTTTATTTCTATAATAATAATAATAATAATAATAATAATAATAGTAACATACAATAATACTCTGTTAAACAATTAAATTAATATTTGTATTTTTAATGAAATAATAATGGTTGCGTAATTGTTGTATGGTGACAAATCATGCAATCCTCTCACACTCATTATTTATTTACGATGTTATTAACTCGAGTATAAAAAGAAATATTTATTACTGTTTATTAATTATTTATAGATACCGTGGTAAATGTATTTATAAAAATAAAAAAATAACCGGAAGGCAAGTAGCGCGTATAATAATAAAACTTGAATGACAAAATTATTAATTTATTAAAATGTATTTGTGTATTATTATTAATAAAAAATAATTTTTATAATACTATTAATTATATAATAATAATCTCAATGTAAGCAAAAGAAAAATTATCTAGAGAAATGCGATTACCTTGAAGATAATTATTAATGCCTGATTAAATAAAATTTAATTATAAAAAGTTTCATAACAAGTTTTACTTTAAAATAAATGATAACAAAAACAATGATGTAAAGTGACGGCAAGATAAAACAACTTAAATACCTTTTGATTCAACATTTAATTCATATAAATTTATATTAATTGGAGATTGTATAACTAGTTGTTGTTATTTTCTTTTATTCCTATCGGCTGACATACTAATTATTTATCTTCCCATTAATTCTTCAAACGTTACAAAGATCACTCACTCTCTCTCTCTCTCTTTTTTTTTTTTTTTTTTTTTTTTAATTTACATTTGTAAATAAAAGTTACGTAAGCTATTGTAATAATTTTTATTTTGTGAGTAGTTTTACTAAATAATAATATAAAACAGAAAGTAAATATAATAAAAATTAACGAGTAGAGATCGGGATCGAGTGTACATACTTACAAGTGTTTTAGAATAAAACGGAAGCACTTAGATACAGTACGACAGGTGTATTCGGGTTATATTTAAAGTATATAATAGTGTCATTGCACGCTTACTCGAGTATTATAATAAACGGGCTCACTGTTTTATTTTATACATTATTTACTAGAGTCTAATAATATAATTTAAAAAAAAATAAATAAAAAATAGGAGAAAATATTATTTAATAAACTATCAACTGTAACACAATGTGACATTGCGTAATTAAATTGATTTTATTTTTAATAAAAATATTTAAAATTTAGATATTTTGATAATAGGTATCTATGATAATTAAAATGATAATGATAATAAATAAATAAATATTAAATATAAGTGTATGGATTTAAAATTTTGATAAGTTTAAAGAATAACCTAGAGTAAATAACAACACACGAGTTAACAATACATGTATTATATTATATTGTTTATATATGCTCTTTTATAACCTCAAAAATAAAAGTTGAAGAAACCAGACGACGTGTAAATTGAAAAAAAAATATTATTTACTTATCATTGAAATCTAAAAATAAACACATAATAAATAATATTACTGAAAAATAATAAACATTCGTTGATATTGAGGTAAATTAATTATTAAAAAAATATAATTCAATACTTGATGATGACACGTACTTTGAAAACTGAAATGTATTACAATAAAAATAAATAAAAGTAAAATGTAGCCTGTTAGGAAAAATGAATCGACAAATCCACAAATGACGTCAGTTGGAAAATATAAGTACGAGTAGATTGTTTAGGTTGCTGAAGCCTACATTTACGAGGGCATCGACACTTAAATATATCACGTAAATAAAAATATAATAATACTTACTTGTTGGTGAACATGCTGGTAGCCATCTTGAAAGTAAACTTGTATTGAGTCAAGTCTTTCGCCAGTGTAGTACAACGTACATCTAGCTGTGTCAGACATGTTGTATGTATGTTTTTGTATACCAACACACAGATATATAATATGTGAGAAATGTAAGAGAACTGTGTTTCATAAACTACACTTGTAATAATTTATAAATAATATCAGTCTTTACTCCAATTACAACTCAGGTACAATGTAGTTAGTACAAGTGAAGAGGAAAAATGCCAATATTATTTTTTTAAGAGGTGATTACATTTATCTGAAAATGATAAAATTTTTTTTTTTAACAACACCCAAATTTAGTTGATAAATGTTAAAAAGATATACAGGTGTTGAAAAAAATAATTTGTTAATAATAAAATTTATGATGCTGAAATCACCAGACATCTAACAACAAATAAATTTATTAAAAAAAGAAAAAATTTTTATAATAATAAAAAATATTTTCATCAGATGTTTGTCAATTTCAATGTATAATTTAATAATTTTATTATTGACATTTTAAAAGGCCATTGATCTTTAGTATTAATAACTAGATAGTATTGTCTATGATTGATAATTAAAATAAATAATAATGATAATTTATCTGAGAGAAAATTTAACGGATTTTTATGTTTATAATCTACATATATTTATATTTACATATATAGTCTTTAAGAAGGTCAATTTGACCGTTGGTTTGTTTACTAGCTGTTCAAACAATGTAACAGAGAGCAAACCCAGGTTGGTGTAATCAATTTTTATGTTATGTATGTATGTCTCGACGTAATGTACTATTAACAGTTATAATCTTTAAACCGACGACATCAATATCTATCTACTTAAACATAAATCATAAATCTAATGAATATTTAATAATAAATCAACAAAGAGTAGATTTAAGTTTCATTCAGAAAAATTTGAAAAAATAATAACTCGTAATTAATTTTTTTGTAGTTATTATTAAATGAAAGATAAACAAAATAAATATCTTGTAAATTAGTATAGTGAGCTCTGAGGAATTCAACAAAGATAAAAAGTACCTGAGCGACGGTGTTGTAAATTAAACGATATGTATCCGATCATCCTATCCCTTGTTCTTTGTTGAATACTTTTGAATCAAGGGCGTAAGCACAAGTGGATACAAGATAATACTTACAATACAACTTTTTATTTTTATTTAATAAGTAAATATCATTTTTTTTTTTTTTTTTTTTTCCAAGTGTTGAGCCACAACATCAAATATATAACAACAAGTAAAATCCATGAGTTGAATATTTTCGTAATCTTGACTAAAGGGACAATGCTGAGAATGAGAAGCTACGCCATTACAGCTTTATTTTATGTATTTGATCCAACTAAAATGCATTTACCAATTGCATACGTTATGATAATTCGAAAAATGAGGTTTGCTGACGTAATAACAATAATTCATTATACTTTGGAATAAACTTCTCAATTAAATAAATATATATATATATATATATATATATATATATATATATATATATATATATATATATATATATATATATATATATATATGAACATACATGTATGACTGTAAATTCTCTAATACAAATGTTTCTTCGATTACGACACGATATAATTACTGATAAAATAATGAATTAGAGAGGTGGTAAAATGATAAAATATAAATAAATAAAACAATTGATACTTGACTTTTGAAACTTGGAATATTTTTTTTTTTTTTTCATCATCATCATCTATTATTACAAATGCCAAACGAGAATATACGTTTGACGATCACAACAAGATATTATTCGTTAAATTTCTTATGTAAGATTTTAACGAAAAAAAAAAAAAAAAAAAAAAAAAAAAGAGAGAGAGATCACGCATTATTTTCGCATCATTAAAAAAATTACACACAACAATCATTCGTTATTTGTTTGCTTACTAACTAACTAGCTAACTAATTAATTAATTGATGTTTGTAAAAAGAAAAAAAGAAAAAAAAAATTGTTGAGTTTTTGGAAATTGGCAAATAAAATGAAATAAAATATCATTATCCTAGCTTTTTAATTAATAATATACGCTAGACCATACGTTATCAAGGCGATGCTGATGCTTTTAAAACGTATTTTACGTCAATTCACGCAACTTTGAATATTTATTAGCTATAAATATCAACAGTTGTGTCAATAATATCTATCCAAGGTATCGGTTTACATATTTCAATATCTTTTTAAGCTATTCAAATTAACAATTTATAAATCATTGTTATTACAACCAATTTATACATTTTTTAATACATCTAATACAATATATTTATCTTTTTGCTCCTTAATTTTTTTTTTTTCTTCCCCAACAGGTGTTTTAATACCTGCCACCATTTAAAATGAATAGCGAACATAACAATCAAGCGTATTAATATTAATATTAATTAATAATAATATAATAACACCAAAAAATATTTTGAACCGATCATCAAATGGTATACATACATATAAGTCTATGCACTAAAACATGCACAGCAAAATATTATAAACTATTTAAAATGATATATATTTTTGAATAGTTTTTTGAAAGCCTCTCTCACTCTTGATCGGAAAATTATTGACAAACTCTTGAGTTCAGATAGGCAATCTCCGTGCCGTTGTCATATGTAGATGCCTGGGAGTATCAAGTGTGTCTGCTAGACACTTGAGTTCTATATACGTGTTCACTCTACATTCTATATACCATACCAACTATTTACAAGAATAGAATAGCGTTTATCTTAGTCTAGTCGTCTTTTAACACAAAACTTATTTATGTATATTATGTATATACGGCATTCTCAGAACTACATTAATAATATTGGACGGGTATCGATGTCAAGAATGAACAAGTTTGCTGAAACGTGTATCATCGATCTATTCCTTACATAACTTACTCAATACTCCAGACTAGTCATTATTTTTATCATTTTTTAAGTAAAAATATTACTTTTTTTTAATATTTTTACAACAATAACAACAGCAAAAAATTTAAATATAACTATTAAATAAGTTGTCATTATTCTTACTTGGTATAAAATTAAATTAGATATTCTAACGGGAAACTCAGTGTGGGGTAATGGAGCTGATGACGGATACGGTGGAATGTCTCTTGGACATAACACCAACAGCGTTTACAAAGTATCTTGTGTATTGATAAAATGGTGTAGTATTAAATTTCTAAAAATTTTATTACATACTATCAATGAATTATATCAAACAATCGCTTAAATGTAAAAAAATAAATAATATTTACAAACATGTCCATTTAAGGAAGAGTTTCTGAGTGCCTAATTGTGTTGAGACGACTAACTTGTATGTATGTTTCTCCTCAGTATGGCCTCAAAATATATATATATATATATATATATATTAATAATATAAATCAATGTATGTAGTATGTAATATGTAGTAAGCGTATTATGTGTGTTGTGTGGATTTGTACGTTTGTTGGATACACGGTACCAAGCAGCGCGACTACAATGGCAAATATGACCGAGCGGAAAGCACAAGTAGTAGGTAGATATGAGGAGGAAAGAGTGAGATACTAAATGGGGGAGGTCTCGGAGAATAGTCTAAAGAGGAACTCTGAGAGTGAGAGATACAATATACTTGGTGAGTAAACGATAGAAATACGATTTCGTCAGTAACACATCGTTGATTTGAGCCAATTTCCGCACTTCAATAACGCGAATTATGCACAGCAATTTTATTTTTGTTTTTCGTTTCTTTTTTTTTTTTTTTTTGTTTGTTTGTTTGTTTTTTTTTTTTTTTTTTTTTTTTAAATTTATTTTTTTATTATTTTTTTTTTTATATCTTTATCGTACGTATCTATTCGTATACTATTTAAATATTGATAATTATAGTAATATAATTCATCAGTTTATACTCAATAGCACGCGCATACACTGACAACACATATTACAACAACAACAACAACAACATATAATATTGATGGTAATAATAAACTCATAGATCTAGAGATTCATACACTGCCGGCAAGGGCTCATCCTCGGAATCGTAGTAAAATGTTTTTCTCCGGAATGTACGATGGTGTTTATTCTCATCATCGTCGTCATCATCGTGATGATCTTGATCTTCACCCTCCGGATTGTTGGATAAATTTTCAAAATTCATCATTTGGAGTTTCTTAACCGCTTCTTTTATTAGACGGCCCTGTTTTATTAACTCTCTTAATTTTTCATAAGGGTCGTCTTCGTTGGTCTTGCTGTTGTCGCCGTTTTGATTGTGAAAATAGGCATGCCTTTCGATGCGTGATGGAATCAGATACGGCGATGATCTTGGTTTGTGTGAGCTTACGCTTGATTTTGCCTTCAAGTTTGGAAATCGCAATGTTTTTTTTATTTGTGATACCAAAAGATCGATTTCTAGTGTTCGATAATGAGTCTCCGGCACTACTTGAATTAAATAAGGCGTCGTTTTCTCTTCTGTACTCGGCATATTGTTATCCGTTATTATAATATACTAAATTTTAATATTTTTATACCTGAATTGTACTATTTCAAAATGTGTATAACAAAATTTAAAAAAACCGGCTAGATATATGTCTCTCGGCGTCTTTCTTCTGTTATTATTATTATTATTATTATTATTATTGTTATTTTTATGTCGAGTCAGCTTAACTTCTTGAGCGACAGGCAGATGCTTCGAGACTTCCTGGGAAATAAAAATAATAATAACATTATAAGTAAATAAACATCACCAAGATAAATTTATTATTTAAAATACAATGAATATTTTTTTTTTTTTATTTATTATTAACATTAATAATTGTAAAAATTTTTTTTTTTTTTATTAGGAAAACTTACCAAAATGCTGTTATTTTTTTCACGTCTGATGGTTTAACACGTCAATAACGTATTTACTATATAAACATATATCCAGTTATGCGTAATGAATTGAGTGTGCGCGTGATTCACCCGGCGAAAACGCGTGATATTGTGTCTTGTTTATATTATTAACGGACATAAAGTATATACTAACCAATTGGAGAAAGTAACACGTACATCCGATAATATTAATATAGTTTAAAAATTAATACTTCAATTGTTTTTCTTAATGTTACTTATACAGCAGAAAATCTATTTAATAACAATAGTAATGTTGACTTGGTTAACTTTAAATTAATAATTGATATTATAAAAATGTCGAATCACAGTGGGAAAAAAAAAAAAAAAAAAAATAAATAAATAAATAAATAAATACATTAGTCAAATATGTATTGTTAGATGGCTCCGTTTATTATATGTGTACAATGTATGTACACATTACACTCACTGGTTATTGCCGCACAAAAATAAACACTTAGACTGTTTACTTTATTTAATTGACAAATAATAATAATAATAATAATAATAATAATAATAATAACAATAATTGTTGTTAAATTAATGTTTATATGATTACACGATTTTCACAATCTTGCGTTATCGTAAATTCAATGTCTGTAAATGTAGATGTATTTGTTAATACGTGTAGATATTATTAATGGAGGCAGCCGGAGTATTGCTCTTAATGGCTTAGCTAGTGCTGCTGCTCTGGTTGCTGTTATGTTTGGCTGATGGGTCTGTGCTGTTGTTGCTGCTGCTGCCAGCCATGAACCTTTTTTCACTCTGTTATTATTGTTTTGGCTTTAAGCGCATGCGCAAAGAGGTACAACATTAGCTCATGTAAATAAACCGTTAACTTGAACCCCTGGCAAATCGATAATACCCTCCTACTCACACACTTTTATACTTGAGTTCTACTTTAATAATGCTATTTACCAACAATTCACACATACTCAACACTGATTCCAATTATTTAATCAATAGTTAATACTATTATATAAATAAATAAATAAATAAATTAATTAATTAATTAGTTAATAAATATGTATATTTATTTATTTTTATTTATCAAATTAATGATTTTCTTGATAAATATAATGTCGATGAACGATAAACGGCGCGTTGGTGTCGGTCGAATGAGTCACTTTTTTTTAGTTTAGACGCTCTCGGCACTCAACAGCAATAACGACAACAGAACAACAACAACAATAACAACAACAACACAGCAAAAATAATAACACTAGTTATATATGTGTAAGTTTGTGTACATACAATAAATAGAGTATAGAGAGTGTATAGTATAATACTGGATATTGACAATGGGTGGTGGTGGAATATAACATGTGTATGGTAGAAAGGAAGATGAGTGGGGAATAAAATCTGGATGTTTGGATCAAGGTTACTCTCGAGCATGGCCAAGCATGCCACTACGTCATTCTTCGGTAAGTGTATGTATTTTTTTATTCATCCGTATACGTAAATACTGTCTACAATTAGCAATAAATATAAATGTATTGTGTGTCGTCATTAAACCCGATTGGTATATTTTTTAGTGCATCAGTATGCGTAATAATATCACTTCTATTTTAAACTGAAAATGTTTTACTTTTTTTTTTCTCTCGCTATTATTACTAATTATGTCTTTTACCCTGATTGTTTTACTATGTACATACATATATTAATATATTCGTACATCATTGATTTACGTAATTAAATAGTCATTTATTAGAAAAGTTTACAAAAAAATACTATATTATTAACAGGAGTATATAAATATAAATTTTTGATAGGAAAAAAAAAAAAAAAAACACCTATTTATTTGGTTATTGCTCACCAAGAGCTGAATTCCCAAAATGAGCACGATTCAATTCATTTTGAATTTCATCGTATCGACGTTTTAAACCTTCTGGATCAGCTAAGAATTTCTGCCAAAGTATTTCTTTTTCGTGATCGGAAAAATTTTGACTTATTTTTTCCTACAAAAGAAAATTCTGCGATAATATTTGCACTTATTTTTATTATATTAATAAAAAATAAATAATTACCAAAAAGTTTTTAAATTTTTTTCTCATTTGACTAAATTCATTTTGATTATTTTTAATAGATTCAATGACATTTTCAAACTGAGCAGTCAATTCATTAGACATTAATTTAAAACTCTTTGTTTGACCACTGTTTAATTCATTATCGTATATTGTCATCACTTGTTTTTCTCTGTAATTAGAGTTATATATAATTTATGATAATAAATAAATTTTAATTAAAAAATAATTACATAGCCTTTAGATATTGTAGTTGATTATTGTAACTATTTTCCAAGAGGTCTTCTTTTAAACTTATATTCTCAGCAATGATACCATTGTATTGTTTTACAGATGATTCAAATGAATCTTTTGGATTTTTATCCCCTGATAATAATTGTGAAAATAGTTTATTGTAAATATTTTCTTCACAAGACGATTTATCAATTAAATTGTACTGTGCTTGAAGATATTGTAAATGTTTCTAAAGAAAAAAATTTTTTTCAATAAACATTATTTTTCTTAATAATTAATTATAGCTTACGTGTCTGTTGGAGGATTGTTGATAAACTGTCCTCAAATAACGTTGAGCTTCAGGAATTATTTTTCGAAGATTTTTTAATTTTCTCAGCTGAGATTGCATTAACATTGCCAGTAAATCTGAATGAGCATGACCCATATTTCGTGCAATGTACAATATATCTTGTAATTTTTTTAATTGGTTTTTTTTTTGTTCCAATTGAAACTCTTGCATATCAACTAGTACCTGAGAAACAGATAATTGGCTATACGTAACAATACAATTTTTTAACTCTTGCTCCAAAACTAAATTATTTTGCAATAAAGTATCCCTCTTAGCTGTCAAATCTTGCGTTTCAGACCTTAAAAAAAAAAAAAAAAAAAAAAAAAAAAAAAATTTTCTATCAAATACTCTTTATTATTATAAATAATAATAATAAAGAGTAAATACACATACATTAATTGTGAATGGGTTTTTGGAAGATCAATATCACCGTTGTTATATATTTCAATGGCACGCTTTATTACTGCTTCTCCTGTAAATCTACTTACTTCGCAGTCAATTTTTTTTGACAATGCATTTGTTAATCTGTTTAATAATAATAATAATAATAATAATAATAATAATAATAATAATAATAATAATAATAATAATTTAATTTAATAAGATTATAAATTTATCATGTTAATAGAAAATAATATTTACTTTATTTCGGAAGACTTTAATTTTGTTTCCATAAATGAGCCGATACTATTTTCTTCATTACTAGTCTCATTTTCTTCTTTTACGGGTTCAAAATTATTGGGAAAATATTTTTTTAAAATTGAATTATTTTTTTCAATATAAGATTCAAGATAGTTATTATAAGTTTCTATTTGTTTTACATATATATCTAATGGGACTTGATTCCAACAAATAATTCGCGATCTCTGAAAAAATATTATAGTAAATTAGTAAATAATAGAGTAAAAATAATTTAATTATTTTATTTTATATTAATGATACCTTTTTTGTAACATCACGATAAGCATTCAATGTCTGTTTCAAAAAAATATCCAGATCTTTTAGAGTAAGATCATATTCCTCAGTAATTAGATGACAATCATTGTATACTTTAAGATTTTCAATCTTAAGAAGTTGTAATTTTTTTTTCTCTATTTCTAAATCCTCATCTTGTTTTTGCTCCAATTCTCTAGAAAACAATGATTAATTTAATAAATTAACACTATTAAAAATAAATTCATCAGCAAATTTAATGTTTGAATAATAAAATTACTTGAATTTTTTTAACGAGCTATTGAGAGAAGTTTGATATTTAAGATCTTCACTGTAAGCTTCTTTTTTGGCTTCGCAAGCTTTATAAAGTTCTAATTCATAGTTATTAACATTTTCCTGGATTTTAGATTCAAGTTCTGGGTGATATTTTAAAGCAATTGCTAACGCTGTATCCAATTTATCTCCAGTCAACCATGCGTTATTCTCCTTGAGAGTTTTGCTCCTAAAAATAAAATTATAAAAATTTTTTAAATTAACAAGTAACTTACTGACGTAATAAAATCTTAGAGATAAAACTTACAACTGAATTTCTTTTTTTGATAAAATATTATCTTTTGATACATTCTGACAAAACCACTTTAAAAAGGGTTGAATACTTTGTTGGTTACACAATTCTTGAAATTGATCAACAGATATTTTTAATTTTTGATCTGATAATAATTGACCAATTTTATCAGACAATACTTTTCCAGTGATATTTTCTTTTGCTGGTTCCATCTTTGTATATATTTAAATTATTAAAAATTAACTAAATTAAAATATAAAAACAATTTATTGGATAATATTAAAGTTAACCTATTACCGTATAATTTTTTATTTTAGTTTTTTAAATACTGTACAACAAATGAATGGGTATACAGCAATTATAACTTTATGATTAGTAAAAATTTACGGATTCATTTTGTCTTTACATACTCGGTAAATGTTGTTAAATGATCATAAATATAAATAGTTATTATAATTACATATGTAGTTGTTATGAATTTTTTAATTTCGCAATACAAGCCAGCGCCTCCAACAGCTAAAATACATAAATAAAAAATCTTTAATTTGGTTCTTTCTTATCCGTTAGAGGCGCTGAAACTCGTTTGGCTTAAAAAAAGCTTACTTTTATTTCCACCAGAGGTAGATAAAAATTTAATTGATTTACTTATCTCCGTATAGTAAGTATAGTAAGTATATATTTATCAAGACTCCAAATTGTCCTCTATTATAATTAATTTTTTTTTAAATAACACGTGTTTTTGAATACCTTTAATAAATTTAAAAATTTCGTTGATAAACAAATTAAATCTATTAGTAAAACTATAAAATAGTAAAGGTAATTTATATTGAAATTATTTTTTTTTTTTATACATCTCAAATTTATTTAATATTAAAATTAAAAAATAACATTGAAGAAATTAGGTTAATTAGGTAATGTATTATCAATAGTTAGAGTGTGTGTTTAATTAAAATTTTGAATTCATAGATAAATAATGGCCAAGTCATTGAGAAGTAAATGGCGACGAAAATGTAGAGCAGTGAAACGTGAACGTTATGGTGCAAAGGAACTGGCTACATTAAAAAAAACTCTTGGTATCGATGAAAATGGTCAACAAGAGATTGAAATGAATGAAATATCCGAAATAGCTACAGGTAAATTGAAACAAATGAAATATTGTTTTATTATTAATAGTTAAAAAAACAAATGGTGTATTTTATTTATTTGTGAAAATTTTTGTACAGTTGTTGATGCCAAAACAATTAAAGCTGAAAATGAGAAGAAAGCTGATAAGAATGATAATGAAAATCATGTCGAGCAAATGGATCAAGACGGTAAACGTGTTTATAATAAAAAGACAATGAAAGATCAGTATGGACAGTATCCAATTTGGATGAGCAGTCGTAAGATTGCCAAACATAAGAAAGGTCGGGGAAAAAATCTTCCAGCCACCTTAAAATCAAGCAAAAGACTCACTAAGAGACAAAAAAAAATGGTCAAGAAGAAAGGTAACTCTCAAAATAATTAAATACTCAACACTGTTTAATGATAAAATAAGAAATAAAATTATATTGTTGTATCTAAAATTAAAACTTGCCAGTTGTCTATATCATCTCTGCGTGTTACATTATATTATTTTATATTTTATTATTAAAATAATAATTAATTTGATAAATAATAAGCAATAAAATTATAATTATCCATTAATATCAGTATTATGATTTTTATGCTGATTCAATTGATGGTCAATTTCAGTAAAACGTTTAACAATATAATCAATTCTCCGTTGCTCTAGCTCAAATTTGTTTTTCATTTCGTAAACTTGTTGTCTCACGGGTCCAAAAGTTTCGCGTAAAAAGTGTAAAACATTTTTGGCGGTCAGTCTTAACTCCGCAACCCCCTCAACTGCTTGATTAACACGGTCATTAAGCTCCGCTGCGTCGCTTTCTCTTCGTTTTCCTCTGGAAAATTGCTAAATTTTTTTTTTTTTTTTTTTTTTTTTTTAATTTTTTCAAATATCAAATTACTTAGTTTTTTTTTTTTTTTTTTTTTTTATTTATTAACTTTATTTACCTTTTCTAACTTGGTAAGTCTCTTGAGAATAACTTCGTAATCCCGATTGGCATCACCATCACTCACCTCGTTTTCGGTGTCTGAGACATTAGAAAATAAAAAAATAAGAAAAAAAGATGAAAAGAGAAATACGAGAGTTTATTATTGTATAGTTTTTGAGTGTTTCAATTCACGATCTTTATATATGCTTTTTTTATTTTTACTTTTACTTTTACTTTTACAGTGAATAAAATAACTAGAATGAGGACTACTTGAAGTGATTTAGTTGTTAGTCGTGAGAGTAAAGAAATTGAAGGAGAATATAATATTTTTTTGTTGAGAAGTTAAGTTAATATAATGTATTCATACCACGTGAGCTCGGTGTAATTGGTCTCCGGGTGCTTGTAACAATACCGTAGTCATTTTCTAAATCTCGTGCTTCGAATGCTGTACCATCACTGTCTGTTTAATAAAAATAATAAATAATAAATAATAAATATCAATAATAAATATCAATAATAAATAAAAAAGAGGACCATTTTTTTTACAAGATTGTCCATCTGATTGCAATTGAAAGCCATATCGGCAATGACACTCGTAACTACCAGGTAAATTTTTACAAATTTGTGCGCAAGGTTTTTCCGTCATACATTCATCAATATCTGTAATTATAAAATAATAAATAATCTTTGTATTTTATCAATTTGTTAATACAATAATAATAATAATAATAATAATAATAATAATAATAATAATAATAATATTCATAGAGATAGTGAAATGACCTTTTGCCAGCATAACATACAACATAAGAATTTAAGTAAACTAAAAATTATTGACATACTCGTGAGCACTAAAATTTATTTGCAGAGCCTCTTAAATGATTTAAATAAATGACGATAATTTAAATTTATTTTTATAAAAGAATAAAATTTAATTAAATCAATTAAAGTTACAAGTTATATTACCTAATTGACATTGACTGCCGGTGAAGCCTTTGGGGCAGTTACATTTACCGTGAGGACCACAGACTCCACCGTTGTGACATGGTGCAACGCAGGTGGCTGTTACACAATATCATATATTAATCACATTGATATTCCATTAGTTATAGATGTAGTTTACCAATATAGAGGTGATTAGGCATATTGTAATTGGTTTTAACCGCAGTAACTGACATACTCACGTCTATTACATCCATAGCTTGTTCGTGTGACTTGTGACCATCCAGGACAGCAAATAAAACTCGACGCTGCTGATACTTGAGTGTAAACAAATCTGTAATTTGTCATTATTATTTTTTAGACATTTAATTGGCCAAAAAAAAAAAAAAAAAAAAAAAAAAACATGTCTATGTTTACCTTATTTGTCGACTAGAGTAGTGATGATTGACACTGGGAGTCCTCGTGCATACTCGTCGGCTAAATAAAAAATAACTATTTTATCGTTCGATCATTTAAAAAAACATTTAATATTTTTTTTTTTTTTTTTTTTTTTTGCAATCATAAATCAATTATTTAATAAAACTTGGGAGTATAACAAATAGGCTATTAAAATTCAATAATCCGTTATACTTGAAGAGTGTTATAGATCAATATTATTTAAATTGAAAAATTTTTATTGAATCAATTAAATAAGAATAAATATTTGAGATAAAATTTTTATAGATATTTAAAAAAAATTTTTGAAATCTCTCGTAATCCCGCGAGTCTTTTTTGCAGATCTCTCTGGTCTCTGGTATCTTTCTGATATCTCTAGTGACCTTGAATTCTTAGATATTTTTTTAAGGATCCCAAGATATTATTAAAGTTATTATTACGTTAATGACATTAGGGACATTACATATATATCTTTTAAAGTCGTTGAGATTTTTTTTTTTTTTTATGAGGAAATGAAATCGATACCACTGGATTTTAATATCTATCTCTATAAATAAATTTCATAATAATTTTCAATATACCATTAGTATTTTTAAAATATTTATTTCTCACCGTTAGATGATGATAATAAAATTTATTCAAGTATACACTGTATTTATATATTGAGCAATAAGTTAAAAGATAATATCAAACGACTATCGTCAGTTTTTAAACTATGATATAATTTAGTAATAGACTGTATGACACCTTATTTTATTAACGTTTATACAAAAAATAAAATTGATCTGACAGTACCCGTTGAGCCATATACTAACCAAACTACAAGTCTTAATATTATGTATATCTATATCCATATCCAAAGAAAATTCTATAAATATTATTATCTGAGTATACGAGTATACGACGAGTGTTTCCAACATATCAAATGAGTAATAAGATACTCGGCAAGCTTCTTTTTTTTTTTTTTTTTTTTCATCATCCGTCAACTTTGACACCAGACAGATAACAACCGTTTTATTTAAAACTCTGGCACTGGTACTCGTGAAAAATATTCCACTTAAACTAATTAACTAATTAATTAATTAAAACATGATCTCGTTATCAACAGTTGAATAAAAAATATTTTTTTTTTTTATTAATTTCTTCGAAAAGATTAAATACTTGTTATTATTTTATTTAATGGTACGGATATGGATTTATAAACATCTGATAAACACTGGCTGATGGATAAAATACAGTCGGGATTTAAAGATCCTGTTTGTTGCATTACACAGAGACTCGAGTGGTAATTTCAAAATAAAATCCTCAAGGTTTTTGCAGCATTTATCAATATTTTTTTAGATTCCTCGTAATCCCTGTAATATCTGTTTAGAGATTTTCTTGTGGGATTTTTGCTCATGTCAGTAGTCAAAGCATTATTATAGATTTATTTTTGATTGATCTAACACGAGAATTTATCCAATTACATATTTCAAACAGTTATTTCAAATTGCACCCAATAATTTGTTTTACTTTAATATTATTTTATTGGAGACTAAATGACACAGAAGGTATAGCTATAGGAAATAAAAAAGTAGAGTTTCCTTGATGATCTCAAAATAACCTTGAAATAATCGTTGTGTCGTTGTATCGTTGTATCGGCGCTTAGTATCACATTGTTTGTAACTAATATGGAAAAGAGAGAACTCGTTTTACCGCAACAAGTTATACCGACAAAGCAACAACCAAGAAAAAGGGATTTTAAGAATATAGTAACCTTCTAAAGTTGATAATATACTTGTTAATTGTTATCTTGGTCGTTTATTTATTTACTAATTATAGATTAGCTTATATGAATAAACAAAGGCATTAATGTGTAAAACAAAAAAAATGATCACTAATCGCCTATTAGATTTTTGAATGATTAATATTGTGAATTAGATCTATCAGATAAATAGATAGATAGGGAGGTAAATTGATTAATAGACTTTTGGAAATGAATAAAAATAAAAGAGCTCTAGATTAAATAATCAATGTGTGTATGTAGAATGAAAAAAGAATTTTATTTTTAATTATTAGCGAAGCTATAAATTATTGGGTTGGTTGTTAAACTGGCGTTTATGACTGGTTGGTATCGCGGTATGCAGTATGTGTATTTTATACTTTATATATAATGCAGAATAAAAAATGAGTTCAGCTGCTCCAGTTATTACTTTTCTCCCCTTTTGTTTATTCTTATGTGAAGCAAAACGTATATCTCCAGACCTAACCACATGCAAATACAAACTACTGACAATTTACCGCCAGACTAACAACCGCCTAATTCCTTTACGGAGAATCTATTAAATTTAAAAAATACATACATTTAATATATATATATATATATATATATATATATATATATATATATATATATATATATATAAAGCTATTAATTTTAGATTTTAAATATTATCAAGACTGCTACTACTGCTGCTGATAGCAGCTTGATTTGATATAATTTAAATTTAGGTGGAATTATCATTGTCAACTTACCCAGAATGATGTCTGGTGTAGGAAGGAACCGGAGTAGTTGTGTGGAGTGCATATTGATCCTGATTGTTATTGTTATATCCGGCGTAAGCTACGGCCCTGGTACCAGAATACTCGGCTACGGCAACTGCAGTAAACTTTTCTGATCCAGATACCACCGTTTTACCATTATTATTATTATTATTATTATTATTATTATTATTATTATTATTATTATTATTATTATTATTATCATATTCACGTAAATGATACACCGATGATGATGATGATGATGATGATGATGATGATGATGATCGACTGTTTCGATCAATCGAGGCATTATGCTGATGATGATTATAACTGGATGTTGAATTATGCTGATGCCTATGATAGTTGGATCTAGTCTGGTGTCGATGTAAATTCATCCAGTTGTGGTCAAAGCTCCCGGTTTCGCTCCCTCCAGTATTATTATTATTACTATTATTATTATCATCATCATCATCATCACCGCGGGAATTATAGTTCTGATTAAACGGGAACTCAAGGCCAGCTGGATTTGTACCTAGGTAGCTGATCACTTCCACTAAGATCAACAAACTTACACCCGTCCTCCCAACGCTATTATTATTTATCATCTTGTAATACTTTTATTTACTTTTTAAAAAAATATCTATTTTTATTCTATTAGAAATTATTTAAAATATCAGATTCATCGTCACTTAATTTTTTTTATAATAAAATAGAGAAAAATAGTTTGACAGTTTGCTATCGATATTTAAGTTGAATGAGATATAAAAGAGTATTAAGCCAGTGGAAAGACTACTGAGAGACAACAAGAGACCACGAGAGATACACCAAGACTTTACTCTCCACGTGCTTGAGTTGTTGGTTGTTGGTTATACGTCCCCACCATAGCAATCCTCTTTTTTACTCTCCTGCATTAATTCTCCTATGGTTCTTTTTTCTTTTCTTCTTCTTCTTCTTCTTCTTCTTCTTGTTTTTGAGTCTTTTCTTATTCTGTTATTCGACATGTTGGCCTCTTGATGTCGGTTTTGTTGGATTTTACAGTGAAAGACTCTCGGTCCCTTTACCTTTCCTTGGTCGTTGGTCTTTGGTCCGTTAAGTTAAAAAAAAAACTAATAAATGTCTAAACAAGAGGTATAGTGATGATTCTTTGTATCCATTTAAAATAAACACTTGAATGGATACTTATTATTGTGATACAGATACAGTGATACATCCTTGAACAGTTCTCTGGTCTACCGCTGCATGTACATTCGATGTTGGATGGTGGATAAGGTTGCTGCGGTTGATACTCTGACTCAACAGGACAATGCACCCAAGCTAAAGCCAAAGTATTGCTGTTGCTCTTATTGTTGCTGGTGATTTTTGTTTTTATTTCTCGTCAAGTTAACTTGTCCACCAAGATTATAAACTTTTAAACAGCAGCAGCAGCAGCAGCAGCACCACCACCACCACCACCTCTAACGTATATCTTTATAATTTATAATTTTTGTCTTGTCAAAAGTTGAGATTGATACCAATAAGGTGTTGTACTTGTTAATCCTCATGAATATTTTACACGCATTTATCAGGTTTTAAGTATGACGGAAATTACCTGACATAAACATATTAACAGGGACTTATTATTATCGTGATCGGTAATTGAAATATTCCTTTTACAACTTTAAATTAAAATCCAAGTGCTCGTCGCGTTGTCAACAATAAATCTTTTAAATTATATTCCTGATACTTATCAGAGTAAGGTTTATCGATTATTATTATAATACTTTGTATAGACACGGTACTTGCATTATATTATATATTTTATTTTATATCTTTATATCTTTATATAATATTTAATATATACTCGAAAGTAGATACTTATGTAAATAATAAGGAATTTTAGATTGCTATTATCTGTCTCTGTCTTACATTAGATAATATCTTAAGCGGTGACTGGATTTATCGTGTGTTACACTGGGTCATAGGTCAATCACGTTCTCTCTAAATTGCTAAACAATTTCACATACAAATCACTAAACTTACCAACAATTTCTTTCATATTTTAAATTACCATTCACCTTTGTATTATTTTTAGTAAATAGTATTGTAATGTGAGTAGAAAAAGTCGAGTATGAATAAAAAAAAAAATAATAAATAACCAAATTATTTTATTATTATCATTCTTAAATTTTAACTTTTATCTCTGCAATGCGCTACACATCTTTAGTTGGTTTAATGTCAAGGTCAGGGATCCAGGATTCATGCCAAATTTTGAATTCTCTTTAAAAGATAAATGCCTATACACGCGATCATATTATCTACCACATCTACCACTAATATAATCTCCAGATCTTGGCTGGTCTTTCATATTCAATTTATATATCTTTTTACCTCCTTACTCAGAATAACCATAAACAATAAATATTTACACGCGCCCATTTTCAATAATATCCTATAATTGCGGAAATAAAAATGAAAAATAGAGGGAAAAAAAAAAAAAAAAAAAAAAAAAAAAAAGTCGAGCGAAAGCTTAATTTCTTATATCTTGATCACTTTGAAGAGGGTTGTGCTCTAGTGTTGAGCCACCGAGTGTAGTGTAGGCGTCACAAGTCGAGAGAAAAAAAAGCAAGATAAAGAGATGAAAAAGATGAAAAAGATAGAAAAGAAAAGCAGAATGAAAGCTCTTACAGGTCACGGATCCAGGTTCTGACCTAGTTACACTAAAGCCCCGGGAATAATACCGATATGCGTCGCTGATGTCTGATGTGGTTGATGGCTGATGGCTAAACTTTGTTTCTATTCACTGACAAACCAACCCTTTCAACTACTTACTTATTGTTAGTTGGTCGGTCGGTCGGTTGGTTAGTGCTCTCTATACATAGAATACATACATACATACATGTCTATTTGTTATCTCTAATGACAAACACTAATTTGGTAAAAAGCTATCTTGTTTTAAATAATAATAATTTAAAACAAAAACCAAAAAAAAAAAAAATGACTGACTGATATCGAGCAACGTCAGACAGTTGTCAAAATTAAATGGCGTTTGCTACTTAATTATTTCATTATTTGGATATTTTTTATCAGCCAGTTAAATATTCGGCACAATAAGTGGACGTAGGGCTCCACTGTAAATTTAAAGATAGCCAAATAATTATTTAAATTCACAACAACACATTAAATTTATTATTCAAATTGTTTAAATTGATTAATTTTACTCAAGTCGATTTCTCGATGTTGGATTAAAATGATCAAATAAATCAAGAGCCAGCTGTTTAAATTTTTAGTTATTGATAAATATTAATTGGTTGATTTCAAATAAATACTGGAATAATAATTGTACTTGAATAAACGGCCATTCTATGTTTCGAGGTGTTGAACGACCTGTTAGTTACAATCGCCGTGCCAGAGAGTGGTTTAATAAGGTAATATTAAAACGGAAAAAAAAAAAACAAAAAATAATTGAGTAATAACAGTAGTAGTAATAGAAGTAATAGAGATTAAAATGATTGTAGATGTTATTTCTCTGGGCACGAGAACCAACGTCAAGCCCCAAGGGAAGTCTCTGGTTCACTTGGCTGACAACTGCTGCATTTTTTTGGACATGTAGACGTCCGATTTTTCGAGCTATACGTGGTGTCGTGTCACCTCTACGGATTATTGGTAGTCACGCTCCCTCACGGGTTCGTTCAATTAACCGTGGAAAGAGACGAGAAATAGCTGGAGCTGTCCCCGATCGACAGAGTTTAATTTTACATCCAAAGCTGCCAGTGGTATCAGTGACGGGTATCAGGGCAAAAGTAAAGCGGTTGGGAACTGGAGATGGGCCTCACTTAACTCCTTGTGCCAACGTTAATAAAATTTCACATAAAATTCACTACAGAGTCACCAGAAGTGGACGAGTCTACGGAACCTACGGAACCTACGGAACCTACGTACCCTATTAAAATAATTGTCATTTTTTTTTTTTTTTTTTTTTTTTTTTTTATAAAATAGATAATAAACTTTATTTTATAAATCCTTGATCATTTAGAATGGATTTATTTATTTCATTCTGAGATTGAATTTTTCTTTCAGAAAATGGAATAATGAAAAAAATTAAAGAAGAAGATGTCGAAGTGGGTTGCAAATAGTAAATTTATTAGACAGTGAGTTAGAGTCTGTCCTCAACCTAGTTTTCATTATTTAGTCTAGTCTAGTCTAGAGAGAAGTGAGAAGAATCTTAGACTGAGGCCTTCAGAGTAATTCAACTTTATCCTGACTCTGTTTTCTAGATATACTGACTACTGATTGTTGTTGTTGTTATTGTTATTGTTATTGTTATTGTTGGACTACTTAGCAGCTAGCAACAAGTTTGGTCTTTGGTAAACTACCAGTAGGGACTAAAAACAAAGACGTTCTTGATAACTAACAGGTTGAGGAAGCCTGACGCCGTTTTCTCTCAATATATTATTATTATTATTATTATTATTATTATTATTATTATTATTATTATTATTATTATTATTATTATTATTATTATTGTTATTATTGTTATTTCAGTGTTTTGTCATGTCATCCTTCTCCTTCTCCTCCTCCGCCTGGACGAGTAATACCCTCTACTCGGGCTCTGCTCCCCGTCTAGCCAGATCAATAAGAGTCGCGTGCGTGCGAAGGGTCTAGGACATCCCTCTACTACCACTACCACCACCTTTACCACCACCAGTAACACCAGCACCACCAGCACCACCACCTCTTCTACCATCGAATTTTGCTCTTCACCCACTATACTGGGTCCTCGGTCTCTTTTTACCCGTATTACCGGGTACAGAAGTACGCTTTACGCTAATACATCTGCAAACTCTGTCTCTCTTTTGCGACTCAGTGCAGGTATTTCTCCGAATAGCTTTTATCAATCCTCTACCCACTCTTCTCTTCTTTTCTCTTCTTTTCTCCCATTTTCTCTTGTTAAAATTCTCTATTCCGTTTTCTTATCGCTCTACAACCTTACTCAATACTGGGCATTTAATTATCAATAACAGCAATCATAACACAAAAGATATACTTTTTAAAAAATTAAAAAAAAGAGAAAAAAATATTCAATAATTTTCCGTGACTTGACAATTAATCATTATTTAATAAATCTCATTCTCGGAGATTCTATCCTATTCATTTATCAGTGTCATTATCAGGTGAACCTCTTGAGTCTCTTTTAAACTTTTAAATTCATTTTTTCTTTATCTAAACTTTTTTATAATCTAATTAATAAATTACTATTAAAGGTTGATGTCGAAAATAGTACGAGTAGTTTTTTATATAATTTATAAATATAAAGGTAACTTTGTTACAGAGTTTGAGTTTAGAATGAATGTAAATTTAAATATAAATGTATGGTTACATAATATAATAAAGTTGTATATAAAGAGAGCTAGTTACCTAAGTTACCTCAGTATTCGGGTACTCTCTACGATGAGTGGGTGAGTTGCTCAAGTTGAATGAATCGTAAGTGTGCCAAATTCGATTGAGGTGACTGAGTATCGATCCTTTTAATCCATTTCATCCATCCTTCAATACCCATGAATTTCATACTAAATGGAATCTCTAAATGACCTCCTTATTTATTTATCTACATACATTCAAAAGAGGATAAAAATAAACTTTATTTACAAGTATCATTAGCTACGGAGCTTTATTTTTAATTAATGCTAATGAGTATGCTGTACGAGAGAATGAAAAAGATTAAAATTAAAGGGGAAAAAAAAAAAAAAAAAAAAAAAAAAAAAAAAAGGGTAATAGTAATAGAGCAGGAGTTTAATCAACTCGTGAACAGGTAGTTATTTTTTATCAATGAAAAGCGACAGGGGGCTTGAATGCTCGGATGTGTTAGAAAAAGCTTTAGAAAGTTGATTGAATGATACGGTGATCGCAGCTTTCGTAGTTACTTTCATATATATATATATATATATATATATATTAGTAATTTTACCCAAGAGAGCTGTTCAATATCGAAAAGGAATTATCGGAAAAAATGACTTGTATTATCACTCCGAAATGACTGAATAAAATTAATGAGCTTATTATATTTATAATATTGAATAGATTTCCTAAGAATCGATCGATTCAATTAATCCGCATCTTCGAACTTGGTAAAAATTTTTTTATGTTTCGACTTTTTAAAATAATTTTTTTTCAGCAAGGGGTTGAATAAAGCCTTACAGTAGTTTTAGACCGTGAAAGGAGACTAATCGAATCGACAGATTCATTATCACGTTATAAGGTTCGTAGCCTTTAGTTCGGATTTATTCATTTTAATATGAATCCTTAAATAGTCTTTATTTTTATCCCCATGAAGGTTTAAATTAATTGACTTACAATAGTGTCATTGTAATACCTAAATTTTTTTCTCGGCCGAGATTGAATGGTGTATTTTTTTTTTTTTTTTTTTTTTCCAATTTTTAAACGTCTAAATATTAAGAGTAAAGAGATGAAGGAAAATAGTTTTAAAAAGATTCTTTCAGCGAATGAAATCTAGATCATCTGTGAATAAGACTTACGTAAACCCAAAACTGGGTTGCAATTTATAACTTTAGAATAATAATTAAAAGTTTGTCTTTTATTTGTCAATCAGAAAAAAAGAAAGAAAGAAAGAAAGAAAGAAAGAAAGAAATATATAAATTGGGTAAATCAGAATATTATAATTATAATATTAAATGAAAGGAATTGCAGTTGTAGCATTAGTAGGTTTAGTTGAGGGGAGCTGCACAGAGCGTGTGCGCCATATCCCATATTATATTCCCGAGTACGGCATTGAGGGTTGGAAATGGTCAGAGACAGAGGTTTTCTATCTATATGTAGAATATAAAAGCAAGCAGAACATTAGTATACTAGAATAGTAGTAGTATAGAGGATTTTACCGAATATATACTCATACTCATACAAATAGATGTAGAAATAGAAATACGAGTTAAGAGTTGAGAGTTGCGAGTTGCGAGTTGCAAGGGGCAGAGGGTTGAGGGTTGAGGTCGCGCAGGCGTTCTTCCTGGTATATATCGATGCCTGATACGCCCGGGCCCGTGGTTGCTAGAGTCACCAGAGACCCTCAGTAGTAAAGTCAGACTCGGTCAGGCGTATCCTCACCGCCAGGTTATATTTAATCCTCATCACAGACTCTTTACTCTTATTTTTTCTTTCCCCCGTTATATATTATTATTTTAAAACTATCGGACTATATATATATATATATATATATATATATATATATATATATAATATATATATAATATATATATATATATATATATATATATATATATATATATATATATATATATATATATATATATATATATATATATCTTAAACTGTTTAAGTGAGGTTTACTTTTTTTTCTAAATATTTTATTATAAATATCTTAGTGTTGTGCTGCTGCTGCTGCTGTTGCTGCTACTATTGCTGATCCGGCTACTAGTTATATTAATAATAATAATAATTAGAAATAATTGTTTTACGTTATTTATCAATATATTTGTAGAAGTTGTATGCATATACTTACTAAATAAATACAACAAGGCTTTTAAATTCAACATGAAAATTAAAAGGTACGTTCATTAAATATATAATTAATCAAACACAACCAATAAATATGGCACTATCTTTTACTTAACTTTTTTTTTATAACATGGAGATTACCCTTTTAGATTATATATATATATATATATATATATATATATATATATATATATATATATATATATATATATCTTAATTATTTAAATTTTCCTCATTATCATTCATTTAATTATTATTATTATTATTATTATGTGATTAATGAATAATAAATATGTTAATTTATTGTATAATAAAAATTTATAAAAAATAGTCGATGAGAATGGTAGATATATGTAGATGTATTTATAGGGATAATAAGAAAAGCTTGAAGTGCAGGGTCACGAGCACGCGAAACGGAAGACTTCCAAGTGTCTCTTTGTTTTATTTTCTTTTTCTTGGTCCATCAAATTGAAACTAAAAAAATTAACACGACATATTTGCATTAAATATTTGAATAAAAAATATTAATTGGTCAAATATTAAATGGGTAAAAAAGTTTTAACAATAATAATAATGATAAAAAACATACCTATAGTTTAAAAAACTTTCTATTTCTTGAGGATATTCCCACGGCAGGTCTAACACGCAGTTACTTTCATAGACATTAATAAATTAGTAGTTTATTAATCGATATTTTGCCAACAACTTTCAAGGCACTCATATAAATAAATAGAAAAAAAAAAAAAAAAAAAATAATAATAAAATAAATAACACGTATAAGTAAAGAATCATCGAACAGAGCAGTATTGTAGTTATAATAATACCAGCAGTACTGAAAATAAAATATTTAAATAATTTATTATTTAGGTAACACCGCTACTAGTTTACTAGCTACCACTATATCATTACTATTATCCTATACCGTGTAGGGGCTTCCCTAATCTTCTTTTCATGTAATCATCTATTCCCATTTCTATTTATTTTATTTTATTTTATTTTATTATAACCAATGGGTCGAGTTACACGATGCCTGACCCATTCCCATGATAGTATCATTCTATTGTAATTTATAATAAAAATATTTATACTGTAAAATAGTCGCGGATATGTGTACATAATATATTATTTAGAATAAAATCCAACATAGTAATAATAACAATAATATAGTGTGAGTAATTTTTTTATGATCGTTAAATCAAGATTAATAAGTCACGCAGGATAGTCGCGGTGCCGTGGTAGCCCATGAATGAAACCATTTAGTTATGAATAGAATGCCCATTCACTCACAATGAACATTAGTAAGAGATTGAAGGTAAAATAAGGTAAAAGGTTATAATTTTATTAATGGTATTAATTATTTGTTTTTAGCGATACAAGGCGTGTCTCCGGTGAATTAAACCTTGAAAATTTGCTCGATGTTTATTAGAGTTGTCTGTAGTCATCGTCATCGTCTAAAATTAATTAAAAATAAATAATAGAGTAAAATTGGAGAATTTTAAAAAGAATAAGAAGAAGAAGAAGAAGAAGAAGAAGAAGAAGAAGAAGAAGAAAAGAAGAGGTGGTGGTAGACGGGAGTCACAGAGTAACGGAGGGAGTCACGGGGTAAGTAAGTAAAGGTGAGGGGATGCAGCGCAAAGGGGTGGCGGCATGGACGAGCCCTCGGTGGAGGCTCTTATGCAGGCGAGCCTCATCTTTGTCGTCGGCGTCGCCATCATTCTCTCTAATCTTCTCATTATCGCAACTTTCCTCAACTTTCGAGGTAAATTATTACTAATTTAATTAAATTAATAGTTGGTTGTTAAAATTAATGTTTATAATTATTTTTTTTTGAATTCGATAGGTCCCTCCGAGGTGATAAAATACTATCTGTTATCACTTGCAACAGCAGATCTATTCTGTGGTCTGCTTGTTGTCCCGCTCTCCATATATCCAGCTCTCGTTCGAAGATGGGTATATGGGGACGTTGTCTGTCGACTTGTCGGCTATCTTGAAATTACTCTTCTGGCAGTCTCTGTTTACACCTTTATGTGGATGTCTGTTGATCGTTATTTGGCTATTAGGTAACAATAAAATAATTTATTGTAATTTTAATTATAATAACGGATTAATGACAATAAATAAATATTTATTGTTTAGGAAACCTCTGCGTTACGAGACTGTCCAAACAAAAACACGATGCCAGTGCTGGATGGCTTTTACGTGGATAAGCGTTGCAATGATGTGCTGTCCACCTCTTCTGGGGTTCAACAAACCAATTTTCGACCGAGAAGCCTTCATCTGCATGCTTGACTGGGGTAACATGGCAGCCTACACTATAACCCTTTCGATTCTGGTACTTGGGCCTTCGGTAATAACAATCGTCTACACCTACACCTACATATTCTCAATGATGAGAAAATTAAGATCTGGTGTTCCGATCCATGACAAGGAATACGCCACCGCGTTGTCAGAAAATCTCAGCAATCCAAGTCACATAATGTCTTTTGTTTTGGTTATGGCGTTCTGGCTGTCATGGGCACCTTACGCTGGCCTCAAAATTTATTCTACTGTTAATGGACCTCCTCAGGTTTTAATATTTAACTAAATTTTATTTTATTAAATTTTTATTTTAAAAATTTTTATTTTTATTATTTTTCAGGTTCCATTTCTCCAATTTACTGTCGTATGGTTTGGTATTTTAAATTCTTTTTGGAAAGCGATTATTCTCGGAACACTGAGTCCTCAGTTTCGTTTAGCTGCTCGTGTTTTATGTCTCACGCTTTGCTGTAGACATAGAAGATTACCACCAGAGCTTTTGGGCCTCGATGATGATGACTAATAATTATTATTATTAATAATATATATATATATATATATATATATTTACGACAATGTACTATCTCGCGCGCGCAATCCTATATAGTAAAAAAACTTAGAAAAAAAATTATTAATTAAATAATTAAATAATTAAATAATTTAAATAATAGAAAATTAACAATTAAAGGAAAGTATAAACCGTACAAGATTCAATCACTCAAACATGGAAAACTTGGAAAATAACTAAACAATTACTCGTATTTACTCAATGATAACAACAACAACTTGAACTTTGCTTATTAATGACCGTAGGTAAAAAAATTTAATCAAAATAATATAATTTTGCATTGCGTTTTTTCGTTACGCTGCTAATAATAATCATAATAATATTTCCATTGACAAGTGAATGAATAATGATGAATGGTTTAAAATTAATATTATTATTATGTAGTAAATATTTATTATTATTATTAACATTAAATAATAACAAACGAGATTTAGATAAAGTAAATTTTTGATCACTATATACTTAATAATATTTAATAATTAATAACGCATTAGCGCAAAAATAATCTCGTTTCGCTCAATTTTAGAGTTTATCAATAAATAAAAACAAAAAAAAAAAAAAAAAAAAAAAGTAAAATTTAATTGTCAGTTAATGCGCGTAAGGAGCGTGCGCGAGTTTTAATCTTAAAAAATAATAGAGCGAGATAAAAATAACAAAAAAAAAAATAATACACGTTTAATAATCGTTGCCTATTTATGTCATAAGAACACGCTCAATAAATGTTATAGCGAGCTAAAATAAATAATAAATAAATAAATAAAATAGTCAATTAACGTGCAATGCCTGAAAGAGTTTCACGTATTTAGAAATGAAAATAAAAAACAAAGCGATTAACAATTTTCAATCATAATAAATAAATGATACGCAAATTAATAAATATTAACAAAAAAAGGATAAAAAAAAAAACACCATTTACACCATTCTAATACATACTATTACTATTATTATTATTATTATTATTATTATTATTATTCTTTGAATAAAACTAAATATGTTTTCTCTAATATGCATTTAACTAAATATAATTAATTAAAATATATATACTTGTTCTGATAATATTAATCAGTCAATATAATTATGCATGAATTAATTAACAATATAACTATTATTAAACATATATATATTCAATTATTAATCTCTATATAACTACTAATTAATTATAAGACAAATGCAACTTCGATGAGTATTAAAACAACAACAACAACAACAACAACAATAACAATTGTTCATTTTACATAAAGATGAGTATTATAAGTATTTAAGATCTATAAGTAATAAGAATAATAATAATAATAAATAATGATTAAGGATTAACAATTTATATAGTTTATAAGTATTTATTTACTAAAACTAAAACTATTAAAGCAGCTTGGCTATCTTTAATAAAACTTTTATAAATTCGTCTCTTGCTTGGCTAACTTTTACCCACGAGTAAATTATAATAATAATAATATAGAAGTTTATCAAATAAGCTGAGTGTGCATGGATTTATATCTAACATTAGATTTCTCGTAATTATTATATAACAAAAATAATATTAATGTTATCATACATATATATATTAAATATAATAATATTATGGTAAAAGTTAATATGAATACATAGAAAAACTAGTTATATTATTATGCAAAAGTGAAACCGAGTAATAGACGTTTCTCTATTTAAAATAATACTGGTGGTCATCTCAGTAACACTTGTTATTATTATCTAATAATAATAATAATAATAATAATAATAATAATAATAATAATAATAATAATAATAATAATAATAATAATAATAATTATTATTATTATTATTATTATTATTATGAAAAATGATTTTTTAAGATCATGAATGGTGTTAAATGGAAATAAAATTAAATGCGTAGCGCAATCAACAACAGTCGCAAGACCCAAAAATAATACTTACAAAGAAAAAAAAAATATCTCTACGAAAAAATAAATTTACAAACAAGAGATTTTTACCGATCTATACAAGTGAAAAAGTGTTTAATCAAGAAATTGAGTCGAATAAAAAACAACAAACTATCATAATAATTAAAACAACAACAACAACAAAAACTAATTCTTCTTCGAAAGCTCTTCGAAAGCACCCCCGACTCTCAATAAATAAATAGTTTGTTATTTTATTTTATTTTTTAAATATCTATATTAGTTTTTTCGCTATGTCGAATGTAATTCACGGAAATATAATTATTATTAAATTATAAAATATATCGATCGCGTGTAGGCAGCCCAACATTTAAACTTTAACTATTCGTAGAAAAAAAAATAAAAGCTAATCAAACTTTTTAAAATTATAAACTTGGATATATTTAACAAGTAAACTATTGATATTTACACACTGTGTATCATCGATATATAGATGAATTTTTCTGGCAATGCATAGCTGGCTGGAATCCAAATAAATAATTGCCTCGATTCGTAAACAATATTATTATCATAATAATAATAATAATATTAATAATAATAATAATAATAATAATAATAATAATAATAATAATAATAATAATAATAATAATAATAATAATAATAATAATAATAATTATTATTATTATTATTATTATTATTATTATTATTATTATTATTATTATTATTATTATTATTATTATTATTATTATTATTATATAGTGTTAGTTAAAATATTCTATATTACTAAATATATATTAATATTAATAAATTAATAAAAAGTTATTAGTGGAAGCAGGACTGCCACATTACCATCAAGGTTCGTGATTTTAGTTTTGATTGGTCGTATTATTATTATTATTATTATTATTATTATTATTATTATTATTATTATTATTATAAATATTTAAATTTTAGAATTTTCACTGACATTATGAAATCGTAGTGTATATAGTGTTATTTCTTATTATTATTATTATTATTGTCATCGATCTGTTTATAGATGATTGAAATTTTTATTTTATATTTTCATTAAAATCAAAATTAAATTTTAAACCAAAAAAGAGAAAGAAAAAGAAAAGGAAAAAAAAAACTAATAATTGGTTGTTATTAAATACTATATACTTATTAAAGCTCTTTATTAAATATTTATCTATGAGATAATTATTACAATTTAAAATTTAGTCTCTCTCTTGTGTCGCCAAACATAGCAGTATTAAATAATTGTCAGCGATACTTGCATTTAATACTTATTAATAAATAACTAAAGCTATTTATTAGAAAAATTAATTCTGAGAGTCAGCGGGTAAGATTACAATCAATTTTAATTTCAATATAATTGATTATTAACAAAGAAATAAATAAAAAAAAAAAAATAATAAAAAAAAAATATTAAAAACTAAAAAAAAAAAAAAAAAAAAAAAAAATAATAAAAAGCTTTTAATAAAATACATTATCTAGAAAAAATTGTAAGACAATGAATGTTGATATAATTACAATAATGATAACGATTGTGATTAAAAGTCCCTGACAGTTTCTCGAATGACTTCCATCATTATAATATTCTTTGAATTTTTGTACTTAGTCACTAGTTTTGTACTAGTTTTTTAACGTAATTGATTATAATTATTACATATATGCGTGCTGTTATATTAATAATTTAAATAAGAATTAAATTTATTAATAATTAACTAATAATATTAATAATGATAACATATAAAAGAACATTAAAAGAAAAAAAAAATAAATAAATAAATAAGAAAAGAAAAACAAAAATTTAGAGGATAAATGTTTTCGGAAGCACTGGATTGTGTAGAAACTGCAGGGTAAGGCTGTTAAACAGGATTATGATTAAATCACCGGATTCACTTTTATCAGAGATTGAATTTGTCTTAGAGCATATAGATTAGCGCAAAATCTATTAATAAACAGCGAAAGCGCAGATTGGAAAAAAAAAAAAAAAAAAAAAAAAAAAGCTAAAAGTGTTGGTTGTTTAAGAATTATTTTTCTTCCTTCCTCATTGTCCTCTAACACCAATCATAATTTTTCATGCATGAATTTAAAAATTTAAAAGGAAAACTATCAAAAGATTTTCCACCAATCTATTTTATTTATAAAATAGAGGGAAAAAAAAAAAAAAAAAAAAAAAAAAACTATTACTGGTAGACTAGACTAAACAGAGAGATTGGCCTCGTCAGTTGATAAATTTTATGGCCGGGATAGAGAGGGAAAAGGGAAGGTCTGACCTGTCGCTAACTGGCACCACTTACATCGTTTTAAGAACCACAAAGCAAGTCGATAATACTATTTAAACTCTCCTACTCTCCTTCTCTATTTTAAAACAATATCTAGCAATATCTTCCCTAACAACCAAAATAATTTTCTTTCAGCTTATATTATTTATTTTTATTGCTTTTTAAGCCTCAACAGTATAAATAACAACAAACTGTAATCAATATATTAATATTTTATGAGTCATAAGTAATCTTGAGATTGTAATATACTGGTTGATGTGACAAATGGATAACATTATTGGGCTATTAGCGGTACATTGAGCATGTCTGGAGACATCAGGCATCACCCTCTGGTCGGGGAATGATAAAAACAAAGTATATACTATATACTGAAATTTATTCAAATAACGAAAAGAAATCAGTTAGTTATTGTCTTATTACAGTGATAGTTGTATGGCCCAAGTGAATTCTTCGTTTATATAATTAATAAATAAAAATTAACAAGACAATATGGATGACGCTGAAGACGAGGCGCGAGTAAGAAAAATAAATATATTATATATAAATATAAATCATTAATTTTATTGAGGTCGTTTTTTGTCAAGTGATAGGTGACATTTTATCAAAATGAAGAGGATTTTCTCACGCGACATATAAGTCAATAAATAAAAGTTATTTTATAGGTGGTACCACCCCTTGAATCAGTACGCGCTATTTAATATTACACTTATAAATTTTTACAATAATTGCCGCTCATCGCATGCTCATTTTTCGATTTAGATAATATCCTTTAAATAGGAAGAAATAAAAAGCAAATGTACATATATATATATACAATCCCATCGGTGAATGAGGTGATAATGATAATATCATCACGAATCATCAATCAGGAATCAGGAATCAGGAAGATTCAGATATCTACTAATTATATTAACTTGTTTTACAATTCTGTCGCGAGTTATCATTAAAAACATAAAATCATTATTTTAGTCCATTAGTCGGGGGACATTAAATGCTGGGCAAGAGATTACACAATAAATTTAATGGACTATAAAATAAAAAATAAAAAAACGTTTATTATTATTATTATTATTATTATTATTATTATACAAGTAGTAGAGTATATAGTGTGAAAAGTAATAAAGAACGTGTCTATATTCGTGAGTGTGAGATAGGTTCAACCTGGTACCGACAGAACGTGTAGTATCTCACCAATGTTTTACCTCTCTTTGCCTCTCTTTACCTCACCATCGAGGTGTTGGCTGGATATCAGGCTTTGCCAGTACAACACCTTCCAGTCTTACGCCAGTTTGATTGCGAGAACCCCAACTCTCAAACTATTATTTATATATTATTATGTTTGTTCACGGTCCAAGAGCGAATGTTGATAGATCTGATTTATCTGAAGACATTAGCGAGGATGACGAACTCAGTGATGAAACTATTCAGGCATTATAATAATAATAATAATAATAATAATAATAATAATAATAATAATAATAATAATAATAAAAATAATAATAATAATAATAATAATAATAATAATAATAATTATTATTATTATTATTATTATTATTATTATTATTATTATTATTATTATTATTATTATTATTATTATTAGTATTATTTTAAATATAAAAAGTACTTAAATATAGTATGAACGATTGTTTGTTTGGGTGACACAGAAACGCCGGGAAGAATGCGAGAGGAAAGCGAGAAGAGGGGAGATGGATCCCCGGCTGGAGTTTGTCTTCCAGCTCTTGATGGATGGAACCGGTTTGCTTCGTCACGAGGCGATGGATCACGTATTCGAGGGAGATATGCTCGATGAAATCAACCAATTGTTTTTGCCACACATGAGGTCAACCCTCGTTTGGTACTACCAAGTCGTTGACGAGCCAGAAATTCTGCGACCCCTTGAAACTGTATTTTTTTTTTTTTTTTTTTTAATTATTTATTATTTATTTATTTTTTCTATTTAAATTTATTTTTATGTGGAACTTTTGGAATTAGGGACAAGTGATAAAAGGTACCTCTAGAGCGCCAGTCACTGCGCCCTCCAATAAAGCCAAGGAACCCAAGGAACCCAAAGAACCGCCGAAAAAAAAATTATTTTTGACCGATGGCTGGCAAACTCCTTGCACTGGTGTTTGTATCTACATGTTTCGGTTTGTTTTATTCTCTAGAAATCTGAAATTTTTTTTTAACTAATAAAAACAATTAATAAATAATTATAATACAAATAGAATTAATACAGCGAAACAACTGCCGGAGGAAGGCTTCCAAAAAGATTTATACACTGGCGTAATAGATACTGCTAAAGTGAGCATCCTCGCGTCTATTCAAAGAGTTGTTGAGCAAGTTTTTATGGATGCGCTTGCTCATCCTGGAGGCGAAGACGAAGACGACTGTCCTATGATTAAGAGTCTCTTATTACCTGGACTTCGTTCTTTTTGTAGTGCCTTAAAAGGTAATTCATTAATTATTATTCAAATTATTAGTCGTTTGTTCAAGCTGATAAATATTATAATTTATTGGTAAATTTAAAATTCGTAAAGTGTGCGAACAAGTAGCTCTCGAGGGGAATATTTTCGATGACGGAGAAACTATAATGGACGAGATTGATAATTTTGAAAAAGCAAAAGCTATTGTCATTAAAGAAGGAGTCGTCGGGAGGATCGAGGAACGCGTAAAGTTATGGATCAAAAAACTTAAAGATTTTATTTTGGAAAGCAAACAGGTTAGAAGAGAAAATGATTCTTCTGGACCGCAACAGGAATTGGAGTACTGGAAAAGGCGCGGTGCTCAATTTAGTCAACTCGCTACCAAATTACAGGTTCATTTTTCGATATAATTTTATATTAATAGGATTAATAGGATTAATAGGATTAATAGGATTAATATAGGATTATTTGTCACTTATTTTAGGATCACGAAGTGAGAATGTCACTGTTGTGTTTGCAAGTGGCAAGGTCTAAATTAATAAAGGAGTGGGTTGACGCCGAGGATGAAGTTATTTACTGTTACAGCGAGGCCAAAGATAATGCTAAATTTATCCAAGCTTTGGAAAAATGCTGTCATTGTTTATATCTTGATGATCCAGTAATTTATTTTTATAATTAATAATTTTTTAAGTTTGTTTATTTATATATTATTATTGACGCAGGTTAGAATGAGAGAATCATTGGTGTCTCTTTTACAAACTGTAAGACTTATCTACAGTGTTTCGAGATATTACAATACTTCTGAAAGAACTTCCTCACTAATGGTAAAGATAACTAATCAAATGATTGTCGCCTGTAGAGATTATGTTACTCAGAGAGGACGTGAAACTGTTTGGAATCTCGATAGAAATTTCGCGCGCTCCAGGCTCAAACACTGTCTCAGATTAAATAAGTAATTTTTTTTTTTTCAACAAGTATTGGTAAATAATGTATTATTTAAAATTTTTAACAACAATTTTGACTGACAGAGCGTACAGAGAAACATACAGACTAGTCAGATGTTCACCGGCTGTTACTGAACAAGAATTTTCATTTTCTGAAACTCACGTCTTTGGAAGATTCGACTCATTTTGCTCGAGGATTAGAAAAATTTTATCAATGTTTGATTTAATTGACGAATATCAAAATTTATTTGCTCGACGAATGGAAGGTTTACTTTTAGGAGAAGGTAAATTTTTGTTTATATTATTATTATTATTATAACATATTAATTTAGAATTATAAATTTGATAAAGCTTTGGAAGAAGCAACAAAGTCCTTTGAAGAGGCTAAAAAAATTGCAACCAATAAATCGTACGATTATTTAGACCCTCGTAACACTGAGTTTGATAAAGATTATGACGTATTTATGTCAAAGACAAACGCCTTGAAAGAAAATATCGGTGGGATTATTGAAAAAAATTATGCGGATGTATGGGAGACACCACAAGGTATAAGATTTCTTACGAGATTTGAAAAAGTCAGTGAAAAAATTCCTTTGACTAAATTGGATGAAAAATACAATTTGGTGGTGAGATACTGCGATAAAGAAGTCGAACGAACCTTGAAGCTCTTTAAGAAACAAAGAGATGATCCGCCTTTGCCGAGACACATGCCACCTATCGCGGGTCGATTAACTTGGGCACATGCTCTCAAGTAAATTTTTCATAATAATAATAATAATAATAATAATAATAATAATAATAATAATAATAATAATAATAATAATAATAATAATAATAATAATAATATTAATAATATTAATAAATTAATTAACATTTATCTTTAAAGAATGCATTTAGATGAATTGACAGCCTCAGTATCAAATCACCCTGTTTTGAGAACTTTACCACTTACTGGTGATTTAGTGCGAAGATATAATCATGCCGTTACTGTTTTACTCCAATATCAAATGGATATTACTGAAGTTTGGACCCATCAAAACTCTTGGGTTATTGAAGACTGCTTGAATAAGTAATTTTTTTTTTTTTTTATTTAATACTTTTATTTTTTATAACTAACATTGTGTGTTTTTTTTTTTTTTTTTTTTAAGGCCATTGCTGGTGATTGACAAAGAAACTAATAAAGTTCAAGTGAATTTAGAAAGTCGTATAACTCTTTTACTCCGTGAAGCTGATTGTTTGGCTAAATTAAAATTAGATATACCGATAGTGGCGTTAACGATCCTCGTAAAATGGGATTACTTTACCGTAGTACACGATTCTTTACAATTGGTAATAGAAGAATTTATTTCAACAGCTCGGCGCGTTAAATTAGAAGTTAGACCACTGTTGCTACCGCATTTAGTGCGACTGTCTTCGTTGCTTATGCCTGGTTTAAAAACACTCACCTGGACAAAACCCGGTTGGAAAGAGTTCTGTCAATTTACAAGAGAAGAAATAAAATCTTTTGATGTACTGATAACGCGAGTACACGATGTTTACTCCAATAGGATTCTTCAGGTATTGGCCAGTATGCAAAAAATAACTCTACATGCTCTACCGGAGGAGGATCCCTGGAGTATTGAGGAATTTTTGGAAAAAACCGATGAAGCGTGTCGTGTAGCAGCTATCGATCTTCACAGGCGTAGTCTTATGGTTGAAGAAGCCGTGGAAGAAGTTTTACAGTTGGTTAAAAATGCCGCAGATAATTTTAAAAATAACGAACCTGATCAATATGATTTGGGAGGTGATCATCAAAGTTTTACTGGTCATGAAGCTAATGGAGAAGCGATTCAATCCCAGGATTGGACGATAGTTTGGGCTTGCTTCGATGATCCTCACCAGTTATTATCTACCACTGGAGTTGGTTTTTCAAAAAATATGCAGGACATGGTACGCAATGCCGTTTCAGAAATGCGACGTTATTATTCACGAAAAGTCGTTGATGTTCTGATAAAAGTTACTAGAACTTCTTTGGATGCTATTAAAAAAAGATTTGTCCGGGAATTTGATCTAGATAATCTACCATGTCCGGTATTTCTTATACAAGCGACTTTGATGATTCCGTCGGTCATTATAAAGCCCAATCTCGAGCAAATTCAAGAAGCCCTAACTATCGCGGGTAAAGCTATCGCTGGAGTCGCTAAGGGCGTCGCTCAGTGGACTGCTGCAACTAATAAGGTAATTATTATTATTTTTTTTTTTTATTTATTTTATTAAAAATTAATTAATATTTGCTGTAAAGAGTACGTGGAAGTCTACGTCTTTGGCTCCTAAGAAAAATTTATTGAACGTTGTTATGAAAGCTCAAATAGTTGCCGAAAGACGCCGTGATGATGAACTAGAAGATCCTAAAGTTCGTAGAAGAAGACTTTATAAAACAGTGTCTGAAGAACGACCAGAGTTTCCCGTTCAAAATCGTAATTTTCATGCTTTAGTGATGGAAAATAAAGAAATAATCAAAGTTTTGTCATTGTTGAGCACTTGTACACAAGAACTTGGACAGGTATTATTTTTTAATATTATTTAATAATAAAGATTAATTTTTAATTATTTTTTTAGGATCTTGCGGTATTTTTAGAGCAATGGACTCTATACAAGTATTTATGGAAAAATGAAAAAAGTATGCGTGAATTATTAAATTCAACACTGTCTAACTTTGAAAATACTTTACGTAAACACAGTGAGCTTGAAGATAAATTATCTACAGAATCAGACATGTCCTATTTAGGTACTTCTATTGCTTTATGTACTGAAAAATTAAAATACGCTTTGGCTACTGAAATAAAAAGTAAGTTATAATAATAATAATAATAATAATAATAATAATAATAATAATAATAATAATAATAAATATATTTTTGTTAATATTATTAATTTAAAAATTTTAAAAGATTCAACTCATAAAATTGGTCAAGCAATGAAGAAAAAATACCGGCGAGAAATGGAGTATGTTTATGCAGTAATAAATGAAATGGATCGAAAATTAGATCGTCAAATACGTGATTTAGATGACGTAAGACTGGTAATGGATACCCTTAAAAAAATACGGGAGCAAGAGGTAGACATGGAGTTGAAAATAGACCCAATAGAAGAGGCTTTTAATATTGTAACTCGTTATGAAGTTCCTGTGGATCAAGAGTGCCTCGAACAAGTTGACAACTTGAGATTTACGTGGTTGAATCTTCTTACACGAGCTCAAGAGAGTCACATTTTACTTTTAAAACTCCAGCCCCAGTTTGAAAAGGAACTTAAATATAATTTAGATAAATTTCATTGTGATAATGAAGCCTACTGCGAGGAATATAAATTATTTGGGCCAATGCAAACTGGTCTTACACCGCGTGAAGCTTCAGATCGGCAAATACTTTTTCAAAATCGGTTTGACGGTATGTGGCGTAAATTACAAACTTATCAGAGTGGAGAAGAATTGTTTGGTTTACCAATAACAGATTATCCCGAGTTATCCCAAATAAGAAAGGAATTGAATTTACTACAGAAACTTTATAAATTGTATAACGATGTTATTGATCGTGTCAGCAGTTATTACGATATACCGTGGGGTGAAGTTAATATTGAAGATATAAATAATGAATTAATGGAATTTCAAAATCGATGCCGTAAATTACCAAAGGGATTAAAAGAATGGCCAGCATTTTTTGCTTTAAAAAAAACAATCGATGACTTTAATGACATGTGTCCTTTATTGGAGTTAATGGCCAATAAAGCGATGAAATCGCGTCATTGGCAGCGAATTGTCGAAGTCACTGGCTACAAATTTGATTTAGAAAGCGAGGGATTTTGTTTAAAAAATATTTTAGAGGCTCCGTTATTAAAATATAAAGAAGATATTGAAGATATTTGTATTTCAGCGATGAAAGAAAAAGATATTGAGGCTAAATTACGACAAGTTGTCAATGAATGGTCCTCACATGAATTAACATTTATGATTTTTAATAATCGAGGTGAATTATTGCTTCGGGGTGATACTACAGCTGAAACAATTGGTCAATTGGAAGATAGTCTTATGATTTTGGGTTCTCTAATGTCAAACAGATACAATGCACCTTTTCGAAAACAAATTCAACAATGGCTCACTGATTTATCAAATACCAATGAAATTTTAGAACGATGGTTGCTCGTTCAAAATATGTGGGTTTATTTAGAAGCAGTATTTGTGGGTGGTGATATTGCTAAACAATTGCCAAAAGAAGCTAAAAGATTCAGTAAAATAGACAAAAGTTGGCAAAAAATAATGCAAAGAGCTCACGAAACTCCTGGAGTTGTTCCTTGCTGTGTTGGTGATGATTTATTAAAACAATTGTTGCCTCATTTACAAGAACAGTTGGAATTATGTCAAAAATCTCTAAGTGGTTATTTGGAAAAAAAACGTATGATGTTTCCAAGATTTTTTTTTGTATCTGATCCAGCACTTTTAGAAATTTTGGGCCAAGCTTCAGATTCTCACACTATTCAAAATCATCTGCTTTCAATATTTGACAATACTAGATTTGTTAAATTTCACGATATAGAGTACAATAAAATGACGGCAATAATTTCATCTGAGGGAGAGACAATAGTCCTTGAGAGAGCTGTTAGAGCAGAGGGATCTGTCGAGACTTGGTTGATGCAGCTTCTTCAAACATCACAGCAGTCTTTACACTCAATTATTCGGACAGCAAACACAATGATGAATGATCAAAATTTTAATTTGTTGTCATTTTTGGATAAAATGCCAGCCCAAGTTGGTATACTTGGCATTCAAATGATTTGGACAAGAGACGCTGAATTGGCTCTTATGCAAGCACGAGCGGATAAAAAAATAATGGGAGAAACAAATAACAGATTTCTTGAGCTTTTAAATACTCTAATTGATCAAACGACCAGAGATTTGGCTAAAATAGATCGAATTAAATTTGAAACTTTGATAACTATTCACGTACATCAACGTGATATTTTTGACACGATGGTATGTACTTAAATAAATAATAATAATAATAATAATAATAATAATAATAATAATAATAATAATATTAAAATAAAATAATTATTTTAGTGTCGCTTAAATGTTCGAACAGTCACTGATTTTGAATGGTTGAAGCAGTGTCGTTTTTATTTTAAAGAGGATCTTGATAAAACTACAATTAATATAACAGATGTACAATTTATTTATCAAAATGAATATCTTGGTTGTACTGAACGTTTAGTAATTACACCTCTCACTGACAGGTAATAATAATAATTTTTTTTATTTAAATATTATTATTATTATTATTATTATTATTATTATTATTATTATTATTATTATTATTATTTTTAGATGTTACATTACTTTAGCTCAAGCACTGTCAATGTCAATGGGAGGATCTCCTTGTGGTCCTGCCGGGACTGGAAAAACAGAAACAGTTAAAGACATGGGTAAAACATTGGCCAAGTACGTTGTTGTATTTAATTGCTCTGATCAAATGGATTATCGTGGATTGGGGCGTATTTACAAGGGTCTCGCTCAAAGTGGAAGTTGGGGGTGCTTTGATGAATTTAATCGTATTGAATTACCAGTACTTTCTGTTGCTGCGCAGCAAGTAGCCGTAGTACTGGCTGCTAAAAAAGAAAAAAAAAAACAATTTGTATTTACTGACGGTGATCAAATTGAAATGTGTCCTGAATTAGGTATATTTATAACTATGAATCCTGGTTACGCTGGACGAAAAGAACTTCCTGAAAATTTAAAAATTCAATTTAGAACAGTTGCGATGATGGTTCCCGATCGGCAAATAATTATTCGAGTAAAACTTGCCAGCTGTGGTTTTTTAGAAAATATAACACTTGCTCGTAAATTTTATACACTTTATAAATTATGCGAGGAACAACTAACAAAACAAGTCCACTATGATTTTGGTTTGAGAAATATTTTATCAGTATTGAGAACTCTTGGAGCTGCTAAACGGACTAATTCAAAAGACTCAGAGAGTACTATTGTTATGCGAGTGCTGAGAGATATGAATTTATCGAAACTTATTGATGAAGATGAGCCACTGTTTATTTCACTGGTTGCTGATCTGTTTCCCAATCAAGTTTTAGAAAAAACAGCTTATCCCGAATTAGAAGCAGCTATTTATCAGCAAGTTCAAAAATTTTGTCTTATATATCATCCTCCTTGGGTATTGAAACTTATACAATTGTATGAAACTCAAAGAGTCCGTCATGGAATAATGACATTGGGTCCTTCTGGGGCTGGTAAAACAACTTGCATTCATATACTTATGAAAGCACTGTCCCAATTAGGAGATTATCACAGAGAAATGAGAATGAATCCAAAAAGTATAACAGCAGCACAAATGTTTGGAAGATTAGATGTTGCTACAAATGATTGGACTGACGGAATATTTTCAGCTTTATGGCGTAAAACATTAAAATTAAAAAAAGATGAACACATTTGGTTGGTACTTGATGGTCCTGTTGACAGTATATGGATTGAAAATTTAAATTCTGTATTGGATGATAATAAAACATTAACTTTGGCGAATGGTGATAGATTAAGTATGGCGCCAACTTGTAAAATAATATTTGAGCCACACAATATTGATAACGCAAGTCCTGCTACTGTATCAAGAAATGGAATGGTTTATATGAGCTCATCGGGTTTGGATTGGAAACCGGTGGTAACTGCATGGTTAAAAACAAGAAACCCGTTGGAACAACAAGTTTTAGAGAAAACTTTTGATGAATCATTTCCAATTATTTATGCTTGGAGTACACAAACACTTGTTCTTGTTATAAAAGTACTTCAATGTAATATCGTACAACAAATGATATTTCTTTTACAAGGATTAATACCACCAGAAATTATTTTGGAAGAAAATCAAAATGATGATGATTTTGAAAAAGACAAATCTCAGTCGTTAACTGCTGAGCATTTAAAAAAATTTTATGTATTTTCTTTGGTTTGGGGAATAGGTGCTCTACTTGAAACAGCTGATAGAATTAAATTTGATAATTATTTACGAGATAATTTTGAAAATTTAGATATTCCAATGTCTAAAAAATATCCTAATGCAACGATATTTGACTTTATGGTTAATAATAAAGGAAAATGGGATACTTGGAGTAATATGGTAACTAATTATGTTTATCCAGATTACATAACACCAGATTATAATAGTATTTTGGTGCCTATTGTTGATAATATACGAATTCAGTATCTTATTGATTTAATAGGACGTCAAGATAAATCAGTTTTATTAATTGGAGAACAAGGTTCAGCAAAAACAGTTATGATGAAATCTTATATTAAAGGAACAAATTTTGATACTAATCTTGCTAGATCATTTAATTTTAGTTCAGCAACTACGCCTTATCAATTTCAAAAAACTATTGAAAGTTATATTGAAAAACGAATGGGTAATACATTTGGTCCTCCAGGTGGTAAAAAAATGTTAATTTTTGTTGATGATATTAATTTACCTCAAATAAATGAATGGGGTGATCAAATTACAAATGAAATAGTGAGACAAGCGATGGATATGAAGGGCTTTTATTCTCTTGAAAAACCCGGTGATTTTACAATGATCGTTGATATAACATTTTTCGGTGCAATGAGCCAACCTGGTGGTGGAAGAAATGATATACCATCTCGTTTAAAAAGACAATTTTGTATTTTTAATTGTACTTTACCAAATGATAGTTCAATTGATAAAATTTTCAGTGTACTAGGTGAAGGACATTATAATTCTAAAAGAGGTTTTTCAACAGAAATAAGAGGTCTTGTTAAAAAAATGGTCCCTCTTACCAGAAATTTATGGCAGAGAACTCGGGCTAAATTATTACCAACTCCTGCTAAATTTCACTATGTATTCAATCTTCGGGATCTTTCGAGAATTTGGCAGGGTATGATTGGTACTCTTTCAACTGTTATTGAAAAAGAAAATTTTTTAATGCTACTGTGGAAGCATGAATGTACCCGAGTAATTAGTGATCGTTTAACTATTCTGTCAGATAAAAAATGGTTTGAAAAAGAAATAATTAATGTTGTTAATGAATATTTGGGTGAATCATATACTGATATGTTAAAACAAAATCCGGTTTTTGTTGATTTTATGAGAGACGCTCCAGAGCCTACAGGAGAAGAAGGTGAAGATACTGATATGGAATTACCAAAAGTATACGAGCCTGTATTTGATAATAAAATTTTACGGGATCGTTTGGAAATGTTTTTATTACAATTTAATGAAATGCAACGAGGCGCTGGAATGGATCTTGTATTTTTTCCTGATGCAATGTTACATTTAGTTAAAATATCTCGTGTAATAAGACATCCACGTGGTAATGTTATGCTTGTTGGTGTTGGTGGATCAGGTAAACAGAGTTTAACTAAATTATCATCATTTATTGCTGGTTATAAAACATTTCAAATAACTCTTACAAGATCTTACAATGTTACTAATTTCTTGGAAGATTTAAAATTTCTTTATCGATCGTGCGGAAGTCAAGGCAAGGGTATGACATTTATTTTTACAGACTTGGACATTAAAGAGGAAAGTTTTCTCGAGTATTTAAATAATATATTGAGCTCTGGTGTAATAAGTAATTTATTTACACGTGATGAAAAAACAGAAATAATATCTGAATTAATGCCAATAATGAAACGTGAAAATTCAAAAAGAGCTATTAATAATGAGTTAGTTATGGATTTTTTTTTACAAAGAACTAATCAAAATTTACATGTTGTTTTTTGTTTTTCACCAGTCGGAGAAAAATTTCGAAATCGTGCTCAAAGATTTCCAGCATTAATATCTGGATGTACAATCGATTGGTTTCAATCTTGGCCACGTGACGCTTTAATACTTGTAGCGGATCATTTTCTTAATGATTTTGAAATAGCATGCAGTAAAAAAATTAAAAATTATTTGGTAAATGCCCTTGGATCTATTCAAGATATTGTAGCAGAAACATCCAGTGAATATTTTCAAAGATTTCGAAGAGCTACTCACGTTACTCCAAAGTCTTATTTAAATTTTATCGGTGGATATAAAAATATATATCGTATTAAACAGGATGAACTTGGTGAAGGAGCACGTAGAATGGATACAGGTCTTGCTAAATTAGAAGAGGCTTCAATATCTGTTGAATTATTAAAAAAAAATTTAGCTATTATGGAAAAAGAATTAGTAATAGCTTCTGATAAAGCCGAAACTGTATTATTAGAAGTTACTGAACGAGCTATGCAAGCTGAAATATTTAAAAATCAAGTTGAAAAAGTTAAAGAAAAAGCCGAGGCTCTTGTTGCTTGTATTGCTGAAGAAAAAGCTTGGGCTGAAGAAAAACTTGAGGCTGCTAAACCTGCATTGGAAGAAGCTGAGGCTGCTTTAAATACTATTAAACCTGCTCATATTGCAACTGTTAGAAAATTAGGAAGACCACCTCATTTAATAATGAGAATAATGGATTGTGTATTGATATTATTTCAACGTAAAATAAGTCCAGTAATACCAGATTCAATAAATCAATGTCCAAAGCCCTCTTGGGCAGAGTCACTTAAAATGATGGCAAGTACAACATTTTTATTACAATTACAAAATTATCCAAAGGATATTATTAATAATGAAATGGTTGAATTACTTCAACCGTATTTTCGTATGGAAGATTATAATATGGAAACTGCAAAACGTGTTTGTGGTGATGTAGCTGGTTTATTATCTTGGACAAAGGCAATGGCTTTTTTTTATTCTGTTAATAAAGAGGTATTACCATTAAAAGTAAATCTTACATTGCAAGAAGCACGTCTTAAAATAGCAATGGAGGATTTATCTAATGCTGAAAGAGAATTATCTGAAAGAGAAATGGCACTTGAAGCTGTTAAAGAGCAATATGATTCAGCGGTTTATGAAAAACAAAAATTAACAGAAGCTGCCAATGTATGTTTAAGAAAAATGACAGCAGCAACGGCTCTGATAAATGGTTTAGGAGGAGAAAAAATACGATGGACCGAACAAAGTGGAGAATTTAAAATTCAACTTGGCAAACTCGTTGGTGATGTTTTATTAGCAACTGGATTTTTGTCATATTGCGGACCGTATAATCAACAATATAGAGCTAGATTGATTACTTCTTGGATGAATATTTTAATGACTCGTGAAATTCCCTTTACTAAAAATTTAAATATTATAAATATGTTAGTTGACTCAGCTACTGTATCTGAATGGACACTTCAGAGTTTACCAAATGATGAATTATCAGTTCAAAATGCGTTAGTGGTAACAAAATCATCGTCTTATCCATTGCTTGTAGATCCTCAAAATCAAGGAAAAATGTGGATAAAAAATAAAGAAATTAATAATGAATTACAAATAACATCATTAAATCATAAATATTTTCGAACACACTTAGAGGATAGTTTATCACTGGGTCGGCCACTATTAATTGAAGATATTGCTGAGGAACTTGATCCAGTTATAGACAATGTATTGGAAAAAAATTTTATTAAATCTGGTTCTATTGAAAAAGTTATTGTCGGTGATAAAGAGTGTGACGTAATGCCAGGATTTATGCTTTATATTACTACTAAATTACCTAATCCAGCTTACAGTCCAGAGATATCAGCGAAAACATCTATTATTGATTTTACAGTTACTATGCAGGGTTTAGAAGATCAATTGCTCGGTCGAGTTATATTGATGGAAAAATCAGATCTTGAAGCTGAGCGGGTTGCTCTTTTTGAATCAGTTATGACAAATCAACGTACTATGAAAGAACTTGAGAGTACACTTTTACATCGATTAACATCCTCAGAAGGTTCATTGGTTGACGATGAGGCTCTGATAAGTGTTTTAAGAGAAACTAAATCAACTGCTGAATCTGTCAATGAAAAACTTCAAGTTTCAGCTTTAACAGAAAAGAAAATAACGATTGCACGTGAAGAATTTCGTGCTGTTGCTGCCAGAGGTTCTATTTTATATTTTCTTATTGTTGAAATGAGCAATGTTAATGCCATGTATCAAAATTCATTGAAACAATTTTTAACAATATTTGATAATGCAATAACAAAATCAACAAAAAGTTCTATTACTTCAGAACGAATAGAAATTATTTTAAATCATTTGACTTATCAAGTTTGGTCGTTTACATTAAGAAGTTTATACGAGAGACACAAATCATTGTTTACACTGATGCTGGCAATGAAAATTGATTGCTATCGAGGTTCTATTTCTCACGTTGAATTTATGGCTTTTATTAAAGGTGGTGCGTCTTTAGATTTAAACGCTGTAATTCCTAAACCATTTAAATGGATACTCGATATTACCTGGTTGAATTTAGTTGAAATAAGTAAGCTTGAAGTATTTTCAGAAATTCTTACAAAAATAGAATTCAGTGAAAGAGAATGGAAAATTTGGTATGAAAAAGAAAAACCAGAAGAAGAAGAAGAATTACCCTGTGGTTATCAAAAAAATCTTGATGTATTTAGAAAACTTTTACTGATAAGATCTTGGAGTCCTGACCGAACACTGTCACAAGCTAAAAATATATTATCGAATCATTGGGTAAAGAGTACGGTGAAGCTAAAATTTTAGATCTTGATGCAACTTGGCTTGAATCAGAGCCACAAACTCCCTTAATTTGTATATTATCTATTGGTTCTGATCCATCTCCACAAATAACATCTCTTGCCAAAATCAAAGCAACTCGTCGTATGTATTTATTATTTTTTTTTATTTATTTTAAATTTAATTTATTTAATATTTACAGCGTTGAAAGCTGTTTCAATGGGTCAGGGACAAGAATTTTATGCAAGAAAATTAATAAGCGAAGCTATGACCGATGGTGGTTGGGTATTACTACAAAATGTTCATCTTTCTTTGCCATTTTGTAATGAAGCTATGGATACACTTGTCGAAACAGATAACGTTCATGATTCTTTTCGTCTTTGGATGACAACAGAAGTTCATCCACAATTTCCTATTGGATTATTACAGGTTTAATTAATATTTACTTATTTATTAAAATAAATTATGTTTGTTGTTTTTTTTTTTTTTTTATCAGATGGCAATTAAATTTACAAATGAACCGCCACAAGGAATAAGAGCTAGTTTAAAAAGAACCTATCAAGGAATAACACAAGACACACTTGACTACAGTACACAGCCTCAGTGGCCTCCTTTGCTTTATGCAGTTGCATTTTTACACACAGTAGTCCAAGAGAGAAGAAAATTTGGGCCACTAGGTTGGAATATACCTTATGAATTTAATCAAGCTGATTTTGCTGCTTCAGTTCAATTTATACAAAATCATTTAGATGATATAGACCCGAAAAAGGAGTCTCTTGGTCAACAATATGCTATATGCTCGGTGAAGTTCAGTACGGAGGACGAGTAACTGATGACTTTGACAAACGTCTTCTTATGACATTCACGCACGTTTGGTTTTGTGATGTACTTTTGAGACCGGGTTTTGAATTTTACAAAGGATATAAAGTACCTCAAACAAGAAATATCCAAGGATACATGGAGTATATAAATAATTTACCCGCAGCTGATACTCCTGAGGTATTTGGATTGCATTCAAATGCCGACATTACTTATCAAATTAATACGGCTAAAGGAATTCTCGATACAATACTCAATGTACAACCAAAAGAAGGTGGTTCTCAGGGTGGTGAAACCAGAGAGAATATTGTTTACAAACTTGCTGATGATATGCTCTCAAAATTACCTAAACAGTATAATAGTTTTCAAGTTCGAGACGCTTTACAACGAATGGGAGCATTATTACCAATGAATATTTTTTAAGACAAGAAATTGATCGGTAAATATTTTTATTTATTATTATTATTATTATTTATTAGTTATCTATTTAATTATTACAGAATGGCTAAAGTTATTAAAGAAGTACAATCAACACTATCAGACTTGAAATTGGCTATTGATGGTACAATAATAATGAGTCAAGGATTAAAGATTGCACTTGATTCAATGTATGACGCAAGAATCCCTGATAAATGGCAAAAAATTTCATGGGAATCGGCTACTTTGGGTTTTTGGTACACCGAATTATTGGAACGTGATGCTCAATTCCGACACTGGTGTACTCACGGTAGACCTAATGTTTTTTGGATGACAGGATTTTTTAATCCTCAAGGATTTTTAACAGCAATGCGTCAGGTTATGAATTATTTAATTAATTTAACTTTTTAATTAAATAATTAATTTTTAAAAAAATTTTTAGGAAGTAACACGAGCACACAAAGGCTGGGCTTTAGATTCAGTAGTTTTACAAAATTTAATTACTCGTTACAACAAAGAGGATATAAAAGAACAAGTTCAAGAAGGAGTTTATGTTTATGGTCTTTTTCTTGAGGGCGCGTCGTTGGATCGAAAGTCTTCAAAATTAGTTGAAAGCAAACCAAAAGTTTTATATGAACAAATGCCTGTGATATATATTTATGCTATAAACACAACTGCTGGTAAAGATCCAAAGTTGTATGAGTGTCCTATTTATAGAAAACCTCAACGTACTGATCAGAAATACGTCGGTTCTATTGATTTTGAGACCGATCATAATCCAAGACACTGGACACTAAGAGGAGTAGCGCTTCTTTGTGATATTAAATAATTAAATAATATTAAAAACTATTTAATTATTTATAAAAAAAAACAATTTTTATTTTTCATTTTTAAAAATTATTATTTTACCACTCAATAATTAAATTAACAAAGAACATAATAAAAAAAAAAAAAAATATATATATATATATATATATATATATATATATATATATATATATATATATATATATATATATATAGACTATTTAAACTTTGTTGAAAATGTGCTATTTTTCAAAATGTTAAATAATAATTGCTAATTACAACAGTATCAGTGATTGACAATCCACAATAATGAAATAAATATTTACATGAGAGACAAAAATCTATCACTTTGTTTGTAATACGACACAAAAAAAAGTAGCATGTGAAAAGTTTTTTCTCTTCTTTTTTTGGTTTAAAAAATATTACTAACATTTCAAAAGCAATGTCAACGTTTTTACAATACGAACAAACAAATTCTGTAATAATTTTTTATCTTCTGATTTACCAATAACACAATCAACTAATTCGGGTACTGAATTCAAAATAATTGACATTGTGCATTCTGTACTTATTTCATAATTCGTTGGAAATGAATAAATAACTGCACTAATATTTAACGGTGAGATAACTTGATTGAATTGATAATTCAATTCTTTCAAGTATAAATTGAAATCTGAATAATCGTTATAGGTCTCATCATTTAAATAATATTCAGAGAATTCCGTTAAATCACTTATAACAGAATCTCGTGATACATCATCGTAAGTTGTGTACAATTTTGTATGAAATTCCGATAGTTTTAAGCCAAGGCTTGATTTTAAATAAAAAGAAAACTTTGAAAAATCAATAAAATCATCATCGTTAACAGCAACAATCTCATTATTTAAATCAGGATCCATATTATTTTCTTTCAACTCGGTTTTAACTATTTCATAAATGTTTACTGAGTTTTCGATCATATTTTTAACACGATCACACATTTTTCGTGCAGCTAGATGTTTTGCGTGTTTTTTTGTTGTCTGTATTCCTTCCTCAATTAATGTAAATATTTTACAATGAATTGTAAATATTTTAGCGTGAGCTGGACCTTGATCACCTACTGTTTCATAAATTGGGTCTGGTAATCCAACTTCAGCACACAAATCCTGTAAATTTTATGATTAATCATCAGAATAAACTTTTAAATAATAAAATATAATTTAAGGGAAAAAAAAAAAAAAAAAAAAAAAAATTACCTGCAATTCACCAATGGCATTAACAAATGGCTCATCAGATGAAATACGCGGAGGTGGCTTTAGTTTAGCCGGCGACTTATCATCAGGTATCGGAGGTAAGGCTGGATAATTATTTTCAGCGGCTATTCTTTCCAACATATTATTAGCTGCTAAATGCTTAGCATCTTTTTTACATCGTCCAGTACCGGTAGCAACCAAACCTTGACATGAAACTTGATACGTAAATGTATTCTCGTGAGTACCACCGCCGTCGTAAATCAGTTCATAATGAGGAACTGTTCCATTTTTCACCATCATTTCTTGTAAGATAGAGACTGGTGTTTTTATTTTATTATTCATTACTCTAAAATATATCATTCAATTTTATTAATCTGTTTTTTTTTTTTTTTTTTTTTTTCCATTTAAATAATTGATAAATAAAATTCAACACTAACCTTATTTAACTTTCAATATATAATAATAGACTATATATTTCAACAGGTTCCGTTGCTAATGTGTAAGATGATAGAAGAATTTATATAAAGTACATAACAAAGGTAATTGAATCTTTTGACTTGATGACAAAAGTTTTTACAGGCACTTGCAGGTTTACAAGAATTAAAAATAATATATTAATACAAATATAAAAATTTCGTTATTTACAAATGATCAACGGGGTTAAGATGATACAGAGGAAGGTATTCTACACGGAGGCTAGATATAAGGAGGACGATCGACATAGGTAAATGTACAGTTAGTGCGTCCGGAAAACTGAGGATAGATCATTTTCAAAAAGAAGCCGCTAGGGCGTCACTACGTTCGCTAATGTCCGGATCATGGCGTCCGTTTGTTATTGTTTATTAATAACACCAAATTGACATTCAGTTAGTTAATTAGTTTTTTAATTAATAATCAAAGTGATAATAGTTTAAAATGGTAAATAAATGTATAGTTGATGGGTGTTTGAGTGGCCGGATAAAAGATCGTAATAAAAATTAAAATTAAATAGTCGAAACACGTCTTTATTTATTGTGCCACAGGTAATATAACCTAACTTAGTATTTTTGTAAGAAATAATTTTTATACTAATTAAATTTATATTAATTAAATGATTATAAAAAAAATTTTACCTATAGAAATTAAAGGAAATTATAAGTGCTCTTTTTTCAAAATATTTTTTTTAAATAATTTATGTTACAAGAGTCCCAAAAATTTTTATATCAGTAGATTTTAGTATCATTTTTGATCAAATTAAAAAGAAATTGTAAAAAGGTATAACGTAATTTTTTTCTTCTTAGAATTAGTTTTAAAAAAATTGCATCGTTACCATTTTTTTGGAGCTAACGTTTTACTCAAAGTAACTTATCAAAATTATTTCCAAATATAACTTCATGTCAATTTTTTGTTTGTTTATTCAAGTGTCCAGACTTGTTAAAATTGTGGTACTGTGGATTAAAGCAAGATCTCACCCCAAAAAAAGATTATGTCTGTGAATTACATTTTAATGATCAAGATATTATTAAAACTGATAAAATATTATTGACTACTGGAATTTATGAAGAATTACCTCGAAAAAGATACTCGCTAAAGCCTGATGCTATTCCGACGTTGAATCCGAACCGTGTAAACAAAGCTTGCAACAATGAAAATAACGAAGCTCAGTATATGCAATGCCATTTATTAATTACAAATGACCATAAAACTAACTCACCACAAAACCAAGAACCAATAATTAGTAATGATCTCATAAACATAATTAATTGTGAGTCACCAAAACGCATTGACGTATTTGAAAATTTTGAAGAAAATGATAATTGTGAGAACGAAATGCAGGTAAGAAAAATTAAAATTTCGAATTATTACTCTGCAACTTAAGATAAAAGCACAAACAATTAGGAGGCCTAATTACTCTTGTTTGTTAGAATATTTATTTAAGTACTTGAGATATTGAGAAAGTGAAGCTCCCTGCCTTCGTGGAGCAAAAAAAGTAGTATACACTCTACGGGAAGTAAATAAAAAAGCCTCAGATCACATATTTGTCAACCTCGGCTTCGCCTCGGCCGACAATTACATGTGATCTGAGACATTTCTTACTTTTCTTCCGTAGGTGTGTAATATACTATTATAAATAATAAGAAACATTCACTATAAAAATTATCAAGTTTACTCGAATTTATTATAGCAGTGTATGAGAGTTAAATTTGAAAAATATTGTTATAAAACAAATAGTCTTTCGAAAAGAAATTATTAATTATTTTTTTTTCATATTCACGTTCTTTTCTCTATTCAATTCTTTAAAACAAAAGTAAATGAAATAATTAAAGAATCATGTTATAAGATATTTCAATAAGTCAAACAATCTGAATTATGAATATGTTAAAAAAGTTAAGTCTTTAGACATGTCTCTTATATCGTCTCCTATAAATTTAGAACTATTATTACAAAAAAATAATCATTAATTTTTGTTTATTTAATCATTTCAAGCCACGTGAGTTATCTACTCCTGAATTACGTCTTGAGAAATGTTCTTTATTAACAATTATCAACGTGTTGAAATTCAATGCTTTGCCACAAAATTGGAGTTGGACAACAGATTTAGTTAATCCAAAAATATAGTTTTATGTCATTTAGATAAAGTATCCATGAATTTAAAATTTCGTATAAAAATAAGTGAAGACTTCAATATATCAGTAAGAATTTTTAGATCTTGTAATTTATTTTTCACAGTATAAACATAAAGTTCCGAACGTTGGTTGCTAACGAATGTTCAAATTTCTTCGAAGCGAACATTACACAGAAATATATCAGTTCTCAAAGTTATTTTCTCGATTTTTTCGCGTATTTTTGAAGATTTTGATAGAATAGCTTTCAAGAATTTTGAAAATTCATAAGAATCTAATGTTCGAACGTCAGTTTTTTTTTTTGTGGTAATGTTAACATTATACTTTTGATTAGTTACTTAACTTGAAAACGCAAGAGTCGGTAGAATTCAATACCAATTTTTCCCAAATATCTGATTTTTGGGAGTTTTTGAAGGAATTGGAAAACTGTGAGTTATGTGAAGGGACTGGATTACTTTTCCATTTTTGGCTACGGACATTAATTTTTTGTTATTAATAAATTTAAAAATTTGCTATCGATTTTCCATGTTTAAAAATCGATTACCAAACTTAATAATTATTGTGTATCTTAAGTACGGAGCACATTAGTATACTCTACAATTGCCTAAAAATGATAATTCTAAGGTTTTTTATTACTTGTTAAATGAACTTTACTAGTATCATTTCTCATTAATAATAGATGTTCATCGGCGTGTTCTGGTGTGTCATTGCCTGACGAACAATATAAGAAACAAATGAATCTTTTTCGATGCTTTGCTTGTCGGCAATTGAGACGGAAATTGCAAAATCGATCGTACAAAGTCAAACCCGACATTAAAAGTTCGTACACTGACTTGAAGTACCAGGAGAGCCTGAAAACTAAACAAATTCAGCGCCTCAAACGTAAAGTAGGTATTTACTTATTTATCGTTTCTTCATGTATACTTGATTATTTACAGGTTGTGAGTGTTTAAGATCAATATTCTTTTATTTTTTTTTCAATAAACTTAAAAGTTTGATACAATGCTCGTTACATTACATTATCATTTCGTCAATACGGTTTAGTTTGTGAATACAAATTTAATCAACTACAATCTGAGAACTTAAATTAAATCACCTGTAAATGCCTATTTAACTATTTAACCCTTTACAGAATGAATCACTCATCAAAATTATAGAAACGCAACGACTTAATTGTATGGCAATTAAAGATGAAGCTCTAAGAGCGGAAATTTCTATTTTGCCTCCCGTGCAACAACTAGCAATTCGTGCTTGTTTTAATGCAGTAAAAGCTAAAAATGCCAAACAACGAAGATATACGGTTGAGTGGGTTTATGAATGTTTGCTACTTGGTATAAAAAATGCTGCGGTATATGAACGACTCAGAGAACGTCAAATCCTCCCTCTTCCCTGCAAAGACACCCTTAACAAATATATCCAGAAGTTGGATAGCGCTTTTGGTTTCCCTAAAGCCATATTCGACACTCTTCGTATTAAAAGTTCACGTATGGAACCACATGAAAAACGGGGTATCCATGCACCATTCCTGTCACACTTTACTACTAACTGCAAATCTTAAAAATGCAAATCTTAAAAACGCAACCATTTTAACTATATCTAACAACTCTACTTAGCTATCGAGTATGATTATATTAACAAATCCGAGCGCATAAGTTTTTAGCTGAAAAAGTAATTCGTATTTGATATTTTTAAATAACTCTTTAAAAGCTTCATTAACTTTTAACAGTAGCTGGCTATTATTGTTAGACTACATCTGATTCACATTTATTTCATTCTAACAATTTTTTATTTTTTCTCCTAGGTACCCTTTTAATAGATGAAGTAGCTTTAAGTGAAGCCGTGAAGCTAAATCGGAGAACTATGCAGCTTGATGGTTTTGTAGACTTGGGGGCACATACTCCGGAAAATTTAATCAACAGTCGGGCTGATCATGCCTTAGTCTTCATGTACCAACCTTTTCAGGGTAACTGGGTGCAAGTAGTTGGTAGCTTCCTGAGCAGAAATTCTGTCACGAGTGCCATTCTTCACAAATTACTCATTGAATGCATCGTATTACTGGAGAATGCTGGGTTTTATGTTGATGTCGTTACTTCTGATGCAGCTCAATGGAACAGAGGAGCATGGACACTTTTCGGTGTCAAAGATGGACAATGTAGCTGTGATCATCCATGCAATTTTGACCGCAGACTTTGGTTTATTTCGGATTTTCCACACTTAATAAAATGTTTCAGGAACAAAATTATGAAACGATTGTTTTTTTGGGTAAGCTTCTCTTATAATATGATTTTTAACACTAGTGTACTGTTATTCACGATTGAATTTTCAATTTAGTTAGCATTGGAATGAATATATTCATAAGTGACCTATTTAATTTTACAACTATCAAATTTTTCAATGATTGTATTTAATTATTTATGAAAATGTTATTTATTTTTAGACTCCAGATGGTTTTGTAAGAAAAAGTCATTAGGAAGCTTTATTATTGCATGAAATTTATCTGAAAGCCAATCTAAAAATAGCTTATCAACTAACTCCCCAGCATTTAAATCCAGAAGGATATCAAAAGATGAATGTCCCGTTGGCTTATCAGGTAATTATAATTATAAAGCTGCGAGAGTAAGTTAAAATGAATTTAAGATTATCATTAACATCGAGGTAACTGGCCTAATATTTATCTTTAATTTCTAACAATTCATATTATAAATAGCTGATTCAGTTAAAATAAATAATAAGATGTATTTATTCTTATTTTGATAAAAAATTAATTTTTATAAATTTTCAATCATAACAACTGCTTATCTAATTTTAATGAGAAAAATTAAAACTTTTTGTTTTTAGCTTTTTTCGAAAAATATACAAGTTGCAATGGCGACTTATAAGAACGCTACTCCTGAGCTCAGTGATTGCGATCCAACAGTGGTTTTTATTAAAAGAGTAAATGATTTAATTGAAGCCATGAGTTCACGTACTCCTTTGAATGCTTTACGTTTAAATGATAATTGTCCCCGAAAAAAGGTAATTTTTAATATATACATTAGGTCTTTTGATAGCTTCATACAATTTTTTCGCAATAATAAAGCGAAAATTATAGTTCTAAACGGAGAACCATTGTCAACATAAAACCATCATTATACCATGTGTACATGATCACATATTATAACCAATATTGGAAAATATTTATAAAGTATATATATGTAAGTATATAACTATAAAAATAATTTAAGACACTCCAATCTTATCATGACATTATTCCTACTAATGTTTGCACATAATCCAGTCTCGCAAGTTTACTTACATTTTCAATATGAAACTTATTAAACGAAACTTCAAATGATAGTCAAATTCAATGAATTTGAGTTTATTAGTTGCGGAAGTTCCTAATCTTTATCATAGCTGATATTCTCTTGGACTATGTATCCTATTTTCTGAAACATGCATTTTTCTAGAGTAATTTCTACTACCATAAGATAGAGGATAAATAAGTAATGCTATTTATTTTTGCTAGGTAATAAGTGATTTTATTGATTATCTGAAGATTTGGGAAGCCAAAGCTAATGAAGAAAGAGAACTTTATAAAAAGAAGAAGAAAGGCAAAAAACAAAAATCAAAAATGAAAATGAAGTTGATGATAAATTTTTTTCGCAATTACTCCTAGTACTCTTACTGGATTAAAAATTACGTTACAGGCTACTTTAGAGCTAAGTGAATTTTTGCAAAAAGAATGTAATTTTGAGTACTTGATGACATCGCGGCTTAATCAAGATCAATTAGAAGTATGTATTAATCGTTGGATTTTTATCAAATGAATAATTAAAAATTGTTATAGTAAATATTCTTTTTTTTTTAATATTTGAATCTTATTTAATTTATAGAAGTTCTTCGGTATAATGCGGAGTGTTTGTCGTTGCAACGATCATCCGGATACAATCCTTTTCGGGCAAGTTTTTCGATTATTGTGTTCATATTCATTAGTCACGCCGCCGAAAGGGTCCAATGTCACAGCTGGTGAATTACTACAATCTTTAATGCAGTCCAAAGATTCTCTGGCTACAGCTAATGCATTAAAAAAAAATTGGCTGAATGAAATTGACGCTATTGTTGAAAATGGTATTTCTAGTAATAATTATTCGTCTAGTGATGATAATAATAATACATTTTCTCATCCAAATACCTCTGTGGCTAAAAAACCCTTTGAAAGCTTGTTAGACGAAGATAGTGATGACGATAATGATGATACTATACCGTCATTTATTAGAAAACCATTCGAAAGTTTATTAGACGAAGATAGTGAGGATGATATAGAGGACGATGATGATTTGTATCACGATAATCATTATCCGTTCGAAAATTTAACTGAGGTTGACGATTCTTCTACTGAAAACAACATTAATCATCATAATCAAAATAAAATTAATATTGATTCAAATGAAAACTTTTTACAAAGTGAAAATGATTGGGAAGGAAGTAATAGTTTTCGTGATGACCAGCATTACCATCATGATTATGATGTTGTTTCCACCAGTGATGGTATAGTTGCTTATATTGCTGGATATGTTGCGAGAAAATTTCAGCGAATGACTTCTTGCTGTGAATGTATTGAAACATTACGCTCTGCGAATTCCTCTGAACGTGATCGGGTCATATAATTAATGAGCAATGGTGGATTAATTTTTCCCAGTGAAAATTTATTCAGACTAATTAAAAATTGGAACAAATAGTTTTAACCGTAGTTGGTACTAAAACTGTTAAAATAAATACTATGCACCAAGTGCTAGAGAAAATAGCAAAAGCTAAATGCCTCCCCATCCTAGGATGTGATGAACACAAAAAGGAGCTTACGGCTAAAATATTGAATAATTTTGTAATTATGAGAGGTAATTTTTAGCTAATCTTATCAACCGAACTCTTAACGAACGAAAGATGATGGCCAAGAAACATCGTAAAATTTCTAAACTAGCTTAACTTATTAAACTCTTCAGTAATATTCTACTTTCAACATATATACGCTTATTAATTAAGAATAAAATTACCTAAACTATTTGAATACTTTATTATTATTATTATTATTATTATTATTATTATTATTATTATTATTATTATTATTATTATTATTATTATTACTATTATTATTATCCCAATTCGCAACTAAAAATGAAATTTTAATGTTTTCTTTTGATAAATGTGATTGTACATTGCATTCCGCGTCATTTATTTAAAAACCTGACATTAGAGACACTTGCGCATTCTAGTGGTGAAAGATCTGTCCTCCAATTTTCGGACGCTTGTAATACATTACGATCGTCCTCCTTATATCTAGCCTCCGTGGTATTCTATATATAAATATATCCGGATATTTTATATAATCATGCAATGTGCGATGGAAATCTGTCAAGACAGAAGCGCTGCCACAAGTGTGTATAGTTTGTATTAAAAATTACAGATGACTCCACAGATGGATTATATCAAAATGGTTTCTTCTCAATTTACCAGCGGTAATATTTAAATTAAAAATAATTTATCAAAAATTAGTATTTTATTTTTATTGTATATTGCAAATAAAAATATAAAATATTGACTTTTGCTATTATATAAAATTTTGCTAAACGTTTAAAAAATAATTTTTTTTATTAATTAGATATTATTAAAATTTTTTAATATTAAAATCCAATTCACGGATTTGTATCCATATGATGTATGTTAGAACTCTTTTTAGTCGAATTTTGCATGAATAAGTAATTAATCAGAAAGATTAAATGTATGTTGAATAGATGTATTATTATAATTATTATAATAATAATAATAATAATAATAATAATAATAATTATTATTATTATTATTATTATTATTAGTACAGTTTCTTGAGTTTTTAAATTAATTCTCGTGTTATTAATGTACCAGCGATAACATAAATCTTATCAGTTACTCCACCAGTTAGTTGTGTACAAGGCTATTGGCCAAGTGTTTAATGTAAATTAATTACTAATGATGGCATTTAATCGTTTTATAATATCAAAATTTTTACAACTAAAAATATTTGTAAGTTTATTTGATTTTATAATTAATAAATTATTTAATTTAAAAGATTTATTTTTTTGACTTTAGAAAAGACAACTAAGTGTTATATCAGAACCGCAATTTATTGGGATTAAATCGAAATTTACAAACGATCTCAAGTTTATTAATTGTGAAAATTATGAAACAATTCCAATTTATAGAATTTTATCGGCTCCAATTAAAAAGACTAATTATCAAGACTATCCGATTAAGGTATTTACATATTTTTTTTATAAAAGTAACTTTCCATTTATATAAGGTTTTTAATTTTTATTTTTTTTCAACGTCATATGTGATCCAGGTGGATCAAGATAAATTGGTAAAAATGTACCAAGACATGATACGAATTTCGGTAATGGATAAAATTTTATATGAATCTCAAAGGCAAGGACGTATTTCATTTTATATGACAAACACCGGTGAAGAGGCCATACAGATTGGATCTGCTTCTGCTCTTACATTAGATGACATTGTATACGGGCAGTATCGCGAAGCTGGAGTGTTAATGTGGCGAGGTTATCGATATCCTCAATTTATAAATCAATGTTACAGCAATTGTGAAGATCCTGGTAAAGGAAGACAAATGCCTATACACTATGGCTCTAAAGAATTAAATTTTACAACTATTTCATCGCCTCTTACAACACAAATGCCCCAAGGTATTTTTTTTTTTTTTTTTTTTTAAATCACTACCTACTGATATTTTTATAATTGAAACTAAAATTAATTTTATTTAGCATCTGGAGCCGCTTACGCACTTAAATTGAATAATCGTGATGCTTGTGTCGTTTGTTACTTTGGTGAAGGAGGAGCTAGTGAAGGGGATGCCCATCCAGCCTTTAACTTTGCCGCTACTCTGGACTGTCCAATTATTTTTATATGGTATTAAATGTAAATATTTAATAATCAATAATATAATTATTAATTACTTTTCAAATTTTAGCCGTAATAATGGATACGCAATATCAACTCCAGCTAATGAACAGTACCGTGGTGACGGAATAGCAGCTCGTGGGCCAGGCTACGGAATTCATACAATTCGAGTTGATGGTAATGACATACTTGCAATGCATCACGCTACAAAATTTGCTAGGGATTATTGTATTACTAATAAAAAACCAGTTTTAATAGAAGCCATGACTTATCGGTAATTATCTAAAATTTTTTACTTCTTACTGTGAGTATAATTTTAATTTTTTGTTATTTTAACTAGTATAAGTCATCACAGTACATCAGACGACAGTACAGCTTATAGATCAATCGAGGAAATAAATAAATGGAATCAATATTCACCTATACTGAGATTTCGGGATTATTTAAATACTATTGGACTGTGGGACGATGAAAAGAATCAGAGCTTCAGAAATCAACCCTTAAAGAATTTATGACAGAGTTTGCTATTGCTGAAAAAAATCAAAGCCTCACTGGAAAGAATTATTCTCTGATGTTTATCAGGAAATGCCACCGCACATCGAGTAATTGATTTAATTATTTTCATTTAATTTAAATAATTTAAATTATTTTTTTTTTTTTTTTTTTTTTTTTTTAGGAAACAAATGTTAACTATGGAAAAACATTTAAAGGAGTACGGTGAACACTACCCACTCAATGATTTTCAACCAAAATGATTTATAAGTGTTAATAAAAAAAAAAAAAAAAATAAAATAAAATAAAAAAATAAAAAAACCTGATAAATATAAAATAGTTAAACTTGAAATTCAACAAATTATTGAATTTATTAATAAAAAATTTTTGATAACAGAAATTATGAGCTATTTAAGTGAAATTTAATTAGTAAGATTATCAGCAAACTCTTTGTATTTATTTATTCTGAATTCTTTTCTAGCTTCATCCAGCAAAAGATTGTGAATTAATTTGCGTTGAAACGGATTCATTTGGTCTAGGCGCGGAAAAGGATTATCTGAAAATATTAAGTATAAAATATATAATTATAAAATAGTGACATTTAAAAATAAAAGAGCTAAAAAAACCTTTTAATTCAAGGACAGAATTCCAATGTGTGGCATCAGGCCATACTTTAGGCAACCTATGTATTTTAGTAAATGATGTTCCTGAATATTCAGAGTATCTTGGTACTAAAACTTTGAACAACTTGTGAACGTACTGCTTTTCTAGGATCCAATGATCGGCCATCTCCATTGTCTCTGCATGAGTTGGTCCATGACGTATAGCTTCTGATATAAGCTAAACAAATAAATAACCAACCAAATAAATAAATAAATAAAATAAATTAACAATATTTATAATATTATTAATAATTACCCGGTCAGCGTAACCTCTGACTTCATCAGCGCGATTAAAGTACAATTCAATTCGTTCATACTTTAAAAGAGCAGTAAGTGTTTTTTGTATTTTTCTTACTCTACCTTCAGGACCATCGAATGATTTGAGCCTTCTACTTTTATCTTGTACTTTATAATTTAATCGAGATACTAAATTAGTAACTTTAGCTTGATTCATTTTTATTTATTAAAATTAAATAAAAGGTTATAAATTTGATAAATTTATTTGTCAGTATCAGAGTATATAGATAATTAATTTGTGGGGCCATCTGCAATTTTTATTTTAAATTATACACTAGCAGCGCGGCGTGACATCGTCTTGACACGTTTCCCATCGGGCATTGCGTGATTGAAATACTTTTCAAACAAATTTACTTAAATTATTTATTTATATTTTTAAAAACCAATTATTATCTAAATATATAAAGGTAAATGGAATAATTTATGTGATAATGAATAATAATAATAATTATTATTTTTAGGTTTAATTTAGTATATGGATAATTTTTATTATTATTTATATTTTTAATGGTAAAAAAAAAAAATTGGCGATAAGTAAAGTTAAACAAAAATTTTTCTAGGGTCATCACTTGATTACGTGACTTGATGACAATGATAAGTCAATAAGTTAAAAAAATATATGTATGAAAAACCGTTGTTTTACTTTGGAAATTAACATTGACAACGTCCATTTAGTCACGTATACGGAAGCTATTTATTTTATTTATTCTTTTGACAAGTATAAGATGTCCATTGACTCTAAGGTAACGGTAAAATCTATTAAATTTTTAAATACATTTATTATTATTATTATTATTATTAATATATAATAGTAAGAGTGTAAAACATAAAGACATAATGATGGGCATATGTGTATATTAAATATAAAACACCTGTGCTACTTTACAGGTATTTGGAGTTTAAAAAAATTGTATAAGCAAAAAAGTATTGCAAGTGGTGGGAAGAAGGCACATGTAGGTTGATTAAATGAGTATAGTATTTAGTATTTAGTATAGTAGAAGGGAATAGAAGAACAGTATGATGACATTGATGACGCATAGACATTGTATGATTGTATGTACTGGGTTTACGGCACTTGAGCGCACTTTAAAATAATAAATGTTGAGTGTAGCAGTGTAAAGGCAGTACATACACAGGACAGTGTATTATTTATACTATTATATGATACAAGATGGTAAGAGCAGCAGCAACAGCGACAGCAGGTTCAATGGCTGACAGATAGTATTATATGACGCTTGCGCAGAACTGGACATTTGTACGACCAAAAGGAAATAAGAATAAAGAACAAGGTAGAGTGGTAGAGTTGGAGATGGTAACGGAATAGAACGGACAAGAGAATAGAGGTGAGTACGTGACCTAGAGTGAGAAAGATGATAGAGAGGCGCAGGCAGAAAAGAGGCATGACGCCATGTTTTGATGTCGTCATCCCCCCCCCCCCCGTAAACTAAAACCTCTGCTGGTGTTTTTCGACATTAAAACTTGGTGTTGTACTTAGTATTTTTAATTGTTTATATTGTTTTATTATTGTGTTGTGTGGCCTACCCCCTTGAAGATATATTTAACAAATAGTTTATCCAATAAAACCTATTTTTTGTAGTTAAACTTGCCCAGAATTTCAACACTCAGAGTCAGGTGAGCCTCAACTTTGCTCTGTCTTTTTCTCACATATATTAAGTGTTACTATATTGGTGCTGCTGCTGCTACATACTCCTGCTTGATGTTGGGGAAAGCGATCGCCGAGCGGGGGGGGGTCCGCGAGCGTCGTCTACGTGGTTGTGGCATCCTAGTGAACAACCGACATTTATAATTATATTGTTGCTTAGGATTACGTCACAACACCACCATTTAAAGTTTTATGTCTTTTAATCAAAGTTACTCTACATGAAAATTAATATTACAACACAGTGCCTCGAAGTATTATCATGGAGTTGCGATTACACTCACCAGCGGGAGCGGAGCCCATCATTTATCAGTGGCCACTCACTTCTGGATCAGGCGCCGTGAGTTTATTTTTATTTATTATTTTTTAATATAACAATCATTTATTGTTGTTACTATTATTATTATCATCATCATTATCATTATTATTATTGTTATTTTCATTGTGTATAGTGCATAATAAATGTCATTGATACCAATGACATACATGACATATCCATGTTCTCATTTCAATTAATAATTCATTTTCTTATCAGTTTATTTATCATATTATTATTATTATTATTATTATTATTATTATTATTATCATATTAATTAATTAAAAAATATTTTTGTTTATACAGGATCGTCACGATGGAGCCATTGATGTTGTCGAAACAATGAGATGGGTCTGTGATGATCTACCGGACCTAAAATTACCACTGGAGAATAATATTCTCCAAAATTATGACACCAGAGATTATGATAGTATGAAAGGGTTATGTGATCGTTTTAATCGAGCTATTGATAGCCTAGTGCAGCTGGTACGTTTGAAAAAATCAAATTTTGCAAAAAAATATAAAATAATTTTAATACAAACAATATTATTTAATTTAGGAAAAAGGGACGAGTTTACCATCAATGAGATTAAATAAACGACCCAGCAGAGGATTACTTCGACACATATTACAGCAAACATACAATCAGGCGGTAGTTGAGCCGGATAAATTGAACCAATATGAACCATTTTCCCCAGAAGTTTACGGTGAAACTAGCTACGAGCTTGTTTGTCAAATGATTGATCAAATAGACGTCACTGAGGACGATATTTTTATTGACCTTGGATCTGGTGTTGGTCAAGTTGTTTTACAAATGGCTGCAGCGACTTACTGTAAAATTTCATTGGGTGTTGAAAAAGCTGAAGTGCCTTCACGTTATGCACAAGTTATTATCAATCTTATAATTTTTCATTTAAAATTTATCTATTAAGTATTTGTTTATATAATTTTTTTTTTTTTTTTTTTTTTTTTTTTTTTCCAGAGCATGGAAATGAATTTTCGAAAATGGTTGAGTTGGTACGGAAAACGATGTGGAGAGTATCGTTTAGTAAAAGGGGATTTCTTAGCTGATGAAAACCGTGAGAGTATTACTAGTGCAACTATAGTTTTTGTAAATAATTTTGCATTCGGTCCAACGGTAGATCATCAATTGAAAGAACGTTTTGCTGATTTACGAGATGGAGCGCGAATTGTATCATCTAAATCATTTTGCCCATTAAATTTTCGTATTACAGACCGAAATCTCAGTGGTAAGAATTTTAAAAATAATAATAATAATAATAAATACATAAATTATGTATCATTATAAAAATAATTATTTTTTAGATATTGGAACAATAATGCATGTTTCGGAGATGACACCTTTAAAGGGATCTGTCTCTTGGACTGGGAAACCAGTATCTTACTACCTCCATGTAATTGATCGAACAAAATTAGAACGTTATTTTCTTCGTCTTAAAAACAATAGAATGGGCGGACCAGACCTTGAAAACTCTGATTCTGTGATAAGTAACACTGCCAGCAATAGTAGTAGTAGAATATCAAGTAGAGCTGAGCGAGGAGATAGAGCTAAAAGAGATTTATCACGGCAGCTTGAAAGTCCGAATAATTCTGAACTAGTTGGTACAAATAGTGATTCAGATATGGATGATACTAAAACACGACGTCAACCCTCGAAAATGCGTAGAAAATTAAATAGAAAAACCGGTGCTGGTGCTAATAATATTAGTATTATTAGTAATAATAATAGTAATAGTACTGGTAGTATCACACGAGCAACAAGAGGTAGACAACGAGGTAGAGGAGCTGTCAAGAAAGCTAAAACCAAAAAAGCTATCAATATCTCTGGACTTGATTTATTACACAGTCAAACATTATTGAGTACATCACCACAAGCTATTGGTAAAAAGCTACCTCCAGCCCCTGGTACTGTTGAACAACATCTTTCCTCGTTGTCGTTGTCATTGCAAGCTAATACTACCACTGTACATGAAGAGCTTAGTATACCTCCAGCACCGGCTGCAACGCCCTATGCACTACAAATTCTTCTCGATCATTACAGGTAAATATCATTTCAAAAACTATTTTTATGACGATTGATGTTATATAATTGTTTTTTTTTTTTTTTTTTTTTTTTTTTTTTTTTATTTTTTAAATTATATAGGGACCAATTTATGGCAATGTTGGATTCATTAAGGACGCCTGCATACAAAGACTCGGTAAATGACGAGCTGACTAAGGAGCGTGAACGTAATTCAAAATTACAGTCACGTGCAGCGCAATTAGAAAAACAAATAAAGGTATTGATTGATGACAGTGTGGCATTATTAAAAGCAAGAATGACGGAACTTGGTATTAATGCCACTTCACCGGGTGATCTGCTTGCAAAAGCTAAAGAAATTGTACTGAGGCATAAACAACTGCAAGCGAAAGCCAGTAAATTACAAGCTCAAGTATCGTCAATGGAGACTGAACAAACGCGATTGGCAATGCTCAGGCATCAAGAGCTTCATGATAAGTACAACAATAGCAGTAGTCATGATAATGCAAATAATATTTCAAATCCTCCTCCGGTACTTACACCTGAGTATATACTCAAAGAGATATCTGCAACGTTATCACAGAGGAAAAAATTACATTCTCAGGTAATTATAATTCAAATAAAACTATATATATTATTAATATTAAATAGTAAAAAAAAAAATTCAAATTCAACATTTTCTTAATAAATAGTAAATTAAATATAAATAATTAATTATTATTAATAATTAATAATTTTATTTAATAATTATTTATTAGGTATCAAAATTAGAGCACGAATTAAATCAATTAGAACGTACAACCAGTGATAAACAAGCAGTAGCGATAGCCCAACAGCATCGTGATGCTGTTGCTAATAAAAATTTACATCATCATTCACAGCAGAACGGAAAGAGTCCACGTAAAACCCGTGAAGGACGTTCAAGGTCTCAGGAGTGGCCTGATGTACCGGATATCGGTAAAATACAAGAAAACAATCCGGAAATTTTAGCACAAAAAATTTTAGAAACTGGTCGTCAGATAGAAGCTGGCCGTATACCCAACAGGCTCAATTCTTCAGGTGTTACATCAAATATTAACAACAACAACAACAACAACAACAACAATAATAATATTAACAACATCAGCAACAATGGTAACATAAATATTAATAACAGTAATAGTAATAACAGTAATAATAGCAATAGTGGTAGAGTTAAATTACCACAAGCAAACGTAAACTTTTCATCACCGTCGGGTGTAACTCAATTACAAGGTAATTCACGAGATATTATTAATCGTGTTCAAGAACCACCAAGAGTTAATAATTTTGAGGACCGCCTAAAGAGTATCATTACCAGTGTATTGAATGAAGACCAACAGAATAGAAATAAACAGCAGCAACAGCAACAGCCTCATTCTTATCAGTTACAAACTCAGCAACAACAACAGTCACCTCAATCCAGTGACTTTGATCGTAAACGTACGAGTAGTATACCGCCAAATGTATCAACACCCGATTATACTCAAGTTTCACCAGCAAAATTAGCGCTACGTCGACATTTGTCGCAAGAACGCCTTACGTGTCATTTAGTACAGCCCGATAGATCATCGTCAGCACCAGATTCACAGCAGCTAAATCATCACAATAATAATAATAATAATAATAATAATAATAATAATAATAATAATAATAATAATAATAATAATAATAATAATATTAATATTAATAATAATAATAATAATAGTTGTAGTGGTAATAATGACAATCGTATTCCATCCACCGGTACGAATACTGGATTACTCGGTGCAAGAACAATCGGTGATCTCGTGAGTGGTGAGATTGAACGAACGCTTGAAATATCTAACCAATCGATTATTAACGCGGCAGTGGATATGAGTGCAATGATAAGACCTGAAACAGTTTATTCCCCTATTAGTAGACCTGCTAGTGCAGAAGGTGAAACAGGTCTTGCTACTTTGGCGCACGTTGCTAGTTATGCACCAAATTGTTCGGCTTCTGCATCAACTTCAACTACATCAACTTCACGTTCTTCTGTTTTATTTACGCCTGCTTCTCAATCCCAAAGGTAAAAAAAAAAAAAAAAAAACTAATTAATAAATATACAAGTAATTATTGATTATTCTATTTTTAATAATAATAATAATAATAATAATAATAATAATAATAATAATAATAATAATAATAATAATGCCTTCAGATATACACCGGTTCAATTACCGCGAGCAGACTTGAAACCTTACCATGAATCATATTTTGGTGATAATTCAACGCAGTTAATAAAACAAACTCAACATACAACGGTATCTCATCCATCTCAGTCATCAGCGTCAAATGATGATTTACAGCCTGTGGAGGGTTTAGCAGCATCGCTTCATGCACGAATAATAAATAATCACAGCGAAAAAAATGAATCTTCAAACAATCGAAGGTAATTTATGATTTTAATATACATTTAAATATAAATTCAAATGATCGTTTAGTTATGTGGATGCCAGTTAATCATTTATAATTATTTGGTAATTAGATATCAACCGTATCCACGTTACGTAAACAGTAGCAACAGCCACGGCAGTAATGATGGTAGTGTGCTCTCGCCTCTACAATCACAATCAGCAGTGTCTTTAGTTAAAATAGAGACAAATGTCTCATCGGTGAGCACAAGTGGAGCACCTTTGAGTCCTCTTATTGAACCACATTCTAATACCTCAACACCGCTAGTTGATGAACCACACATGACTACGCAAAGACAGCCCAGTGGGATAATAGATGAAGGTAAGTAATTATGTATCAATTCTCCATCAATTTACATTTAAATATCAAATTATAACCCGGTCATTATATTGTTTAATAATATATCATTATTATTATTATTATTATTATTATTATTATTATTATTATTATTATATTTTGTGTTAGCTTTCTTTTAGATGCGTGCGTCCTGCTTTATTTTCTTTCTTTCAAATTAGCTTTATTTTTATCAACCAATTTTTATTATCATTTAATAAAAACAATACGCGATTTATTTATTATTATTGTTGGTGATTTGATTCTAGAAAAAAGAAAAGAAAAGACAATTCTTCACTTATTTTCAAATTTAATTTCTATCCTACTATTGATTACTTATTTTTAATTTATTATTTTGCATCCATCTAAATTATTTTTTTATTTATTATTTTGAATTGATTAACTACTGGCTTTGGATATGAATATTCTATAATTTTTTTTATTTTTATTATGATTGTTATTATTATTATTATTATTATTATTTTTTTTTTTTTAATCTCTACGTCCGTACTTTTATTTGACGGAGTTGGTATGTGATTTCTTTATTTATAATTTTTACTTTTTTTTTTTTTTTTTTTTTTTTTTTTGTTATTGTTGGTTGTATTTGTTAGATGCACTGTAGCTGTTTGTTGGTTAGCTCTGTCACATACTCAATCTCTCTCTTCAAAAATTCCCTCAAGGCTTGTGTTTTATTAGAGATTGAGACGATCAGAGGGAGAAAGAAAAATATGAGAAAAGTATGGCTGCCTTTGGGTTGGTTCGCGGTCTCTTGGTGAGTTTTCCCAAAGGGGTTCTTCCAAATTTTTGTTTGTAATAACTTTTATTCCAAATCATTTCACTATTCTTTAAATTCAATAGACAAATAAATAAATAAATAAATGAATGAAAATTTATTATTCATTAAGGCATTTCATGGTTACTATCAGTTGCATATTTCCATGAAAATAAGCCAACAATTGCAATAGCAAGCAACTGAAATGATATTAAATATTTATTGGATTTTAAATGGCGAAATAAATAAAAGCCAAAGGTAGCCTGACTGCCGTTTATAACAATGCCGAGTAGACAGTAATATTTTTATATTATTTTATTTAAGTTTATCTATCTATTCCTATTTATTTTATTATTGTTATTATTATATTTTATTTATTTCAAATTTATAAAAAGTAGAACGTATGCATGTAAGTGTTTATTTTTATAATTGTCTTAATATCAGGAAATGGCTTATTTTAATGAAGATATGTTATTGATCGAAATTTATTTAGTATTTATAAAATAATGTATTAATATTTTATATGATTTTGATAAATATGAGTTGATATTACAGATGGTGAAGCAGACTGGCAAGATCGTATTAGTTCAGGTTTCGATAGACTAGTTGCATTTGCGTCAACAGAACTTGACAAACGACGGAGATCTACGGAAGGCGTTAATACAAGTCCAGACAGTGGATTAGGATCAGATAGCGCAGTTATTGGACCACCTCGAGTCGCACCTTCACCGGATGAAGCACTGGGTCCACCGCGAACACCATCTCCGACTAGTCCACGACCGCCAAATAATTTTACCGCACCGAATAATAGTATCAACAGCAACAGCAACAACAACAATAACAGTAATAGTAATAACAGTAACAACAATAACAATAATAATTCATCGTCGGTACCGCTTAAGTATCAGCGACAGTCGGATCCCGAAAGGCAGCATCATTTTAAAAAAAAGTTTTTTCATCGCGATTGGAATAATTCCGGTAGTACAAGTAAATTTCGACCTAAAGGCAAAGATTGGGACTGGAATAATTCCGGTAATTGGCCCTCTAATGGCGAGCAATCATAATAATTTCATAATCAATCATGTTTCGTAACAATAATAATCGTTTGTAAAAAAACTATTGAAAAAACTTAAAAAAAAAAAAAAAATTTGTAATATCGGACAAGTTTTTTGGCCAAATTTATAGTGATAGATTTTTTGTTTTTGTTTTGTTTTTTCTTTTTTATAACATTTTGCATATTTGCGAATGAGAGAGTAAATGTGACATGTGCGTTGTTTATCATTATTATTACTATTGACTATTAATTATAATGTAAAGTGAAATTAAAAAAAAAAAATTGGTACTGCTACTTTGTACTACCAAAATTTTAGTTAGTATTAATTACGTCAAAATCATAAGACTTATTAGGTAAAAAAAAAAAAATTGATAGGAAAATTTGTATGTTGTTTTAGTGTGAAGGTTTTTTTTTTTTTTTTTTTTTTTTTTAAATTAAAAAAGGGAAAATAATTTAGGTATAATAATAATAATTATTATTATTATGAACATTTTCTTTATTATTATTTTACCCTAACGAATGTTTGAAACGTTATATTTTATAGTGTACTATTTACTTTTTTTAATGTATAATTATTATTTTTTTTTTTTTTTGATTTTTATAGATTAAGTTTTTTTTTTTTTCTGTAAAAAATTGGTGAGTACTGTAGCCTGAAAATCGGAAATAAATTATGAAAATTAATAATCGGATAAAATTTAAATTACAAAAAAAAAAAGGAAAGGATAAAAATTTAAAAAAAAAAAAAAAAAAAAAAGTGTAAAGCAGTGGAGGAAAAAAATGGGTATGTCATGAACATTAAAGTCATGTGAATTTGTCAGTGATGAACATCTAGTTATCAATCTATCTATACGTGCGCTTGTTCACTCTTGGATTTAACCGGGATTAGAGAGACTGAAGCAATGATAGGTGGTAAACAACATTACCAAGCCACTGTGTGTTCGTCAAAAGCTCAAGTGTTCATAGCTGTTGCGCATACTACAACATTATCATTGCAGTATGTTCTTAGCCAACAATATATTTATTTATTATTATTATTATTATAATTATCATCATCGTCGTCGTCGTCGTCGTCATCCTCGTAATTATCTCTTATAAGAGCATCCCGAGTGTCCAAGATTAAAATAATGATAATAATATCTTGGAAAGTAAATTTAATTAGGAAAATGAGGTATAGGGTTTAAACTTGATCTCTCAGCAAATGAAAAAAACTAAAAAATAAAAACAACACAATAAACAAAGTATAAGCAAAAAACAATGCAGATATACAATAAATGAAATAATAATTTAAAAAAAAAAAAAAAAAAAAAAAAAAGTTTTAGTGTACAGTAGTTTTAATTCTATACCGAAAACTCTGTTTGTATCAGGTACAATTTATGATGTGTAAATGTCAAGTATGGAAGTAATATAGATGTATGTATAAAAAACAGAATAATAAATGTGAGAGATTGGATTAATTCGCTGATAGAGTAGCGTAAATTAACGTTAATACAATAACGTGTGTAAAACTGTAATTATATTGTTTGATATATAATCAGCGAATAATCTCTTATACATTTAATAATTAATACACATTAAATAATAATTGTGATGTAGGCACCTGCCAATTTTAGCATGTTCCACTGCCGAATCTTCTATTAATTCATTTTATTATTATTATTATGGTTATTATGATTATTATTAATCATTATTATTTATTGTTTTATTGGAATATTTTAATACTAAGGTTTTATAATAAGCAACTAAAATGTGTTGTTTTTTTTTTTTTTTTAACACTTAAATCCTATCCATTAATAGTTAGCATGAAAAAAAAAATATTTTTTATAGTCCTTTATCAGCATTGAATGTCTTGTTTGGTTTAAAATAGCTTAAGTGGGCCTCTAAACTTTTTACCCAGTATACACTTGATATTTGTGTCATATTTTTTAATTATTATTTTTATTTTTTATTTTTTAAGTGTAAGGGAACACTGGTTTAAAAAAAAAAAAAAAAACTAAAATAAAATATTATGAAAAGTTTTCTAATGAGAGCTGGTGTTACGTACGCATTGTAGAGAGTGTATGCGCAAGCTGTTTATTTATCTGAGTTGTTTAAAAAAAGTTAAATAAATCGTCGAGCGTACACTCATTAAATTCAATGAGAACATAGATAAACTAAACTTTAAATTACAAGTTATACTACCAAGGGATTTTAAATACTCATTTAAAAGGGATATAAATTTACGCATGTGGATTCTCTCTCTATTGGTGTCTTGACATTTACAGATGCTTTTAATGTTCTGTAAGACCAATTGTCGAGTTTGTTAATTAGATTTAACTTTTCAAATAATTTTATTATTTGAATTTTAAGGGAAACTTTCTGGAGATTTAGCAAGTGTTGAAACAATAATCAATTGTGTATAGTTACCGATTAGATGGTCCATCGCAAACCGGAGTGCCGGAGTAGGGCCGAGGGCGTGTAAATAAGGTAAGCATCGATGATTAAATAGCATTAGTGTTGAGCAGGTAGAGAGAAGTTGTACCCGTAGCAGTACCTGTAATAGAAGCAGCATCAGAGCTGGAGAAAGAGAAAGAGAAAGAGGTAAACTGGGTAGAGAGGTAGAGAGGTAGAGGCATTGAAAGCACCAGAGTAAGTGACGTGATTGAAGTTTGTGGTGGGGCCGGAGGTTGTAGCATAGGATTTACCAAGGGTCGAGGGAGAGTCGAGGAGATTCTATGACGTCACGTTGCTAAAGCGACGCGGCATCATTGAGAGTCTGCGTAAATCCTACACTGGGTGTCTCTGGGCCGCGAGATCAATAGTCTAACCAGTAACCAGGTAGTCAGTGTTGATTGCTTTTGAGCTCTCGACAACGCCAGTCCAGGATACGAATCCCCCGAGATAGGACGTTTGCTAACTGACCAAGCGAGTAATATCGGAGGGCGCCATGTCACCATCGCCACACCGTTCCACCGTGATTGTCTAGGATTTTCATTCTCTCCAGGTAAGCTTTCATTTTCTTTAACCATCAATTTTTATATTTTATTTATTTTAATTATTATTACTATAAAAATGTGCTAAAAGAGTTACATAATAAAACATTAAACATTAGTAGTATGTGTTTGTGTGTTTGTGAGTGTGCAAGTTTGATTGACCCGGGATAATTAGTTCGATCATCATTATAGCTAGAACCGGGCAAAAACGAGATGCCTGAGTGTCGATGGAAGGAGTTCATTCGGATTAGGAGTTAACCCATGCCAGGGTGGAGTTACCAAAACCACCTACAAAAGATCTCACCACCTTCTATGTTACTAACTTTTACAGATTTACAATTCCCGTAAAATTAATCAACAACTTTGTGGTTGATTCAATTGGTTTAAATAACTAAATCCTCTTCTTTTAAATAAATAATTATGTCTTTATAAATTGTTCAAACAATTTCCTATTCAACAGCAATAGGTTTCAATGGCAGACGTATAAAACGTATAAAAGTGTTATTTGTCACTTGTGCAAATTGTCAGTGTAATGATAGACCGGGTAATTGGATCCGGTTTGATTTAATCTATCCTGTAATCCAACTATATAAATATAAACTTATGTGATATTATGGACAGTCTGTCTGAGCAAAGTGTCTGAGAGTATCACTTACATAGGTTACACCCTATCTGTCGTATCAGTCTCAACTCTATACTACTGCTGAGACTAACCAAGTCTGGTCTGACTCTACATTTACCCTTTTCACTGTTGTTCACTAATATTTATTATTTAACTTGTAGGTGAGTTTATTTTTTTATTTTATTAATTATTAATTACTATTATTATTATTATTATTATTATTATTACTGATAAATTTTAATAAACTTGTTTTATGAGTTTGATTAATGAGGACACCTGATGATTCAATTTTAGTTTTGATAATCACCAGCTACAGCTTTTAAATATTTATCTTTTTCTTTTCTAAGTGGCTTAAGTTTCTCGTTCTCGGTAGCAGATTTTCTCCTCACAAATTCGAATAAAGTAAATAATAATTTAACTTTTATTAATTAAAAAGTAGGTCTTAATGATTTAAACATGCGGATTCAATTATTCACGAGATTTAATTATTCGTGTATTTAAAATCGGTGTTGATTAATTTAAGAATTTAAATTATTAATAATTATTAAATTTTTCTTTTTTTTTTTTTCCCACGTGTAAAGTGTAAAACAATAAAAGTATATAAAGTTGTAATAACAATGATAATAAAAATATGAAAAATGTAAACGTTTCGTTGGCCTTGTCACGGTTACGAGTTGGCAATTTGTCGGGAAACGAGGCACGATTTTCGTATATATCCCCAATCAATCGGATATCCGGCGCACTTGCTACGAGGGTTTGTGCTTACTCGAGTAAAACTTACAGTTTCTTTTTCTTTTTCTTTATTTTTTATTTTATTTTTTTTACCTTTTTTGATGATGAAATGCTGTCGAGTTGCCGAACCGAGAGTCACACCAATTCTAGATGAAGAAAATATGAGAAATAGATGCGAGTATAGAGCGAGTACAGAGCGAGTATAGAGCAAGTAGAAAGAGTCGAGGAATAGTTGGATACTGTATAGGGTCTGAGGAGGTATAAGGCAAGAGGTGTGAGGTGTGAGGTGTATCAAATACATATTTTTCTCACTACTTCTTTATTTCTTTTTTATTTCCTCCTTTATACTCACTCTCTACTTTCAACTCCTCTTATTTCTTTCGTCGTAATTACTTTTTATCAAATAAAAAGTATATGAGAAATTTTATTGTTAATAAAGATATATATATATATATATATATATATATATATATATATATATATATATATATATATTTTTTTTTTTGGCTCTATTTACTTTTTAGTCATAAAACTTTTTTATATTAATTAAATGGGAATTATTATTAACGCTCAGTTGGAACTCGGGATACCTATTTTACTCTTCCATTGATATATTTTTATACCATTGATACTTATTTTTACACTGTATGAGAAAATTATAAATAACTTTTATTTTTCCTCTCATGTTAAAAGTTTAAACTTTGTTGAATTTCACGTAAATAAAATAAAAAATCCCTGCGGCTACTGTACATTACACAATTAAAAAAAAAATATATATATATATATATATATATATATATATAAATCCACGTAACGATTTTTTATTTTTTTACATATTTTAATTTAATGAAACAATTTTATTTCATTTTTATTTTTTTACAGTTCTCTAATTACAAAAAAAAAAAAAAAAAAAAATAAAGTTAATCAATTATTAAAATGCCTTAATAGTAGCAATTATTCCGTAATTGCACAGAAATAAAAAGGTATTCTTTCATAAATAAAAAACTAGCCAAGTATCTAAAAGTAGAAATATATTTGTTCCATTGTTCTATTATTAACTATCCAGTTAATTTAAGTAATATTGTTTTAATTTATTAGCAAAAAAAAATTCCTCTCAACATAAATTACACTATGATAATTATATGAGATATTAAAGTTTTTTATTAATTTTCTTGACTGTATAATGGAGGTATGATGCCGGATAACGTTAAATTGACGTCTGAAAGTGGTTGGACGATAAAAAAGATAACAAAAATAATCGATCTAGCATCTAGTATATCCCTAACTCGCTGACATCCAATAATAACAACTTTTATAATTGAGAAGACAGTGGTATCACGTGTATGGGCGTGACCGAGATTTTCACCAGGTAGTTTAAGCAGTTCCTTCTTTAAATCTTCATCTATATCTATCTCGATCTATCTATCTGTCAGTCTTGGTAAAAGAATAACGGGATGAAGAAAAAGAGCAAGTTTAAAATAACAAAAAGCCGAGTATACTGCACAACAACCCAACAAGGGAACAAATACCTCAAGATGAACGCGTGAAATTTATCTTTTGTTTAAAAGATAGTTTTATAGCCTCCACTCTCAAGATGAATTTAAAATAAAAGTTATTTAAACCAATCCACAGAGGACGCTCCCTCGGGACTATAATATTCGCGTATGCCATTTAAAAATATCTTTACAATTTTTTTTTTTTTGTTACTATTCCAAAAGTTGAGTGTAAAAATATAAAATTTTCAACAATATCTAACACGGCAATAAAAATAATAATAATCGTAATAAAAAGAAAGAGAAAAGATAAAGAGATATAAAAAATGATTTGATGATAAAATTAATTTTTTCCGCAGCTGACGGAAAGAGGGTATGAGTTGAAATATCCGGCGAAACTAAGTAATTGTGACACTGAGGGGTGTTACTACCCTCTGATTTACCCGACGATCAACTCCTTCTACATCTCCATCACTCACAATGATAATAAAAATGATGATGATAATTATTATTATGGGAGAAATTATACAATTTATTTATTCGAGGTTTTGTTGATTTATATTTGTAAATAAGATAAATTAGATAAATAAAATTCTCGTTAAAATAAATGAAAAGAGTGATTGATCTAAGCAGTAGATCATTTTAACAGGAAGATAAAAGATAAATTAATGATTTACGAGGAATGAGATTAAGAATAAAAGAATAAAAGAATAATACGTTTACACACTGTACAAACACTCTCGGTTGTACATTTATTAGATCGAAATTTTATCAGTGGCATTTAATCACGATTTATTGCCATAAATTACTTATCTTAAGTTGCTCTTTGGGATTGTATTGATTTTACGCACACAACCGCGCGCGCGCGACTAGTCCAGGAAAGATCGTTATAGCGCCACCTGACTATACGCTGTCGGAGTAGTCATCATCCTTCTCATGCTTATGTGCTTTATTTCATCTTCTTTTGTAATATCCTATCCTATCCTATCCTATTCTATTCACAACCAGTACCAGTATGCGGCAACTGCTGCTACTGCTGTAAATCTCGGACCGTGACATCTACACTCTAGTACACCTTGATTAATATGTCCATGTGAATAGAACACAAGTATACCAGCCAGGATTAGCTATAGGAAAGCTTTCTGTATATCAAAATTAGATTAGCAACATCCTGTGCCTGCGTGACTCTTCAAACCTTTAGAACCAAATATCAATTTATCTCCTCTAATTTTTTTTATTTAATAACAATACGCTCCAGAAGGAAGTGATTAATCAATCAAATGGGTTATTACTCACAAAATTGTATTATATAAAAGAAAAATGAATGGTCAAGACAATAAATGTTGTTGATAATCTGGTTTATATTTTATATTTTATAGTTTTTGGTGTTTTAGTCATATATATTTTTCTCAACACTTTTTGTGTGTCGTTAAATTTCTGTTGCATATTCATAGGTGTGTGTATACAACGTTAACGCCACTGTTTGTTATCATCTTTCTCTGTTATGCTTACTCTTGAGCGTACCCGAGCTTAATATGTTCAAACATTGGAAATCGATATACTTGATCTATTCCATCGGTATACTAAATTGTTTCCAAGCAAAGCAAATATATTTCTTACTCGTTGATTAAAACCACCAACTGATTGTTTTTGGAATAAAAAAAAAAAAATATATATATATATATAAATTTAAATTTAAATTTCGATGATATGAGATTTTAACAAGACGGGAATATTATCCACAATAACATACATATCTATCTAAATGTATCAGCGCTTAAGTTGAAAGAGACATTAAATTAATTTATGAATAATCTTATTGATTTGATTATGATTATGCATATGGGTATGTGGATGATATATATATATATATATATATATATATATATATATATATATATATATATATATATATATATATACTGTGCAATTCCAAGCCTTATTTAATCTCTATGGATTAAATTATTTTGTTAACCGTGTGGTAAATGAGATAGAGAGTTTCTGTTTGTCTGTGTATTATAATTAGCAGTAATATTATTCATCTATATACAGATATATATTGTCAATTCGCCACAGTGGAATGATACTCACTTTGTGGGTTTTTGGCATTTCGTATACAAACGAATATAGTTATTCTAATAGCTATATATATATATATATATATATATATATATATATATATATATATATATATATATATATATTTTTTTTTTAAACCTCAATATTAATGAATATAATAATGTTTATTTTGCAGGCCGCCGCAATGTGGCCTGGAGTGCTACCTCTGGTAGTATTACTGATATTCCTGGTGCATCTCTCAAGGTAAGAATATTGTTGTTATTATTATTATACTAAAAAATTAATTGCTGTCCAATATTATTGTCCTTGTTTAACACCCTATTAATGTCTCGAGTTGTTATTTACCGCGGTTCAGTTCCCTTCCGAGTCCCAAGAGCAGGAACCGCACAAGAGATAAAATAAATGTGTCCGGGAAATGAGAAAACGACGCGTAATATATTTTTTCGCATACCAGTCGTTTAGTAGATGAAGTAAATTAAAAATTTAGTCGCGACACTTGTTGATCGAGGATGTTATTTTAAAAGCATTTGTGCCACTGCTAGTATTATATTTCCTTGTCGGGCCCGTAACCGGTTTATACTACTGGAAAAAAAAAAAAAAAAAAAAACAACAGTGACACGGGAAATATGCATCTCGTTTATGTTTACCGGATTTAAGCCTCGTTAAGTAGAGACACTGATAATAATGTACAGGCTTAATCCGAAGATTTTCATATTTAAATATTGACTGATGTGAATGCACAGTTGAAATTATTATTTTAATATTATTTTTCCGCCACTTTCGCGGTTAATTTAATGAATTTATTTATTTTTCACGAGTTTAGATAATCAGAGCATGTGAAAAAAAACAAAGAAAAAAAGTTTGAAAGTTTTTAAATTTATTCATGGATTTGAGAAGAGTTGAATCAAGCCGTAGCATATAAACTCTCGACTCTTTCCGAGTTGATACCAAGGGAGAGTTTGAATAGTCCTCTACAAGCTCAGTCTTCTCACTTTCCTCAACTACTACCGCGTCTTGTTCTGTTCCTTTACACTCTCTGCCTATCCCTTACTTATAATATACCTCTTGCTTACTGACTTTTCCTCTCTTTTATTTTTTTATAAATATATATATATATATATATATATATATATATATATATATATATATATATATATATATATATATATATATATATACATACACACAGATAACTAAAGCTTACTCTCACAGGTTCTCATTTAAAATTTGCCTCGGGCATCAGACCAGTTTAAACATTTTCGTTGAATATCATCTGTTATCACCGTTCTCGATTAAGCTTTATAGTATGTTTCTTTTTTATTTTTAAGCGGAGTCATATACCTTTTTTATTTCCATTTAAATTTCTTTTTTCTTTCCCAGACAATCAATCATTACCGACATCTACGTTATTTTATATTTTATATTTCCCATACCTCTGACTTTTATATTTATTTATTTATTTTTATCACTTTTTAAGTGTTGATACGCTCGTGCTAAATTTAATGGCTTATTAATATAAAAATCACAATATATTTATATATATATATATATATATATATATATATATATATATATATATATATATATATATATATATATATATATATCCACTGAAAGCCATTATAAATTTATTGACGAATAAATTTTTATGATATCCGTCTGATAGTCAAGTTATTTTTACACACGATAAATAATTCATAAATATTTATATTTACTTGTGACCGTCACTAATATACTATTAGAAAGATAAAAAAAAATCTTTACATTATATATTGGTAAACAAGTGGATCTTGAAACCCCATATAAATTAAGATAAGTCTTTCAGCCAATTGTAATTCAAATTTATCTTGGGATTTGGACATATACATTACAAACAAGTTCTATTGAGCAGTTCTAGCCCAGTACTATTACTTGTTCCCTTGACATTACTTGTAGAGACTATCTAGTTCCCTGTTTCCCTTGTCTGTACAAAGAAATAAGAAATGAATATCATGTAGATTGGAGATTCAATGTTTGTTATTTATCCAAAGGATTATATTTTTTGGAGGCTAAAAATAAATATATATCTTGCCGGGAGGGTATCTTATTTGCTTCTCCGTCATGTCTAATGTCGGTTAGCATAAATATAGAGGGGTTGAGATGATACATATATATATATATATATATATATATATTCAAAAACAATACCAAAGAGTTGAATAGCAAATATGGACATAGAGGAATCCTTAAACAAGTATTATCAAGATGTTAGTTAAAAAATGCATCGTCATCTTAAATATGTAGATAGTGCTGCCGGTTGTTGGAAAATTCACGAGCCGGGGATCAAACATGATGCACATACACTCTAACTCTACCATCAAAATAATAAATGAAAAAAGAAAAATAGAACAATGTACATTATGCAAACAAAGAAAGTTTAAATTACTTGCTGGATTTTTTTGGTATTAAACTAAAGAGTGATTGATAATTGCGTTTAATTTATGAGCTACCAACTTCCTTTTTGTTCTACATTATTATACCTTCTAGTAATGGGATATTTTATTATTAAATTACAAAGTAATTGGAGAATTATAATAATAATGATGATAATAATAATAACAACACTAATAACCACTGATATAATATTCACTGGCATGCTCGCTGGAAAAGCTTATTAATTTTATTTATAATAGTGATAATAATAATTACTATTATTTTGATAACAATGTAATGCAATGATATAAAAATTTAACAAAGAGTTGATATGATTCTCTTGATGATGTATACTGCTCATTAAAACAGTTAGATATAATGGAGGTAGCTAAAGAGAACGAGAAAAACGAACTATAAGCCAGTGGTATGAAGATGAAGATGCGAAAGAAGAAGAAGAAGAAGAAGAAGAAGAAGAAGAAGAGATGTCTGATAACAACGTCAACAAGTTGAGAATGAAGCTTTCTTGGGTTCTCTCTTGAAAAGCTCAGCCTTTATTAAAGTTAATGCCGACTTGTTTTCTCTCTTTTTCCTTTACTTGCTAAAGTAGTCTTGATCTCTTGCTCCTTTCTACAACAGATATAATTAAGCAGTTTTAAATGCTCACCCGGTAATTCAATGGCCTTATGTACAAGATTATTCTATTAACATTCATTTCGAATACGCTTTTACTTCATTTTTTTTTTTTTTACATTACTATTTAATAAAGCTTTTGTATATTTATTTATTACAGATGCTCGCCGGGAAAGGTCAACTACCGGGAGAAGGAGAAGGAAGTCCTGGACGATATTCTCGGGGAAAAAAAATACGACGCTCGTATTCGACCGAGTGGAGAGAATGGAACAGGTAAATAGATAATTTCTAGATTTACAATAATAAATATTAACAATTTATTCCTTTACACAATAACCGACGGAATAATTACTTCTTCTGTTGTAATTAAAATAATCCAGTGGCTAAAATTTATAAGATTAACCTTAATACTTGACTTTAAATATAATATATTACATTGCAGAGAAAAAATTTAACAAACAATATAAATTATAATAAAACACACGTACTAATGTATGTTGAATAAAAATAAGAAGAAAAATGTTGACAAACACATGACATGGGACTTGTCATTTATTACATCAACGTTTACCGCTTTTATATTTGCGCGTTGAGGGAAAAAAAAAAAAGATAAAAAGAGAGAGAGAGAGAGAGAGAGAGAGAGAGAGAGAGAGAGAGAGAGAAATATAAAATAATAGACAATGAGTTTAAAGCTCAAATGTCTTGTTCGCATGCATCACCAGTTTACAGGCGCCGTTTTCCATTCCAGGTGGTATCAACGTTTATGCATTTAAATAAAATAAAATATATACATATATAAATGCTTTTTTTACTCGATCGATGCTTTAAAGCTTGAAGCACAGAATGGTTAACATGTTTATTACAGGTAGTATAAATGAAAAATGATAAAAAAAGATAAATATATATATATATATATATATATATATATATATATATATATATATATATATATATATATATATTTGTGAATTATTGCTATTCCGTGTTAGAGAAAATAATTTATAAATTAAGATCACGCGATTCAGAGTAAAGGGTAGTTACATACACATATATACTTAATCATAAATAAAAAAGTACGTAGATTAATATCGTGTTCTAGATTGCAGGAACCAGGAAGGCCATTATAAATGTTAACTATTCTCCCGACTTCCAACTCTCGACAACATTACGGAATTATAACTAAATTTAAACTTTATTTTATTGTTGATCATGAATTTAGTTTAATTGGTGTATAGAGAGCGTTATTGTTATTCCAGGTTAAATTGTAGGATAAATTTCAAGAGTTAAATGCACCAATGAGAATAGTTGTTGGAATAAGTGCGCGTGTTGCTGCAAATTAAATTTACTATAACATAATAATGTATACAACTATTGTAAGAGGCTAAGAGGATGAAAGAAAATAAAATAAATATCGAGAGGTGGATAGATGAAACAAGTGTAAATATGCGAGTCTCGTACTGAAAACGTGTCTCACCTTTGGCGAGGAGCAGACTAATATAACCCGTAACGTTCTATTCTTGTCGCGGACAACTGTACAGATCCCGAGGATACTGTTGGAGCCACGTCATGCCATGAATTTCCCTTGCAAATTATGAGCAAATATAACATACAAATAAACCTGTTTCTCCTTTCTGTGTACATATCCACCAAAAGACCAGAACCAGTGTCAAATAACATCAGTTATCGATTCTGATAACTGATAACCGATTTACCGATTTACCAATAGCTCCATTTTTTTTTTTTTTATCAATTATATTTATTATTTATTCAAACTTTCAATTATTTAAATTGTTTCGGTAATTTACTTTTTCTTTTCTAACGCGACAACTTTATCTTATTTACTTTTATTATTAGTATCCTCGTTTTAGTTTTTTTCATCACCGGGACAAGTGAAAAATTGAAATACTTTGGATAAAAGTTTTGTTTTCCAAGTTTAGTTTAATCGGTATTACTACTTGGAACTGTTTTGCTGGGTGATTGGAATTTAATTGTCAATTAACTCATTTCCAACTGCGTTTAAACTCGTGACACTAATCACACCAACAGTTTAACTGAGTTTACTGTTTTATGGATGTGACTATTAAATTTTACTCAACATTTGACGCTTTTATCCAGGTCCATATATAATTTTGATCTTCACTATAATAATAATAATAATAATTATTATAATTATAATTATTATTATTATTATTTATAAAAATTGTATTGATTTTATCGTGAGAATTGAAGCATCTATTAGCTCCGAGGCTTTTTCATCCGGTAAATAATTTATGTCTGCATCAAAACTTTTGTATAATAGATCCGCTGAGAGGGCGATAATAATAAATTTAACCATCAAATTAAATTAATCATCATATAGAGGCAATAGCTTACCCGACGTCAAGTTGTCCTAGTTTTATCGGTACCGGAGATACGGTTATAAAAATAATAAACACAGGTCCGTAAACGTATTTTACCAGCAACGTAAACCGTAAACCGATACCGTTAATATTAATAAAATAACATTTAACTTTTTTTTTTTTAGTCAGTTTAAAACTCAGGTAATAAATACATAGATAGATAGATAAAAAAAAAAAAAGGTTTTAATGTTGGAGTAGCATAATTTAAATTAATTATTTAAAATGACAACTAGCATCTTGATTAAGTTTAACTGATTAAAAAGGGGCTGTATTGTTTTTGCCCTTAGATGGGCCGGCCATTGTCCGGGTAAACCTGTTTGTAAGAAGCATTGCAACAATTAGTGACATCAAGATGGTAAGTATATATTAACAAAAACAAGCCAGTGCTCGTACAAATATCTGATGTCGAGCATTTTCGTCAAAAATTGTTGTCAAATGATTAAAGCAAATTTATTTAAATCGCGAGTTAAATTAAATCATCTCTCTATGCCTCTAAATATTTTTATAAAATCCCTGCCAAATGTAGAAGAGCGCAAGTAGGTTAGTCTCGTTACTCGCATGCTGCGATATTATTATTCTTATTCTTATTATTATTATTATTATTATATAAATAATTTTATTTTTACTTAAATACATAGATAAGTTTTGTCAACAAATTAACGCTATTCGTACATCCCTCTCGAGCATCTTCACGAGTCCATCGATCATCCAGTCCACTAGAATTTTATATAGTTTAACTATATACATATACATACATTTATATTTACATATATATATTAGGGTGGGTCAAAAAAATCGAATAATTTATTTTTGATTTTATACTCTGAAAAATAGGTTCGTAGACACCTAAAAAGAATTCTCTCCAAGTATAAGCTCTTAATTATAACGGGAAGGTCCTCCGCTTTGCGGGTTTCTATTTTTTTCGAATAATCAGATAAAAAAATTTATATCTCGCTTCCAACTGCTTGGAAAAATATTCCGTGGCATAGATTTTGTGAGAAATTGAATGCTTTACAAAAAGGTCTCTTATGACTTTTTCAAAAACTCAACCGATTAAAAGATATTCATAGTTGAAGTTTGGCTATTTTAAGGAAAATATTCGTTTTTATTATGAATTTTATAAGTCGATGAAAAAAATTATTTCGGATTGCGGAACTCATGATTTTGTAGGAAATTTACTGCTCTACAAAAATGGTCTCTTATGATTTTTGATTAAGTGAAGCCGTTACGAGATATTCATCGTCAAACATTAACGAATATCAATATTTCCAGTTTTTGATCAATAATTCGATAAATTTTAATTTAAACTATGAGTTTCAGGAAAATTTACATAAATTTGAGTTTCGATCGATAAAGAAATGTTATAAACAATTTTTTTAATATTGTTTTCAGTCTTGAGCTTGTTTGATTGCATTAAAACAAGAAATTAGAGCATTTTTTTCGACATATAGCCAATGATTAGTTTAATTTGAAGTGAATGACATATTTCTTTGTCAAATTTAATATGAAAAGTATTGAATCAAGTAAGAAACAACCAGTATTTAACTTTTTTATAGATAAATTTTTTATTGAATTATCAATTGCAATATAATTGTCTATATTTTTAACATAACAGTACGCTATTACTATAAATAATTTCTTTTATTACAATTTGGGAATGTTTTTGATGTTCTTTGACAACTTGCAATAAGTACTGGAATTGTTCTTCATTTTTTGTCAAGCATTGATTATATTCACTGACTAATGCAACAGCTCGCTCTGCTGAATCATTGACAACTTTTAGTTGTTGAAAGTATTCTTTATTTTCGAGATAACTCTCATTAGTAGGCCATAATTCAACATCGACATCAAGAAAGTCATACGGTAGATTTAAGATTTTGAAAAGATTTAATGACTTTTTAGACACAAAGTCACTCAGAGTTCTCTGCGCCAATGAATTCAAATCTTTTTAGCAATTACAAATCTTTTAGCTTTAGAATCTGTACCTTCACGAGTATTAACAGCTTCAACAATACTTTTTTACTTCTAATGGAACGCCATCGTCAAACAGTGATAAAATGGCAAGTTCATCGCTCAAATACCATAAGTGCGAAATCATTTTTTCACACGTAGCTGAAGAAATCAAAGGATTGATATGTTTGTACTCCAATAAATTTTTCATAAACTGCAAGTCATGATAAGCAGCAGTTGTTGCAGAAGTTGATGAAAACCAAGCTTTTAAATACAATGTGACTATAAAAATACAGAAATGACGAAGACCATGCAATTCTTTCTGAGAGAGTTTGAATTCATCTCTGAATAGATACATTTTCAAACTATAAATGGCCTTAGCCATCCATCTAGCATGATGAACAGCACCAGGACGTTTGAAAGAAATCTTTTCTTGAGGCATTTCTCCAAGGAAAATCAATGATAATTCCAATAATTCTTTATCTAACTTATTATAACATTTCTTTATCGATCGAAACTCAAATTTATGTAAATTTTCCTGAAACTCATAGTTTAAATTAAAATTTATCGAATTATTGATCAAAAACTGGAAATATTGATATTCGTTAATGTTTGACGATGAATATCTCGTAACGGCTTCACTTAATCAAAAATCATAAGAGACCATTTTTGTAGAGCAGTAAATTTCCTACAAAATCATGAGTTCCGCAATCCGAAATAATTTTTTTCATCGACTTATAAAATTCATAATAAAAACGAATATTTTCCTTAAAATAGCCAAACTTCAACTATGAATATCTTTTAATCGGTTGAGTTTTTGAAAAAGTCATAAGAGACCTTTTTTGTAAAGCATTCAATTTCTCACAAAATCTATGCCACGGAATATTTTTCCAAGCAGTTGGAAGCGAGATATAAATTTTTTTATCTGATTATTCGAAAAAAATAGAAACCCGCAAAGCGGAGGACCTTCCCGTTATAATTAAGAGCTTATACTTGGAGAGAATTCTTTTTAGGTGTCTACGAACCTATTTTTCAGAGTATAAAGTCAAAAATAAATTATTCGATTTTTTTGACCCACCTTAATATATATATATATATACTTATATAAGTGCAGGCATGCCAGGCATTTCTATATAGCTTCTTTTTATCTTCATTTTATCTCAGCGACGTTCAAACTAAATACTTACTCTTGTTCATATACATATATAGATAATACGTACATACATTTATATATTTATATATATATATATATATATATATATATATATATATATATATATATATATATATATATATATATATATATATATACACATTTTACTTAGTCTAAAATTTATTTTTTCCCTCATTTGCATTTATACTTTGTAAGAGTACATATTATCTTACATGCTATTGTTTCCACCAAAGGATTCAGCTCATACTGCAGTTATAATAATTGTCTACATTATTAATTGGCTAATAAATTATATCATCTGTATATAAATGAAATAAATCTGACAGGAGGGTCGAGGTAGGGAGGAATTAAAAAAATTCAAAAATTGACATTTGAGTAATAAATAAAAAAAAAAAGAAAGAAAGGTTTATATAATGTATAGTAAGGGGGAGTTGAATCCTTTTATTTATAGAGAAGAAATAAAATGGATGTATATATATTTAATAGATATATATGATCCGTGTCCACGATGTGGCGATCTAAAAGGGTGCGCAAGCGCATTTTCGACAGATCTTTGCACGTTCAATACGGGTGTGACGCCCACACTTACTCCAAACTCCTCCATCTCTTACCCTCATTTCCTTCATCATATCCCTCCTGTGTTATCCTCATTTTTTATTATTATTTATACATTTATTCCTCTTTACTTCTTTACATCTTATTTATTCATATCCTATTTATATCATATCACATCATCTATCATATCATATCACATATGAACGTCTTACACCTTTATTACTTTTATTATTTTGTTGTTAAATATATATTTATTAATATTCTTCTTTTGCATCAATATGCTCGGCTCTGTTATCCTATTATTATTATTATTATTATTATTATTATTATTATTGTTATTATCAACAACAACGTGTTTTATTTATTCGCAAATAATATTTTATAATTTATAATTCACAATATAAATAATATATCATTTCGCGACTTCGATAGCCGACTTGCTCAGGTAAGTCTGCAAAAGATTTATCAATTAAATATGTGTATTTAATATTATTATTGTATTATATTATATTATATATTTGTATTTATTTATTAAAAAACGTTATAAACACGTTAATTGACTGGGTATGGTGAATGATTTTATAATTATTTATAAAAATATAAATAATTACCGATGTAATAATAAATAAAATTGTTTTATCAACAATTTTGCATGGTATTAATAATGTAGGATGACAAAAAAGTTATTGGTTGAAAGGCACAATGCAAGTAAAGGTATTAATTTAAAAAAAATTAAACAAGACGAACCATAAGCTGAATTTCAGGGAGCTAAGTTTATTGGATTTCCCTCTGAACTAAACGAAATAGACGAAACAGCCAAAATCAAAATTGAAATGGAAGAGAATAGAAAAAAAAAAAAAAAACAAGTCTTGTCAACTTATTTGCTGTTAGTCGTTAGTCCTGAGTCTTTCTTTGTCTGAAAGTACTACAGTACTACAGTACCAATGTTGATAGTACACAAATATACAAAACTATTGATGGAGTGATGATATAGATGATACAATGGTTGCCCTTTGGAATCCTTTTGTGTACATCAGCGTATACATAAATGCACGCCCGCTTCCAACGGGTTAACGTACATGTATCAATATGCCATATATACATATGCGATATATCGTGGCGTTCCAATAGGGCTGGCTCTTTTGCATGCATCTGCGGTATATCACCGGCCATCTATTATACTATCTCCTCTGCAACTCTATTGATAAACATGTTTATTTTTCATGTATATATACTTGTGCGACTAATAACAATAATAATATAATGTCATTATGTTTAATCGTAAAAATCAGATAAACTGAAAATTCACGAGTGCGCTAGATTTTAAATTTGTGAGCTCGTAAAACGCCAGTAATGGAAAAATCCTATACGTGAGATGTTACGTCAGGTGTTTACGTGACTTTGTCACTCTTTTAAAGTTGATTGCACGTAAAAAAGATTAAAGCGTTTAGGATTTATCGTTTTTTTTTTCAAGAACACCACATCATTTATTTTAGAGTTTTTTTTTTTTTACACAACATAAACAGTTTTTGTTGACTGTATAATTTTTTTTTTTTTAACTTTTTGTTTGTTTGCTGGATAAGAGGATGTGTTGAGTGGATAGAGTATAATGAAGATAAACAGGTCGATAACATACGGAACAGTTGAAAATGATAACAACAACACAGACACTTGATGAATAATATTAGATAATTATAAAATAGAGATTGATTAATCTTTTATTTGTGTGTTCTGTTTTTGCCATGTTAGATGGACCTGCATATGTCCAAGTCAACATATTTGTTCGAAGTATCTCAAAAATAGATGACGTAACTATGGTAAGTTTATATTAAAAGTTCACAAACAAAAAAACAAGTATCTGAACAGCCAAAAACAAACGTTATATTATTATTATTATTATTATTATTATTATTATTATTATTATTATTATTATTATTATTATTATTATTATTATTATTATTAATCACTTCAATTATAATATATATATCTATATATATATATATATATATATATATGCATTCGCGTTTTATTCGATATTTTCTTATTATATATAATATTTATCTCTTAATTAATATGGTAACATACTTTCGACCGTTTTTTTTCATTATAGTTTATCCATATTTTTTTTTTTTTTTTTTTTTATATCACACTTTGACTTTTTAAATATTTAAATATTTATATTAGAAGTTCAGTGTGTTGTGGTGTCACAATTGATTTAAGCAGTGTATGTTAAGTGGAATTGACAAACAGTATGATGCTTTATTGGATAAATTTAAAAAATAAAAATAAAATAAAATAAAATTACGCTGACAGCTGACAAATTGACGTTATTAATTAAACTTGGCATCACGCTGAGAGTTAATTGCTCGTTTTATAAAATAATTTTATTAACGCTAAATGCTAATGTGTTGTAGATTATTAGTAATTATATATTTATTGCTCTTTTATAATTATTATATTTATTTAAGACTCTTATCCAATAATAATTTAAAATTAACATTTTTTTTTTAAGTATTATTGTTGGCCTTTTTTGCATTTTTTAATAAAAATACTATATATTATTATCATTATATACACAATATATTATTTTTAAAAGTCAGTAACTCAAACAGTCATAACAATAAAACATTTATAACAGGAAGTTTAATTGTACATAAAACAATACAAACAATATTAATATTATTATTGTTATTACGCGCTTTGTAATGTATAACGAAACAACAAATAAAAGAGAAATAAAAATAAAAAATGCAATAAATTTATACATAGTAAAAAATATGCACGGGAACACTGTCAATGGATGAAATAATAAATGTGTGTGATATATCAATAGAATAAAAAATAATAAAAAATATTTGGTAAGTTACAGCAAAAGTTTAATGACAAGTTTAGAAGAAGATAGTATACTGATATGAATAGAACCAGTAAAATAGATAATCCGAATAAAAGTTAAGTTAAGGAAAGGGGAAAGGGAGATTTACACAAATAAAACACATATCATTGATATATATATATATATATATATATATATATATATATATATATATATATATATATATATATATATATATATATATCACTGTTATTTGTTATGCTAGGATTAAGATTTTATCGCGTTTATATTATCGTAATCGTAAAAGTTAGCTGGTATTTTATACACATTAATATTTAATATAATAGATATAATGCTTGTGTATGCATATATATTTATATGGTTGGGCCAATGCAGCTACTTGCAAGTAAACCCCTTTTACATCAGTTGCGTTATACAATATACAACTAGTGTCTACTGTTATATAGATTGGTACAACAACAAAATTAATAACAACATCAACAAAAAGAACAACAACAACAAAATTAATAATAATAATAATAATAATAATAATAATAATAATAATAATAATAATAATAATAATAATGATGATTATTATTTAATATAAAATTTTCTAGCTCCACGATGGCTCTCGTTTCCAAGACTTGTCAAAGTCAAATTTTTCAGGGAATTACTTTCATTTTATAAATTAAGATAATCGTTTATGTATAGTTTTATCAAATACTCACAGCATTTGTTGCATAATTAATTTTGTATATGTATTTCGAGTAGGTTGGTTGTACTATTGTATAACAACAAGTTATTCTCGTCTATATAATATATATTTCATTGTATAATCGTATGAACAACTACTGAGCTATTATTTTATAAAATTTTATAATCCTTTGGACGAATATAAGTATAATTATTTAAAAGCGGATTTTATCACATAGTTTAGTAAAGAGCGTGAAGGGGGATAGGAAATATTATTACATTTATTAAACATATTTTTATAAAGGAACGTATGAAAAAGAGTTACCTGGCATGTGTATTTGTGCGTGGAAAAAAAAAAAAAAAAAGAACAGCTTGGAGCAATTTAAATGACTGAAAAATGCAAGAAAAATAAATCGGGTACCGTAAAAATGAATTTATCGGAATCTGTATTAATCATATATAATTTTTGCTTAACCTGATTTACTCATTATCTAAAACATAATGCTCTACCCTATTATTATATATTTTAGTCCTACTTCACACTTTTGTTACTCATTTTTATTATCATCATTATTCCCATCATATCACTCTTAATGACAATTATATTATCATTATTATTATTATTATTATTATTATTATTATTATTATTAGTTATTAATTGCTCAGGGGGGTTTTCCCCGGAGTCCGACTCTCCGAGGGCCCAGCCTGAGCGCCATCCATTACTGCTGCACCACTCCGCACAACAAGGCGGTTAGTGAGTGCAGCAGGCCAAGTTCATTTGCCTAAGTAGACGCAGGGATCCCAAAATGACAGCCTTTTGCATCCGCACTGCTAGAGACACGGCTGCTGAACTGCAAGCCGGTATCTTCGCAAGTGAAGACACAAAAGATTGTTTCATCCCTCCAAGGACGCCGACAACCAAAACGACGAGCTTGACACGGTAACCTGGGTACAGTTTGCCAATTTCAAACAGGAGATCCTGATATATCTGGTGTTTGTGCTCTTCTTTGGCCGAGATATTGTATTCGGCTGGGGCCGAAAACTCAATGACATAAATGTCACGAGTAGCCTTGTCAAAGAGCACAATATCAGGTTTGTTGTGGTCAATCCGCCGGGTTGTTGCGAATGGTATGTTCCAATAAATTTTGGAACTGTCATTCTCAACAACCTGCGGAATATCTCCTGGCAGATAAGGCAGCACTGGTGTCTCATCGATACCGTAGCTATATCTGAGATGATAATAGAGTACTCGCAGGGCAGCATTGTGACGCTGTATGTAGGCACCTCTTGCCAGCACAGGACATGCCGACAAAAGGTGCATCAGCGTCTCCGGATGTTGTTTACACGTCCGACAGGACGTGTCCGGAAGCTGCGCCTGGAGCACCTTGCTACGGTATTCGAGAGTGTTGATAACACCATCTTGGCAGGCAAATATAAACCCTTCGGTCTCGGACATCAGGCCAGCTGACTTCAAGAAGGAGAATGTCAGCTGGGTGGACAAGCCATGGTCACGGACGTGTTTGAAATACACGCTGTGCATGGACTTGTCCATGTGTTCACCGAGGAGTTTTTTCTCCTCGGCTATCCTGACGACGCTCTTGAACTCCTTTTTGGGAGTTCAATGAGAGCGTTTATTTCTCCGAGACCTAAGGTATTTGCCGCGTAGATTGCTGCTTTATACAAGAACGACCCCTTCCGCGCATTTTCATGACTATGAACAAATTGCATCAGGAAGTCGTCCTCGTCTGCTGTGAAATTGGCAACCTCGTATGTTAAACCCAGAACCAAACGATCGTGAAGCCGCTCCAAGCTCTGCAATCCTCTCCCTCCGATGTTCCGGGAGAGGTACATCCTGGCGACTGATGAGTTAGGGTGCATGCTCTGATTCATATTGATGACTTTACGGGTTTTGATGTCGAGACCTTTCAACTCATTTCGAGGCCATTTCAGGGTCCCAAAAGAGTAAAGTAGGACCGGGACAGCGAGCATGTTAGTAGCTGAGACTTTGTTCTTGCCGGAAAGTTCTGATGACCAGATCTTCCGGAGTCTCCTAACATACTCGCTGCGAAGAGTTGTTCGGACTTCAGAGACGGCATGTATTTGCCGCTCTTCAATCCCTAGATATCTGTACAACTCTCCGGCGTCTAATTCTCTTAAGACGCTCCCATCCACTAATTCGACATCTCCACCCGTATCAGAGCACTTACCCTTCGCCAGGTGTACGACCGCACACTTGTCCAACCCAAAAGACATTCCGACATCTCGTGTGTACTCTGCTACGATATTGAGGGCCGTTTGTAGATGATCTTTGTTGGCACTGTATATCTTTAGATCATCCATAAACAGTTGGTGAGTGATCGTGTATACTCGATCACTCGGTGGCCCCGCAGAGTACCCACGAGTTTGTCGGAGGGCAACAGATATTGGCAGCAGTGAGATGCAAAACAACAGAGGGCTCAGAGAATCTCCCTGAAAGACGCCTCTCTTGTACTGAACAGTTCCGGTTACGTGCAATGCATTTCCACTTCCTATGTGAAAACGCGTTCGCCAGAGCTGCATCGTACGTTGTATGCATCCCACTGTTTGGCGTTTGATTCCGAGGCATTTGAGCAGATAGAGAATCAACTCATGTGAAGTTGAGTCAAATGCCTTACGGTAGTCAATCCAGGCCATGGACAGGTTGCGTTGGTAGTAGATTGCGTCTTGAATGATGCATCTATCTACCAACAAGTTGATCTTGCAACCTGACACGCCCTGTTTACTGCCACGTTGTTCGTATATCTGTTGCCACACAGGCTCTATCTCCCGCAAGATACGGTTATTTAAGATTTTTGTAAAAATCTTGTAAACCGCATTCAAGCAAGTGATAGGCCTGTAGTTCTTCGGGTCGGACAAGTCACCCTTTTTAGGGATGAGTACGGTTCGCCCTTCTACCAGCCAGTCAGGAATTGGTTCGTCGCCCTGAATGTATGATGTAAAAATCCGGGCCAGATGAGCATGTGTAGAAGAAAATTTCTTCCACCAGAAGATGTTTATGCCATCTGGACCCGGGGCAGCCCAGTTCTTGCTGCCATTCAGGGCTTTACGAACCTCTTGCACACTGACTGCAGGGCTCTCTTCGGCGATATCCTGCCGTCGGTGTTCTCGACAGAATGCCTCGAAGTCGTGCAGAGCTGGAGTATCCGGGTTCACGTTTGGTTGATCTCCGTACAATTCACTCCAAAAGGCTTCCACTCGCTCAGATGATGGATAATTCTCGGGAACAGCGGTCTTAGGTGACAGAAAGCGTGAAGGGTTGGATCGAAACAAAGAGTTGTCGATCAACCGCTTCAGCCTTTTCTCTAGTGACTTTTGGAAGCCACCAGAGCCCGCAACCTGTTAAGAGACTCTTCTTTGATGACAAGAAGAGTACTCTTGTTCAGTGTGTGATGTCGCCTTCGAAGTTCTGCCGCCAGGCGACGAACTTTGGCGTGTATGGTCTTTGAGTACTAACATACTCTATCACACACTGAATGCGGGAGACTTGTTTCCGAGAAATGTCAATTTTGTGTCCAAGTTGAGCGATGCGCAGCTTCAACTTCGCCTCGAAGGAGAGAGAATGTCTTCTCTCTATCGGCAGAAGCGAAGCCGCGGCACCGTAGACAACTTGGTTGACAGTGAGCAGAGTGGAGTCCTCTTGAAGCTGTGTGGGGAGATCTTCGTTCACCGTGTCGAGCTGTTGTTTTGAGTGAGACATCTTTTTGGAGATGCTCACTTGTCGACCTGTAAAGAGGTTGTCGTTGTCCTCGGAGGAACGGTGCTGTTCTTGGTGTAGCGGTGCTGGAAATGAAGGCCGATTAGACAGCCTTCTATTTGGCAGCAGCGATCGTCGATTATGCCGAAGGTATGAGGCGTAATTACGCAGGTGTTTGGGCGTAAAATGTCTGTGCTCCGGATGCATGCCACACCAAAGTGTGTGCATCCGGGCCATATACCCTGATACCTCCGGCTCGCTGTTCTGCCAGCACACCAAGAGATCGGCGCGAAGCTCCTCCGTCCACTTAAACTTAATCCTATAAGCGCCGGGGTCGTCATAAGTCATCGGGTCCGGTGTGCTCCTCCCACCTGATGACTGGTCCTCATCCGAAGAGGACCGGTTGTGGGGAGCACTTCTGAGATTATACTGTTTTGGAACTCAGATATTACGGTGCAACGGGTAGTTGGCCCGTTGCTCCGGTTACGTTGTTAGCCTACAGATCAGATGTTGCGGTCTGCGTTTCCCGCGGTGCGCCACTAGGAGGCCACGTAACAAGCACCGCTTGTTATTATTATTATTATTATTATTATTATTATTATTATTATTATTATTATTATTATTATTATTATTATTATATCATCCCCTTGCATTATGCAACAACAACAACAACAACAACTACAACTACAACTACAACATGAATAATAATAACAACGACTACAAAAAAAAAAAAAAAAAAAAAAAAAAAAAAAGATGAAACCTATGTTCCTTCATAATGATTTAATAATCCGATTGTTTTGTTCTGTTCCGGCAACGTGATTAGATGGCCCGACAATTGTCAGCGTCAACATCTTTCTCCGATCAATCAGCAAAATAGATGATTATAAAATGGTGAGTCAACTAAACAAACAAAAATAAAACAAACAAGGCCTACAGTCTATAATAATCCACACATTGTATTATCTATATATAAATTAACGTCACATGTATATGATGCGTTAAAACTTGCACTTCTCTGTTACTGTACTCGTATATAACATTAAATAATATATTGTAATAATAATATCAAATCCATTATTATTACTATCATAATTATTATTATTATCATATATGTGATAATGATAATGAGGGCTGATACCTACTACCATATATATAATAATAAATATACTTGTACTGTCGCGCAACCAGTGGACTTGCAGTGTTGCTACCCGTCAAACGTTCAATTTTCAATGTCGTTACTTGTCATGTATTCTAATCAGCATAATCATATTCATTTATATATCTATATTTATTTATATAAATGGATATATTGATTGTCGAGTGATTGATTGATTGATTGGTTGATTGGTACTATATTGAATGGCTGTATTATTATATATATAATCTATATATATATATATATATAAATAACCTCGTGTGCCTTGTCAAAAATTATATGTGGAATTTGCTCTTATATTTATTAACACCGTTCATATATATATATATATATATATATATATATATATATATATATATATATATATATATATATACATTTTTATATATATGTATATATATTTTTTTTTTTTTTTGTTGTTCCCCCGGTCCGCTTAATCGGGTATCATCAATTACCAAATTGAAAACCAATAACCGAGTGAATTATTATTTCTTTGGTGATTATCATAATTGTTTGCACGATACACGATTTATCTTTATTATAAAGCCGGATTTAAAACATCAAAAAAATTTTTTTAACATTTATTTTTTTTTATTTATAAATTAGATGAATATATAATCTAATGCATGCAATCTAATCTAACACGCTCAATAATCTCATACTATTGAATAATATTTATTAATTCATTTAAAACTTAAACTATACGTTTTATACTATTTAATCATAATCATAGCTCAATGTCACCTCTATTTTCTTTTCATTGATTAATCATACATGTATTATCTGTTTATATCCTCATAATAGTTTATGCGTCTCATTTTCATCCCCTATTATCTACTCGATTTCTGTACTTTATTGTTACTCGTATATCACATTTATATTTATATATTTATTATCTTCTCATATTACCACAAATGCCTATGTACTCCTAAAATTATTTTATTTTACTCCCCGCTTTTTTATTATTATTTTTGCAAATATTCGCTCTTACGAGTACTAAAAATTACTATATTAATATTTTAACACTATTAATAAATTTGGTAATGGCGTATATATATATATATATATATATATATATATATATATATATATATATATATATATATATATATAATAAATACTGGTAAAAAGTAATAAGTGTTTGCCTTTTGTTTATTGTCTTGTATAATAATGCTTATCGCCTGTTTAATTCGCGTTTCAATTATATCATTTCGATAACAATCTAATAAATTATTTTGAACGTTTCGTGATGGTACAGTGTACAGTGTAATTAATCAATCACTTAATAATAATAATTATAATAATAAAAACAATCATTATTATTATTATTATAACTAACAATTAATAATAAACACCTAAAGCACTATACACGTGTTAATTTATTTTAAATCACTAAAATATATTTATTTAAGAAAAAAAAAAAAAAAAGTGATACTCAATAATTACGCTTAAAACGCTGCAGTTGAGAATAGCCTTTGGAGCTTTTCTATAATCAATATATTATAATTAAAAGAAAAAAACAAAACCAATAGACAGTCTCTACCCAATATTGAAAGTAACGTATAATATAAATATATATTTTCTTACACATGTACACTATTTTACCACATTATAAAACTACATGCACTCTTTCACGCTCTTACACGCCTTTATTGGGCATTTATAGCTTTCTGATATCTAATATATATATTTAATAACGGTATCGATAATTAAAAAGACTATTTAATTAATAAAAAAAAAAAAGTAATAATTGGTAACTGAAGTATATTTCGGGAATGTGCTGTCTTTGCCTGATTTGTTTTGTGTCTGACGTAAAAACAGTCTATATATTATAACTTATAACAATGAATTTTTGGAAGAAAGCGTGTGTGTTTAATTATCTGCTAAATAATAGCCAAATAATAATAATAAATAATTGTATTTTGTTATCACAAAGATTACTTAAAAATATAATATTAATTAATTGAATGAAAATTATTATTATTATTATTTTGTCTATATATAATTGTTTGGTGAAATAACATACTAAGTATTTATGATGAAAGCATGATAATGATAACTAACCGTTTTTTTTTATATGAGAAAATTACAAATATCCAATACTTTATTCAGGTGATTGCATGGTAAATTATATAATGTGAATTTATTGATGATTAAAATAATGATATGAGTACTTAACAAGGGATATATGATGTGATTGTCTTTTTTAACGAGTCTTGGAAACATTTTGATGAAGTTATAAATAAAATATATATTTTTCGAGGGAGAATTTATTGCTACTGCAATAGGGGAACAATATATTTGGCAGATATTGAGCATAATATTAAGTTTAAACTTTTTATGCAACTGCTGAGTTAAAATATTTATAAAGTGTTATTACAGGTAGCCCTATATATCCATATCAATATCAATATCAAATAGTTTTTAAGAGTAATGGATTATTGCGGTAAACTGTTTGCCAAAATTGCGAATTTATGCCTTACAGAGTTATTGGGGAGCTGATATATGCGATTCAATATATAATAATAATAATAATAATAATAATAATAATAATAATAATAATAATAATAATAATAATAATAATAATAATAATAATAATAATAATAATAATAATAATAATAATAATAATAATAATAATAATAATAATAATAATAATAATAATAATAATAAATAACAAAATATAACATGTTTATTTCTTTAAATTTTGGATATTTTTGTAAGACTCATTTAAAATGTACTTGACTAATATTTTTTTTTGCTTAATTGACGTTGAGGTTGTTGTAATTTTATTTTATTTTTTATACACTTTGAATATGGCAAGTATAACTAATTAAAATGACAGTTTGCTACAAATGTGTGTTGGATGGTGATTTTTGGATTAACACACTAACAGAACAGAAGAGATGCAAGCTGCTGACAACTCGAGAAAATCTGTGAGCTAAAATGCATGTAAAATATATATTATTAATATATATTAGTTGCTTAAGTAGTTAATACTAATTGTTTTGCATCGTGAACAATTTTATACTTAATATGCTTCACAAACATCCTCTAAGTAGTTGGCACAAACGCTTCAACATGACTAGACGTCGCTTTTAGTAATTGTTTTAATTGTTTTTGCTTTTAAATTCCATCGCTGGTATGCGAATCAGCTACTGGTTAATAAATTATTTTTAATTGTATTTATATTAATTACTTTATCACTAATTTAATCACGTATTCGTTTTACAATTCATTCATTTTATTTAATTCGATTACTCAACATCAGAATATTTAATTTAATATGCCAAAGAGTTTTATGGATGATACTAATTCATTAATCAATAGCTGGCATACAAAACATTTATTTTTAAAATCGTATTTTAAATTTAGATTGGAAGCGAGAGAGAATAAATTAACGAAACTCGAGTGTAAAAAATTTAAATGACACTTTTTTTTTTTCCGTAGTTAGACGGTTTTTTTTTTTTTTTTTATTTCACAAAAATAAAACATTGGCAAAAATAGAATTGTAAAATTGTTGAAAAACAATAACAAAATTTTTAAATTGTTGAATTAAATTTTAAAGTAAATAATTAGAGTATTTTTTTTTTTTTTTTTTTTTTTTTTCTAGAAATACATTTTTAAATTAACAATCAACTAGTTGAAATAAAATTCAGCAATAAAATAGTGTAAAAATTAATTAAAAAAAAAAAAAAAAAAAAAAAAACAAACGAAATGACAAATAAAAGTACGTCAGTAGAGTACCGTGAAATAATTAATGAAAATAATTTGTTGACAGGAATATTCAGTACAATTGACGTTTCGAGAACAATGGCTGGATGAACGGCTCAAGTTCAATGATTACGGAGGTAGGTGTTGTAGCTGTTGTTGTTATTATTATAATTTATCAGTAAATGTTGTGTGTTGATATTAAATTTTAATTAAAAAACTTTCAGGGCGGTTGAAATATCTAACTTTAACAGAATCGTCGCGAGTATGGATGCCGGATCTTTTTTTTTCAAATGAGAAAGAAGGACATTTTCACGAAATCATAATGCCAAATGTATATATTCGAATATTTCCTCATGGCTCGGTACTCTACAGTATACGGTAAGAATTATAAATAGCGTTAATAATTAAAAATTATTATAACGACTACTTGTTTGGATGCAGTATATCTTTGACTCTATCATGTCCGATGAACTTGAAGCTGTACCCGCTAGATCGGCAAACTTGCTCATTAAGAATGGCCAGTTGTACGTATTATTAATTTTTATTTAGTACCAGTAAAGCATTTTGTTAATTTAATAATTATAATTTAGATGGTTGGACGACTGACGATTTAGTATTTGTTTGGAAAGAGGGCGATCCCGTCCAGGTAGTGAAAAATTTACACCTCCCACGATTCACCCTGGAAAAATATCTCACTGACTACTGTAACAGTAAAACAAATACAGGTAAATATTAATAAAATAAAATATGTAAATATAAATGGATGGTATTTTGATTTTTTTTTTTATTTTTTTATATATATATTTTTTTTTTTTTTTTTTTTTTTTTTTTCAGGCGAATACAGTTGCCTAAAAGTGGATTTACTTTTTAAGCGTGAATTTAGTTACTATCTAATACAAATTTATATACCATGTTGTATGTTAGTTATTGTCTCGTGGGTGTCTTTTTGGTTAGATCAAAGCGCCGTACCAGCTCGAGTGTCACTTGGTAAGTGTTTTTGTTTTAATTCATCATCTTAACCATCTTCATCTTTTTCTCGCTCACGTCTTTTTATAATTCTTTTGTTGTATTTTGTCATCATCTAAAAAAATCGATAAGCAATTGACGTGGTGAAAGATAGTAATCAATATATAATATATAAAGGGTGAATAAAGGAATCGAGGGGTGGAGAGGGAGAGGGAGAGGAGAGTATGTAGATAAGACTGAACGGAATTGAACTGAAATGGTGTATGTTATTTGTGATTAATGATAGGAGTGACAACATTACTGACAATGGCGACACAAACGTCTGGAATAAACGCTTCACTGCCACCAGTCTCCTACACAAAAGCTATCGACGTATGGACAGGAGTGTGCCTGACCTTTGTATTCGGTGCGCTGCTAGAGTTTGCACTGGTTAATTATGCCTCGCGGAGTGACATGCACCGAGAGAACATGAAAAAGAAATACCGTGAAACAGAGCACTCATCATCCGTTGATCCGACAACTGAGCTCCTTGAACAAGACGGTTCCGCCAATTTCCAAATGGTCAGTTTAACAGACATCTTGATAAGTATTTTTTTTTTTTACCTTTACCTTTTCCTTTTACGTAAATCACGTTATTTTTTTTTTTTTAAATTACATCGGACAAGAGTCATTTGAATGAGAGTAACTAGCTAAAGAATCTTATTAAATAACAAAAAGTCTACTTGATTCTAATTAAATTCAATAATTGGATTATAAAAATCCTTAAACTTTATTAAAAAAGTTAAGAAAGAAAAAGAAAAAATTAGTAGCTTTTGAACAGAAAACCAAGAGCCGTCAATTTCTTTCAGAAGCCTCTCGTCCGACACCCGGAGGATTCGATCTCAATGGATAAGATTCGGCAGTGCGAAGTACATATGCAAACGCCGAAAAAAAACTGCTGCAGGTCGTGGCTGTCCAAGTTCCCAACGAGATCCAAGCGCATCGACGTCATCTCACGGATCACTTTCCCCCTCGTATTCGCTCTGTTCAACCTCACGTACTGGTCAACGTACCTGTTCCGGGACGAGGCGGAGAACGAATAAATAGCAACAGCAACAACAACAACAACAACAATAATTTTCCACCAGCTATCAACGAGGGATCCTTTGGATCAAAAGACGTGGCTCGCGGCCATCTCTACCACCACTCTCACTCACCGAGACACCATCCTCACCACCACCACCATCACCATCATCACTCTCACCGTTCACGCTCTCATCCACGCAACACCTCTACTACGGGCAATCATCAACATTCTCACAACGTCTATCCACATATGAACAATCACCAGCATCAGCATCAGCTAAATCAACTAAATCAGCTAAATCAGCTTACTCAGCAGCCGTACAACACTAGACAGCGGCAACACCGTCATCATCATCACCATCAGCGTCAACAACCTCAGTCACCGACTTCATCCAGCCAAACAGAGGAGGGAGAGACCACTGGTCATGGATCTCCAGGAGTTCTGTCGCTTAATTCCCGGATACCACCGTCTTCTTCGAGGTGTTCATCCTCACCAGCCTCGTCAGCGTCGCGTATGGAGACCCCTTCGCCGTCTCCATCGATGCTGGTCTCCGCTGGCAGTAAAACAAACATAAAGACTTCTGCTGGTAACACTTCAGCTAAAGTTATCCGAATTTTTCCGCGACTACCTATTGGAAATCGTGATTCTTACTCGAATTATTTCAAAAAGCTCTTCAGTTGTCGAGCTAAGGGCAGCGCGAGAATTGACGTTATAGCACGATTCGCATTTCCCTTCATGTTTGTCGTATTCAACTTCGCTTACTGGTCCATGTACCTATTTCGGGATGAAGAAACCAATACTAAAATGAATTGACGTGTGACGAAGAAGCAATGTACGTAAATTTATATTTAAAAAAAAAAAAAAAAAAAAAAAAAAATATAATAAATCGAATCAAGTTGACGTATAGTAGTGGATAGTTAATTAAAGGTGTGAGAAATGGGAATTTAATAATATCTAATGTTGATTACGCTCAGCATGGTCATTTACATATTTCAGCCATCATCATTGAGTCACTATTCTTCATTGAATTTTTAAGCAACTCTCAGTCTATCAGTCATTTATCTTAATAAAATTTTAATAAGAAAAATTATTGATTATAAAAATCAATTAAACCAAAAAAATATATAATGATAAATGTACGATGCTGAGTCGTGACCAATAGATTGCTCAACGATATTATAAAAAAAAATAAAAAAAAAATATATATATATTATTTATTATTCCGGGAACATTTCTCTGTAAACACAAACGAATTTCGGGCGTGAACGTTTAAATCATCAAATGTGCGAATGTGTAGGTAAAACATGAATTATTATTTATGATTGTTATTATAATAAATATTATTATTGAAATATATAATAAAAAAAAAAAGTGAGGAGAGACCGCGCGCCACGAAGTGACAAAAGTAGTGGATCTTGCATAGCCACGGCCTTTTTATGCCTTGGTGCATCTATATTTATAAGTATTATATCTATAAATATATATAAATATATAAATAATATAAATATATCGAGAAAAAAAAAAATAAAAAATAAAAAGTAAACTTGTTATAAACAGTCAGTGATTCCTTTATAATAATTAATGAAATAATAATAATGTATGAAACTTTGTAGCCTTGTGATTCATTGTCTCGTTGTGTAAATTTGTTTTAAACAAAACTCGTTTATTACCGAGTTTATAAGACATTTGTTTCAGCAATTGAGCTAATTATTATTAATACAATAATTAACAGCTATTAACGAGATAGTTGCTCAGAGGCTGAAAGTTTCTTTTAGAAAATCCGTACGGTAATTATAAGAATCAAAAAATGATTAAAAATATAAATTTAAAATCAACCATAGTTGTGTACCAAGTGATACATTTTCATTTACATGCTAATGTAATAAGTAAAGACGACTAAAAAAAAAAAAAAAAAAAAAAATAATAATAATAATAATAATAATTATTATTATAAGGAAAAATAATAAATAAAAACAACAGAACTTGACAAATTTAAATTTAAATAAGACAAAAGGGTAACTAACGGATTGATTGTCGTTGAAACGATCAATACAAACGACAGATTTGTAATTAAAACGATGAAAAAAAAAAATAATAAATAATAATAATAATAAAAAAAAAAAAAAAAAAACAATAATTTAAGCTTTTCAAAATTAAAAATAAAACCGATGTCGCCGGCGACCACAAATACCGGTACTGTGACAAAAATATTTCTGCAGTCAATATCGAGGATCGTGTATATTAATTTAAAAAAAAAAATAATAATAATTATTATTATTATTATAAATAAACTAATGATAAATAAAACGTATCGGTCGTTTGTCAGTAAACTAGTTTAATAAAGTAAAAAGAAATAAAAACAAAAAAAAAAAAAAAAAAAAAAAAGTCACGAATTTATATATAATTATCATGCATTAAAAAGGGGGCAGGGTAAACGAATTAATAAATTCATACGCCATATATTTATTTAACTCGTATAATAATAATAATAATAATTATAATAATAATAATACTAATAATAAATTAAAAAACGAGAGCGACAATGTTTACAATAATTTAATTTGTTTATTAAAAAAAAAAATGATCGACCTCGATAAAATGTAATAATAAAATTATTTCTTAACGTTTTAAAAAATTGGAAGAGGGCATCGATAAACGTTGGAAAGTAATGTAATATTTCGACGATAAATATTAACTGGAGATGAATTATGAAAAAAAAAAAAATAATAATAATAATAAATGAATTTAAAAATAAATAATACTACAAGTTTTAGATTAACCACTATTAGTATTTAATAGTTGCACTTATTACATTATAGACATTGTAACTCATCCTATTTATATGATATATGATATATATATATATATATATATGAATGTATGTATATGCGGATAAAAGATATACAATAACTTATATGGCATATACATAGATACATCTATATGTATGTATAAACAATTGGAAATGAAATATCATTCCTTACCCTCGCCACTACCCTATCCATCCAAGTGTAAATAATAATTATCAATTGCAGACGATCCCATCAGTGAAATTCAATAAACATAAACACACAGTGAGCCACATAAATACCTACATGAATACATATATTGGATAAATACGTAGAGACACACGTCATTGCCATATCTATAATTAATAGAGAGTTGGTAAATTCGATGAGAGACAAATTAATCAAATGGAAAGTATACATACATAATATACTCTTACAGATAAATACATAAATATATGATAACAAAATTACATATACCTAGGTTAACATAACAGAGAAAAGTTTTTACTGATACGATATATAAATTGTACTGGTGGAGAATTCCAAATAAACAACTTAAAGATACGGCGCTCATTATTATACTAAAATTATGTTAGTGTGATTATAAATCTTTTGATTTATAATTAGATAAAATAATTAAATCAGGACGACACCCTGTAAATAGGAAAATTATTAATTATATAATATTAATAATAATAATAATAATAAAATAATAAAATAATAAAAGCAGATGGACGTAATAAATATAACGTTAATTTTATTCGTCACTTTAACAGATTTATTGATTTAATAAAACCGTATGAATTACCAACAACTCACCTACTATATAGATCATCACTAGCTAATAATATAATATATATTTATTTAAATTAAAAATACTTTTTTCATTTGTTGTTTAATAGATAGGATGTATAAATTTATACGTTACCGTTTTTTAAGTTTTATAATATTAATATTAATATACATATTTTATTATTATTATTATTACTATTATTATTTTTATTTTTTTTTTTTTTTAAATCTGTATACGTTGATAATAAAAAAAAAAAAAAAAAAAAGAACAAAATGAATGAATTGATTAATATAATAAATATATTTATTCCCTTTTTAATATTTAAGATATTGTTTATGATTTTTGCGATAAAATTATCTGTAAAATAGTATTATTATTATTATTGTTTATTATATTTGAAATTTTATAAAAGATATTTAATTAAAAAAATAAAACAATTATATAAATACGTCATTAGTTTTTAAGTTACGAGATTAAAGTAATTAAAAAAAAAAAAAAAAATGGATTTGACGATAAATCAAAATTTATAGTTGCTAATTGATTACTTAGTATTAAAAAATAATAATTAACTGTAGTTTTTAATTTTATCATTTAAATATATAAATAAAAGAATTGAAATTTTTAAATACCAAAAAATCACCAGAAATTTAAAAAATTATTTCGTTTTCTAATACAATAACATGGATTAATAAAAAAAAAATAAATAAATAAATAAATAAATAGAGATTTTGGGAATTCATATCGATTTAAAATAAACAAAACAAACAAAAATACGACAGGATTAAATGATGTCGTATGTGTTTCTGCTTCAAACGTGCTCAATTATTAATAATTAGAAGTTCTTAAACAAGGCCCATGTAACTTAACTTAAACAGTATTATGAAATTTACCATATATACTGATGTAATTGATACAAAACTATTTAAAACAAATAATAGAGAACTGGTTGGTGAATAAATAAAATTAATTTGACATTATTTTATTTATACAAAAAAAAAAAAAAAAAAAAAAAAAAAAAAAATCAATTTAATTTAATTAAACATTATTTGGTAATAATACAAAAAATTAATTAATTAATTAATTAATTACTCTTATTTATATTAATTGTAACACGATTAACTTATTATTAATCCTTTTGTACTTTATCATCTATTTTTATTTCTTCACCTTTCAACATCATTTGTCGACGATATTCCTCTTGTTTTTCCTTCTGTTTTCGTTTACGTTCTATCCGCAACTCTTCTTCTGTCATAGCTTATTTTATTAATTATTAAAATAATTAAATTTGTCACTAAATAAACCAAAAATATAAATTAATCAGATGAAATTATTTACCTGTAGTTCGTGGTGTATTTTCTATACTTTTAGAGGGAGGTTTAATTAGTTGTACTGTAGAAGTAGTTGTTGTTGACACGCTGTTAATTACTTTTACTTCATCTTTTTTTTCTTCCCTCAAACTTTCTTTTCTCATTCGTTCTTTTGGACTGTTTGCATCTAATTAAATCAACACGATATTATTAAACTAATTTTATAATAAAAAAATTTAATTCAATTATTTATTTACATTCTAATATTTCTGAGTTACTACTGGTTGATACTTTTGATGGTTCAGTCTTTACTCTCTGATCATTTTGAGATAATTTATTGTCACTAGTTTTTTGGATTTTTGATTTATGACTAAGTGACGATATATTTTCGTTTATTTTTGTTTCAATGATACCGCCAAAGCAGAGAAGTGATTTTTTCAGAGCATTTGTTATAGAAGACTGAAAAATAAATAAATAATCTGCAATAACACATCAATATTAATTGTGTTGATAATTTATATACATACAACTCTAGCTTCAAAAACGGCAGTTCCTTTGACAGAAGATTCAGCATTACTGTATCCCATTTCTTCATGAAAAGTACCATCAGGTAATTGAACTCTTACAAATGCTGCGCACCCGATTAAATATCTTCCCATGACATATTCTACGAAATCTAAAAAATCAAAAATAAATAATTAAAAAATGTAAAAAAGCAATTGCTTTGATTGTCCATACCAACTGTTTGACTGGTTACAGCATGACTCCATTTTCCATGTCCAAATATCTCATTAGCAATTGTTATTAATTCATTATACGTCTGTTTATCATTATCCATGTGTGAAGAAATATCTTTTTCCGGCGAATTTTCTATTTTAAACGATGGCTTTTTTTTTTTTTTTTTTTTTAAAGAATAAAAAAATTAAAAATTAGTATTACTTAAATTTTAATTGTTACTTTAAGTATATATAAATAAATAAATATATATATATATATATATATATATATATATATATATATATATATATATATATATTTTTTTTTTTTTTTTTTCACTTACCAATTTTATGCAAGAAGAAAAACTCATGATTGCTATTAATTAAATAATTAATTTAAATAAACAAATAACAAAGTTGATGATAAATTTAGAAAAATAATAAATGATAATGATTTTTTATAGAAATTGAAAAAAAAATATTTAATAACAAATTAATTTTTATAATTTTATCAATTAATTAAATTAAATAAATATTATTAGTGTACAACGAACTGTAAATAAACAAAAACTATCAACGGTTACCATTGTTATGATTATTTACACAACAATCAACTGTTGGTAACAATAAAATGAAAAGATGTCGCTACTGGCTTATATGAAATTGTAAAATATGATGATCAGATATTATAGATTTAGAGCCCCTAATTTAGATACAAGGTTATATCCAGTATACAACTACCAACCACGTGTTTGCCTCCAAATACCCTGAAAATTATCTATAGCTTGTTGTTAATAATAATATTTTATAAATAAACAAAAAAAAATTATTTAATACAAGATATTATTATGACCAATTGATATTTTATTTAGTGATTAAATATATAACAATAAATGTAAGCAATAATGGCAGTGAAAACCCCTCATCAGAAAAAAAGTCTTGTAATAGCGCAAGAAATAAAATTTGCGCGAATACTTGCGGGTAATAATAAAAATGCACGTGCTAAGAAGCTCAAAAAATTACGAACGTGGTTGACGTTACGTTCCAAGAGTACTATTGGTATGTACAGTATTAAATTAAATAATAATAATAATAATAATAATAATAATAATAATTATTATTATTATTATTATTATTATTATTATTATATTTTTAATAAATAATTAATTGATGAATTATAATTGCAGCATTCACAGAATTGGATTTTATGAGAATATGGAAGGGTCTTTATTACTGCATGTGGATGTCTGACAAACCTCTGGTTCAAGAAGAACTAGCGGAATCAATTAGCCAATTAATATTTTGTTTTGACTCTAAGGATGTTGCTATGCTGTACTTAAAGTGTGCATTGAATACTCTGAATATTGAATGGTTTGGTATCGACCAATATAGATTAGATAAATTTGAAATGTTGGCCAGAAGAATAATCCGTCAGACTTTTGTCCTTTGCAAAAGACATTCTTGGAATGAACAATGGGTCAAAGGTTTCGCTCATATCATTGAATTTTTATTGTTTGATCCAAAAGGATCGTTGGGATTTAGATTTCATATTATTGAAATTTTTATGGAAGAATTGGCTAAAGTAAATTTATTAACTTTAAATTTATTTTATTCAATTAATTTAATAATATAATTAATTTATTTTAGGTAAGCGAAGGTAATATACCTAAGGATATAGTTACTGACTTGCTGAGGCCATTCGCTAAATATTTAGGATCATTACGTGACGAAAGAGAAATTAGACATGTTACTAAACATATATTTAGATATTTAATATTCCAATCTGACGTTGGAATGGAATACATGGAAAAATTTGACGCTTGGAGAAAGGTTCATTTTTTATTAATATTTTTTATCATTCACTCATTCAATAGATATTAATAACAGATTTTTTTAAATAATTAGGCTGGTTACCCCACGGGTAGTATTGATGCAATGTCAAAAGTAGAAGTTGACGATGATCAAGATGAAGATGAAAACGAAGAAAATGATGAAGATTATGAAGAACAATTAATCTCGGAAAAAAAACCTTTGGATCCAAGAGCAGGCCGTGTAGATGTTGAATTACCACAAGTGCCTTTTGATGGCATGCAAGTTGTTGAATTATTACAGGAGTACAAACGATTACCTTCTTCGAGAGCAAAAACACGCCGGCTGATCAAGAAGTTGATTGATGAATTTACCAACTTGTCGCAGGGTGAAATGCCTATTGGTGTTAAAACTGTGGAAGTTTTCAAGAAAAAATCTAAAGACATGAATCCATCTAAAGCTGCTGCAAGATTTTTGGCGTTTGAAGATAAACTTTACTCTGATTCAAAGTTAAGGCGGTTGAAGAAGAAGAATAAAAGAAAGCGAGCATTGGAAATGGAAACCAATGGTATCGCTGATGATGGGCAGAATAATGAAGATTTAGAGGAGAAAGAAGCGGCGGTTTTTGTGGAAAAATCTAAATTAAAAAAACAGAAAATCAATACAGATGAAGAAGTAACCAAGAAAAGTCCAGAAAAGGTCTTGAATAAGAAGAAAATTAAACAAGTTAAAAATTTTTCAAATTTCAAAGCTGGACTACAATTAAAAAATAAAAAAGATATAAAATATGATCTTGATAATAATTGGGACGTATCAACAAATGATTATCCATTTTCTCCAACGTCTCCTGTGATTCAATCCGCAGATTCGGCGTCTTCAACTACTCCATCTCCTTCATCGACTCCTAAAAGTAGCTTGCCTGACAAAGTTTTAAAAGTTCCAGTTTTTTCGACGCCAGAATTTCCTCCGTTAAAAAAAATTAGAATTCAAGTAAGTAATTTTAAGTTATTAGAAATTTTTTTCTTCTTTTTTAGTTAACTGTTTGTTGTAATTTTAATTTTTTTTTTAAGGAAAATGTTCGTGTTGAAGCCTCTGTCACAAATGACCCTGGATCAAGTTCAAAGAAACGAGTTAAAATAGTATTAGACCGTAATACTGCTCAAAATACATCTGAGTATTTCAAACAATTACGTTCAAGTCCAGCAATTCCCTTTGACGCCAGCAGAAAACCCCTTGCTGGTGTTCTAAAACAAAGCCCAATCTCCAGTCCAATAAACCCATTTTATAAAAAATTAATGTAGAAAATATCTAATTATAGTTTAAATAAAGAATGGATATTTGTTTCTTTTAAATTTGATAACAAGTCAATAAAAATGATTATAAAAATTGTAATTTTTTTTTTTTTTTTTTTTTTTTTTTTTTTTTTTAATTTACAAGGATATACACACAGCTATTTTGTTTGTCTAAAAATTTATACACAAAAAAAAATTTACAGACGAAATTTACTAATGATGATTTGTAAATTCTTCAAAGACATAATTTATTTTTAATAATTAATAATTTAATTGATTTAATGAAACCACTTGTTGGTTTTAGTCAATTATTATTTACAATAAATATAATAGTAGTATTTAAAATTAAATCTCGAAGTGAAATCTTCGAAAGAAGATATTTTTCCATTGAGATTGTTATCATAGTATTTTGGCACGTGAATTCACTTGATTTATTACGCAATACGTAATATACTTTAAGACATTGAGAAAAATATATTCTTCTTCTGACCCGATATATTTATATTCATTTTGTATTATTACAGTGATCACTAACTCTACTTTTAAAAATTATTTAATTAAATAGTTTAAATCACCAAGATATTGCACTATATAGTGTGATAATTTAATTATTTAAAATTAATTTTAAAAAAACTGTCAGACAAGTTTTTAAAAACTTTTAAATTCATTTGTTGTGTTAAATAGTTTTAAATAAGTTATAAAACTTTTTAAATTCAAGTTAAAAAAGAAATGAGTTGTCAGTTGATTGTAACAGACTTTTTAGTTTCAATTATCTCTAGATAAATTACATTGACCTAAATATTTAAATGACTTTTTTTTTTTTTTTTTTTTTTGCTTTTAAAGTTCAATTAAAATCAAGAAAATAAAATAATTAAATAAATAAAAGTGGACGTGTGAGCGTCTTGAATTTAATTGAAAATTAAAAGCAAAAAAATTAATTCTATTTACATGAGTATCACAGTACTAACAAACCGTATGGATTTTTTTTTTTAAAATACCATTTTATCTAACAGAGTTACTTTGAATTTTCATCTGGATAACAATGAAATATTTTTCCACCTCCAGTACCAGCCCATCTCCAGCTGATTGAACCCCGTACTGAATAAAGATAAGCCAACAAACAAGAGCGCGTGTCCCAGAGTCCACAGTTGGAAAAAAGTCGACGTTACAATCATGATAATTGATACACCGGTCAACAAAGTCCAGAAACCAAAAGCGATGCTCAAAACAATGCCCTGGGGCATCGGCCAAACTTTATCTTTATCAGAAAAACATTTATTCTTATAAAATTTCTTCAACAATTGTTCTTTGAGCCGCCAACGCTCGTCCAACCAGTGTCTCAGGGCTTCCTCGTCGTCCGGAACTTGAGCAGAAGGAATTCTAGTCACGTAAAAATGAACTTCTTTTGGGATTTTACCGGTGACTAAATCAATTTCCGACTGTGGTACAAAGTCAGGATAACCGATAGTGAGATCATAGACGGCATCGAGATATCCAGCACGTTGAAGGTGCCTTGCTAGATAACTGAATCCAGTTGTTTTAGGATGTAATGTATAGTTGTAAAGCGGCAGCCCATTTTTCTTAGCAAATCTGTCGGATTTTTCTTTGCTGGTGACTGTTAAATCCGTACCTTCTGGAAATATTAAGAGTTGCGTGCGTTTTTTTAATGCTATCAAGTAGTCCAGCGTACGTGACAAGCGGCCTTTATCTTCTTCCCACCTTCGTGTTATATAAAGGAATCCATTCATCTGCATAATCCAACCTGGTATATAAATTTTTCAATAAAGTCAATTATAAATTTCAACCAATAGATAATTGTAAAACTTTTACCTGGTCCAGGTATATGACGTATCGGGTCCTTTAAAATAAACTTCAATTTATGAGCTGCTATGTTTGGCATACACGCTTGGTACATAGCTGCCCACAAAAAATTCCAATCAACTCTTGTACGATGATTCATTATCAGTATTGCTGATTCATTTGGTAAAACGTGATCCCCAGATATTATTACCTTCACTCCGATCATCTCCAGCAGCGCCTGGAGCATTTTTTTTTTTTTTTTTTTTAAATTATTGAAATATAATTAATAATTATTAATTAATAATAAAAAAAAATAGTACATACTGTTGGATAAAGTTCCCAGCAGGAGAATAATAAATCCCCGCATTTTCTAAAAGTCGGAGGACTGAGAATGAGGATGGGCAGAAGAGGACATGCAATAAATAAGAAGCCTGCCACTATGCTACCATACCAGAGGGCACAGTATAATATACCGTACGCCAGTTGACGCATCACAAATTATTTGTTGATGTTCTAAAAAATAAAAATAAATAAATTAATAAGAGAAAAATACATGCCGATAATTTAAATAAAAATAATAAAATAAAATTAATGAGCGCAATGTTTTTGTTTTAAACAACTTACATGAACATCGATAGGGAAGAGACGTCCCACATTTCACAGATCAAAATCGTTGACTAAACTAACTGAGTGATAAAATTAAAAACTAAAAAATTGTGGCTTCTCTCCAGAGTTATACAGAGTAAGTACTAAAGTACAAGAGGGGCTTCTTCATGTCTACACACACCCACAACTATTTTAAAGCATCCCCTTCTTTATACTGGCTCCCTTCCTATATCTGACGAACCTTAAACGTACACATACTCACCCTCCAAGCGGATTTGCTAGACTCGAGAGAGAAAATCTCGTAGCAGGGATGTTGGACCCTCGCTCTATGGACCATTATTGATCTTTCTACAATATATAAATACTCCATTGTATTATACTACACAAAAGACTTGTCAATGCTTTTTTTTTTTTTTTTTTTTTTTTTACAACATTTAAAAAACTTTAAATAATAATTAAACAACTGTCTTTATAATTAAATGGATTTATTTTTTTTTAATATAAAAACAATTATTTTAAATTATCATTTAGACCAATTATACCTTTACAATGTAGACCTTCGTAATTATTTTTATCAATTTAATTTACAATTACAAATGAAAATATTTATATAATACACAATAGCACCACTTACAATTACTTTAAAATTAAATCATTTTATTAATAACTATCAAATAAAATACTTTTAAAAATTTATCAATACAGGCTTTGGATTCAACGATAAGTAACAAGTATATAGAATAGTATTTTATTTATTAGGAATGTCAAATAATTAAAAAATTGGATTATCGTAATCATGATTGTAAAATTATTACGTATTAAATTATATAATACAGTGCTATTTGATTAAAATATCAACACTAAAATCACCCGATCGGAACTAGGTATCTCAAACCTAGGTAGTTCAATTAATTTAATATTTTATTAATAATTATAAACTAATATTGTATAGTAAGGTAGAAGGTAAAAGGTAAATGGTAAGTATATATCAACAGTAAGAAGAATATGTTGATATAAGATTAGGAGCTTTAGACTTTAACTTTTCTTCATCACTGTTTCGTGGCGTAATATCTTTCAATTCTTCAAGTAATTTCATAGCTTTCTTGTAAGACTTTACTTTTAAATAAGCGTTGGCCAAGAAATATTTATTCGGTATATCGGGCTCTTTAACATGACTCTCAGCATGTTCCAAGTGTTGGATTGCTTCTTCGTAAGTTGCTTTCGGTGTTTCTCCAAATAATGTTTCACAAACCTGTTCAATAAATAATTCAATAGATTGTTTTGCTTAAAAAAAAAAAAAAAAAATTCTAATTATTTATTTAATTACTTTTCTCTCAAACCAGGATAAATTGGATACGCTGTACTGAAATCTACCGAGTAAATGATTTAGAACAGCGTCATCAGGGCTTAACTCTAATCCCAATTTAACATGTTTCTCAAATTCTTTACCCGCTGATAATTTTTCCTTCGTTGGCAAATATTCAGTACGTAAGCCAACGAGTAAGGCGTAATACTTGTGAAGTTCAACGTGATTATTGTCAAGAAATTTCTGACAAGATTTAATACCTATAAAAAAAAATAATTTATTGATTAATAAAACAATTATTTTCAGGATTAATTGTTTATTAATATATACCTTCTTGTAAAAGAGTTTCTTGTTCATTAGTATCAGTAAGTAAAGAAGAAGTTTTAAAATAAGCTCTTGCCAGTCTCCAAGACACTTCGATATTGTCGTCATGCCAAAGTGCCAACGAGCGCAATTCATCGAGCAGCACATCGTAGTTTTTCTCTTGTTCATACTTCTGATCCAGCTCAGCCAATTTTTCATACAACGGTAGCATTAATCCTGCTGTCCTACATCACTAAAAATATATCATCTTGTTCTTCATGTTTATTAATTTATTAAAATAAAAATAAAAATTCGCAAAAAAAAAAATGTATTTTATTTTTAATTTAATTGTCTGATAATTTTTTTTAAAAAACTAACCCATTTTCAAGTTCTTCATTAGCTACTTCATCATCAGAACAGTCGTAAAACTCATCATCAATGTCTGTTTCGGTAACTGATAATCCATCATTTTCATTATCTGTTTCATTTGTTGGTGAATAAATACTATTTACTGATGGCAATCTTTTTCTTAAATTTTTAGATTTCTTAATTCGTAATTTTTCTTGCTGCGCTCTAAAATTATAATTAAAATAATAATAAATTTTAAATAAATAAATAAATAGAATTATACCTTAAATTATCTAATTCTTGTTGCAATTGAGAAACTCTAAGATTAACACGTTCTAAATTATTAGACATTCGTTCACGTTCTCTCTGTTTCATTATTTTTTGATAAATAAACAAACTAGCAGCACCAAGTACTCCAATGGTTGCTCCCAGAGCAACCGTTATCATCTGTGAATTTTGAAATTGACTCATTTTGCCTAAAATAAATAATATGTGTATTATTTGGTGTAATAAGGGGAATGAATTAGTAATTAAATAAGATATTCTATTGTGATGTAATACACAATCAAATTGCTTACCTGCTAAATAAATTCAAATAAAAAAAAAAAAAAAAATAAAAGGTGATCTTTGACCCACTTTGTACAATCTTTGAAATATTCACATAACTTTGAAATATATCACACGTATAGTAATTAAATTATCAGATAAAAATATATGTTATTAATTTACAAGTCAAAATAGATCAAATTAATTCAGTAGTGTTGAAAAAAATAAACTACTAAATTTATTGATAAACAAAAAAAAAAAATGGTTTGTTGATTACCGGTTTTACACTATTTCAACAATATTTTACGCGTCATTATTGATAATTATTTAAGTATGTACAGTAAGTCAATATCCAGTATATACGCAAAGGTATTTGCTATATACCTGCTAATGCTGCAGCAAAGTTGAGGCTAGAAAATACCAATAATATGTATACAATATATACATATAATATGTCCGTATTTGATTTTACACAATACCTACAGTTGATATAAAAGGTCAAATTAAAATAAAATATTTTTAAAAATTCAAAAGATAAAAAATAATGCAATTTTTTTTTTTTTTTTTTTTTTTTTCAATTTGGTATAACAACAATTTTATTAATTTTATCTCAAATAATTTAATACCTACATTATTTTATAACTTAAACAATTATCAATTACAAAAAGAAATTTTTTAGATGCTATTCAGTTATTCGACACAATTTTTTCGAATGAATAAACATCAACTATCTAAGTTTGTTTGTGATTATTAATAAATTTAATGAATTTGATACAAAAACGGTTTAAGATGAAATTGCTTTTGATTTTTTTTTTTTATTGGTGTTTGTTTAAATTATGCTATAGTTTTTAAATGAATCACAATAAGTATTTAATTAAATAATTGATAGAATATTATAATATTTTTTAGGCTCTAGATATTCTTATCAAGTTATTGATTTTTTTTTTTTTTTTTTTTTATACATTTATTTTATTTATCATTAGTCATTAGTCATTAGTCTACGTGTAAGACGTATTTAGTATAAAAATGGTCAAATCATTCCTTTCTCACTCTCTCTTTCTCTAATATATGGCAAGTTAATAAAAACTTTAAATCAACAAACATTGTAAACGATAAAAACTCTTATAATAATGTACACCTAATTAATAATTGAAAAAATATTTAAATATTAATTATATATTAATGATGTGGACGAAGTTATCATTTCATATGCTCTTAATATTCATTCACTTTTTCGTTTAACAATAAAATTGTACAACGTATTTTTAAATTATACTAAATACTAAAACTAATTACTTTGTTTTCACTAATAATTACGTAAAAAATTTTTTTTCTATCTTATAAAACATTTATTACAATAATAATTATTATTATAATTAATTAATATTGCTGCGTTCGTCGCGAATTCGTAATTAGAGTTTTTTTTTTAATATTAAAAAAAAAAAAAAAAACAATAGTCAATAATAAAATCAACAAAAGATTTATAAACTTTGAATTTAATAAATTATTATTCTTTAATAATTTAACACGATGAAATATAAAAAATGCGTTGCACACATGTATAAACTGGACACTATAATTTTTAATCTAGTTATAATTATCATAGTTTTTAATACGAAAAATTATGCAAAAAACTTACTCGTCTTACACTGTAAAATTGTTATTGTATCGTTTTTCTGTTATCACAGATATGGTTTTCAGTAATTATAAATCTATATTTATTTTAATATATCATTTTCGTATTTTCTTATCTCCTTTTTTTTTTTATTATTTAATAATAATAATAATAATAATAATAATAATAATAATAATAATAATATATTTCCAGTTCTTATTATTATTATTATTTTTGGTAGGAGGTCTCTTATGCGTTAGATGATAAATAGACCTGTTTAATTTGAAAATAATAATTTAAACGACTAGTAAACGCATATGGCAATTTAAAGAAGGAGTCGTGTCGCTAGGTGCAAGCAAACATCAAGTTTCTAAGTTTGGGAATAATCTAGTTAATACAAAATAGGCAACGTCATAATTACTCCAATACGCGGTATGAGCTGTGACTGTATACAAATAATTACGGCCTAATCCACCCGCTCGTAAAACATAGTCAAGTCGCTGTGCTAGTTCTGAAACAAAAAAAAAAAAAAAAAAATTATTATAATTGTTACCGATAGTACTTATCTATTGACATTTTAATGGCTTTTAAGTTCAAGTTTTTCCACCAATTTAATTTAGAAAAAATAAAATATTTAACACCTTCATCAGGTCTAATGATATTAGCATCAGGAGTAGGTGAGGCGCCTTCTTTGGCATTCCATCCAGCTCTTACAAGACCCCATAAGCTCCATGAGCCTTTTTCAACCGTTCTATTAGGAGTATCGGTAGGACTATCAGCTTCTTTATCATCTTTTTCTTCGTTATCTAGAATAAATGAATTAAAAAATAATATTTAATTATTTTTTAAAACATTAAAAGTAGAGTTTAAAAAAAAAGTACCTGACGTAGGTATTGATTCAACATTTCCTAAAGACAATGGTTGATCTGGATTATCAACACCACCATAAGGCAAAATAAGTACCGGCTCAACTTTGCTGTAATTTCTAACAAGTAATGGCTCCATTCGATATGCAACTGGATCAGACCAATGAAAAATATTGAAAAACTTTTTACATAATCCCGGGGGCATTATGTCTCCTGGGTTAGCTGGCGTTCTTGTACGTAACGCTAAAAATACTGATAAAGGTGAACCGAGGCAAAATAAATTTTCTATTGTGAATTTTAGTCCGTCTGTAACGAGGAGAACGTCAGGCGCTGCTGGGGATGGTGGTCTAGTATCTGGTCCCATCCAACCAGTAACGATGTCATAAACAATAACACAGCCGAGTGAGTGAGCCAGCACTGATACCTTTCCACTCCATCCGGGATGCCGGCTTATAAACATGAAATACAAACGATTCAGCTCACGTTGCAGACCAGCGCGTACTTCTCCTCCATACAATGGGCTTGTGTAATAAAGAATATCCATTGCAGATGTGTTTAACAGATGTCTTATACTCATTACACTGTACGGAGTTATTGCATCTACTATATCACCGTCGAGTTTTAAAGAAGATCGCCATTCGACTGGAAAAAATTCGACACGATGCGATGAGTTGGAAAAATATTTCTGCTTGCACCAGTCAACACAATCACGAAACCTGTGATGGAAAAAATATTTTAGTTGTTCAATTATCAATTTAAAAAAAAAAAGTTCAATAAACTATTATGAAATAGATAAATAAATGTATATAATTTTAATTGACTTACGAGGCAGTGTTTCGTATGATTTTACCGGTATCACGTTTCTGACCAATGCCATGGACAACGAATACCAAGTGATCAATATCATGTGGCTTATCATCCATTGTCGAGGAGACCTTGTAACCGCGCTTCAGGCGGTATCCACTTGCTTAATAATCAATATAAAATTTCATTTTTAAAATCAAGAAAAATTATAATAATAATAATAATTTATCTTTCTCCTGTCTAAGCTTTTATCAAGTAGTGCTATATATTCGGAATTTTTTTTTAATCTTCATATACATAATAAATTACTTGACATTTGTAGAAAAATATTAATACGTACTTTTAGTAAATCCTAGTTTAGAGGTAACGCTACGCATTAATTTGCTCGGTGTGTATTCACTATAAAGCGCGACATCATTAATGGCATGCCAATCAACATGAAATTCTGGGAAATGTACTGTGTGAAGAACTATAAAAATAAAAAAAACATGATAATAATAATAAATTATGTAATCCTATGAATATTTTTATCCCGATAAAAAGTAACGAAAAATATATACAGGTATAGATCCAAGTAATTAATTAATAATTCATTGAGAAATAATATATTACCTTTATAGGAATGCGAGGGAACTATTTCCTCAGGTGTTGACCCTGACGATTGTTTTTTTCCAAAAAGTCTTAAATGATTCTCCTCTATAACTTTCGAGTGTTCTATCTCCAATGGAATCCAACTGGCATCGTAAAACCACGTTGCTCGCAGTATTTCCCATTCTTCACCTTTTTAAATAAATTCAAGTTTTTCAACCATTAGTGAATCAATTTAGTATATCAAATCAAATAATAATTACTATGAATTAAGAGTAAACAATATGGTAATTTATTTTTTTTTTTTTCCATCGAGACTGCATTAGTTTTTAATTTTTAAAAATCATAAAAGAAATAATAATTAACTTTAAGAAAAATCTAGAATGAAAATAAGAGAGTCATTTATGTTTTATAATTATTTTTTTATTAAATTTAAAATGATTGAATAGAAGCAAATAACATCAATGCAACACTTGGCTTACATTACTGTTGCTTATTGCAGTGAATGTACCTAAAGGAAATTGGCAATAATAGACTCAAGGACGCTGTAATTTTTGTAATATGAAAAGCCAGACACTTTTTGAAAGGTAAAATATAGAAGATTGATTAAAAGAAAAAAAAGTTAGACAAGTAGAATATTTTATTGGAATGTTTAAAATTTGATAAATTTAAAATATTTATTTTAACAAAAGTTATTACTTACAATAAAAATTTTTTTCAAGGCTCAGTCATCGCGTGATAAATTAAATCAAGTGTATGTCAACAATCAATTTTTTATTTAAATTCGTTATTAATCAAACAAACATTACATGTAATAATAATAATAATAATAATAATAATAAAAAAAAAACTAATGCTAATATTTGACATAAAGAAGATTAGATAGTTGTTTGTGGAATTACCCGATTGCTTGCATTGACAATTTAGTATAGTAATAAAATAATTATTATAAAAAAATATATTACCTGGCCAATAAATAGAGACACATCTCATATTGTCTAATTCAACGTCATACATTCCACCTTTGACAACAACTCTTTCATAACTAGTTGAATTTTCATTTGTCTGATTGGCATCCTGACCCTGGCATAGTCTCCAAGCATTTTCGATTCTCAGACTATCATACCCGCAAAATTCAACCCATCTTTTGTCAACGCCGTCCTTGTAAAACCATCTGACTTCTTCAGGTGTCAATGGCACTGCATAAGGCAGTTCATCAGTAATTTCTTCTGCAATGTCCATCCCATTTTCTTTCTCATCTTTAATTAACAAAAATATTTCACAAATTTACTAATTATCGGATGAACTAAATAATTATCAGAATTATTATTAGAAAAAAAAAAAAAAAAAAAAAAAAAAAAAAAAGAGTTAAGTAAACAAGATTATATTTTATAAACTAGACAATAAACTTAATTAAACCAATATTGGTATTAATTAAATTAATCGAACAATGATCTCCGATATTGATAGTAATAATATTATTATTAAAAAAAACTATAACCTATACTATCTTACAATAAAAAAATAATAATAATGCATACCTTGAATGTCATCCAAGTCCAATGGAGTTTCACTAAAAGGATCAACGACAATATTATGAGACATCCTGTCAACAAGTAAAAAACTGTCAATCCTGGTGAGGGAAATTATTTTTCTAAGCAATGACAAAAAATACTCCGTAATCTATAATAAACACAGAACTATTTTTATTAACATTGTCATATACGATGAATCATTTATAAAGATAACGTGAATGCATTTTTTATGAATTACTTGTTGTGTACTGTAATTACTTGGATATAATTTAAAAAAAAATTTCTAAACTACAATAACTTTCTGCACTGCGACAAAGGAGACCGAGATGAAATATTGACAGTTGATGTAAAACATTCATCATTTATATTACTACTATAACTTGTAACAATATTAATAATATTTATTTAGCTGCTATTTAAAGTTCACTGTGGAAAAAAAAAATAAAATAAAGAGTTTTAATGTCTTAAAAATAACAAAGACAACTTAATACATTGTGAGTAAACGGCGGTCAGCATTTATCTAAAGCGCTCGCGACACAACACATATAAAATAACACTCGGTAGATACTCTAACTGGCAATTCATGAGCATGTCGACTATGTCGAGTAGTCAGCGTTGACTTTACTATTTTTCAGACTCCTCCACCGCCTCCCTCATCCACAGTCTTCTCCTTCTCCTTTCCACTGTCAACGCTATATCTATATATATAGATTACACATTATACACTTGAACCCTCTCTTCTTTAATGTCCCCTCTATTGCTGCTGCATGAAAGGTTTACATAACATATATACATACTATATTTATCATATTTATCATATGTATCTTCTATTATAATATAACAATAACTAGAATGTAATACTACCTTCCCAACAAGATTTTTTATTAATTTGTTGATTTATCTAATGAACTTACTAGAGATAATAGAAATAGATTAATTTATATTTTTAATCAATTGGTCAATCAATAGATGTAATTAAATTAAATTTAACAGAGAATAGTTCTTATAAATTTATTCATAATTATGAATGAACTAATAATATCTATCAAATATAATTTTATGTGTATATTAATATTGTTATTTTAATCGCCACGTGGGGAATTCGTGCATACAAATCATGTCAAATGTCAAATGATTTGATCTTGCAATTGTTTTCTTGTAAGTCTTTTTTTCTTTGGCAGCTAAACTTTATTGCAGATACTTTTTGATATAAAGTAATTCATTGTATACAGTTTTAATTACTTACGATTAAATATTTAATGATAATAAAATTCAAAGAACAAAAAAAATGATATGAAAGTAGTTTTTAATTTCATATCAGAGTTTATTACCTTATTGCTCATTATTATTATGATAATTTTAGTAAATATTTTATTTATCATATTTCACTTAAGTTTATCGATGAGATTTATTAAAGAAATGAATTTAGATGATAAAAAAAAAAAAGGTAAAGATTTTAGCTATCAAGCTGTTGGGTTATAAACAATAGTCTTGAAGATAATAAAGCTCAGTTAATAATTGCTACTAATCGGTTTTTGATAATCTGCAATAAAGCTATTTCTATATATTACTAACAAACTGAAACAAGCAAAAAAACCAGTAATTATCGATTTATAAAAAATATAACAAGTTCTAATAAAAGGTTTATTAAATAAAGAAATGAATCATTATTGAACGTTTATACATTATATTTGTTATATTAAACAGTAAAGAAATATCATAATTATTTAATATTTAATATTAAGATAAATTTAATATAATTTATGTAAGTAATGAGGAAAAAATGTTTACTTAAATAAATAAAAATCCAGTTGGATCACTCACTGTGACCGGCAGCACGACGCAATAAGACGTAAATTTTTTCTTTAATCCAGTCTTTATTGTAAGGAGCATACGTGTTTGTTGATTTTTGATAAACCAGACACGAGAGATCCGTTAATTGATCGATAAAGTCAAACAATTGACTTATGTCGTAGGTTATTGTCGGAGTATTTGGGTTCCTTCTCTTCAAGTGTTCCTCATAAATCTTACAGACACCTGCAATTAATTATTTTATTAATCAATAATCATTCAATAATTTTTATTTATAAATTTTATCACTAAATAAACATTTTTTTTATTTTAAATATGGTATCATGAATAAATTAATTATTATCAGTTGAGAATTAAAAAAATCAAAGATTTAATGATAGTATTTACTATCAATTGAAAATAAAAATAAGCATTACCTTCAAGACACTCGTTAACACTTTCATAGTCAGAATAAGTCCGTGTCTCTGGACGATTTCCCGGCTGTACTAACAGAATAGTATGAGACTGTAAAAAAAAAAAAAAAAATAACAACAACAATAAATTAATTATGATTTAAAAAAAATTCATTGAGTAAACAAACGTTATGTCTAAATATTGATTATCATAAATCTTACCATGTTGGTTAGTTTTTAAAAAATACTTTTTTCTTCGTTTGAACTAGACTAACAAATAAATACTATTTAAATTATTTCACGTAGCTTTTTATTCATGCAATTGTGAATAATACTTTGTAAAAAAAAACTTTTTATTTATTTATTTTTTTATTTGAATTGTTTTTAACATTAATTGAAGCGGTTACTGTACAAGATCAGGAGTTTGGCGTTTTGTGGTTTTAATATTTAGTTATCAAATTCTCCGTTTTTAAAACGAAGAGCGCGTAAAAAATTTGTACTTGAATTTATGTTATTGAATAATTATGTTTTAATGAAAATTTTGCTAAAGTGTACTAAATAAATTTATTTAATTATTTTTTTAAACAATAAATTAATTAACTGTTTGAAAAAAAAAAATAAAAGTGTAAATTTAAGAACATGACAAGTAGCGACATCTGTTGAGAATAAATAAAATAAATTGTTGAGAGTATCAACACACAGTATACATGGAATAAAATGTAGAATAAGGTACAGAAGGTTGGTAAAAGTTATAAAAAAAAAAAAAAAAAAAAAAAAAAAAAAAAAAATTAGTAAATAAAAGGAGAAAATAATAAAAAGTTTTATGGTATAGTGGTTTCAACGGCAAATAACGTAGACGATTGGTCAAATAATAGAACGTAACTAATGCCATTGGTAAATAGACCTAAGGCATCTTCAGTGGCGGCTGTATGATTGATAATTCCGTAGTATAGTGACTGTAGACATATAGATAAACGCATACAAGTTGACTCGTGGATCCTGAGCGAGTGGGTACATGAGTATATACATTAAACCAATTCATACATACATACATACATACATACAATACAGTTGTTTCCTATCGTGTCGATATCTCATACTTGACTATAAAAAAATAATAAATAAAATAATAATAATAATAACTGAAAACATAAATAAATTTTATCTTGGTGATAGTGACTGTAAGTTGATATAAATATAAAATAATAATTAATAATAATAATAGCAAGTAAGACAGAACGGATAGGAACAGAAACACAGAAAGAGAGTATGTACATTGTGTATTATTAAATCAACAGGATTTCCAAGTGTTTCATACATTTCATACTTGATCTCTCACCATCTTATTTTATTATTTTTGTTCTTTCTCTTTAGATATACATAGAGATATAGATATATATTTATGTATTTCTACCAACACACTAAATTAATAATACACCAATTCAGAGAGTAGCAACAGAACATATATGTGAATATCTATATACATGTATGTATACGTATATGTATATGCTCCGAACATATTAAGTCTTTCTTTGTCATACATACAGTCTCAAAGTTTAGTACTTGTAGTTCTGATTCGCTCGTTTTGCGCGTGAACGAGCGAAAACAGGAAAAACAGGTACGCGACAACGGGGTGTGCAACTTAAAATTTTTCACAGTTTTAATTATTTTAAATTAATAATAATAAATAGTAAATAACAGACGTTATCTTTAATATAAAAGACTATATATTAATTATTTAAATTATTATTTTAGGTGGGTTTAAATACTCTGCTGAACGAAACAAATAATTTGTGCTAGTGCCATTGGATTATTACAAGTAAAAAAAATTGTTAAAGAAAGTGTGGATGGTGAATGTGTATATGTGGTGATGGATTTTGATAGTTGTGTAGACGGTTGATAGAACTCTTTTTACTTTGAGAATAAACCCATAAGTCTACTTAGTTACAAGCACTTTGGTTAAAATAATAATAATAATAATAATAATTATTATTATTATTATTATTATTATTATTATTATTATTATTATTATTATTATTATTATTATTATACAACTATCAAGAATAATTACTGTATTACTGGTTACTGTAACGGAATTGTTGTTGATTATATTTGTGATAAGCCATTCATCTAAGAGGTATAGTTAATTTTATTTATTCTTAACTTAATTATTTATATTTTTTTAAGATGCTTCGTTCAATCAATTAAATGTCAGATGATTTTATAAAATTCATTTAAACGGATAAATAATTAGATTATTCAGTAATTGGAGATGTCGTTTGATAAATATGGTGATGGAATTGCCGGTTTTATAGGAATTTATTTATCTGGTTGAGAATTTTGATTAATGTGACGAAATAGTGTAAACGGTGTCGCGGTTGATTAACTTTGGAATAAAATGAGTTTTAAAAATCTAAATAAATAATTAAAGTGATATATGTTATGTGTAAATATCTGGTGAACTCGGGGCATCATGGAATTTTCTGTTTAAAACAACGGCCTCGTGATTCATAAGATGAAAAGTGTATTTAGCTTTCTAATTGCTTTACTGCTGAGTAATTCAATGCCATTAGGAGTATAGTAATGACAATATAAACAATATTTGTTAATTATTGCTTAGATTTTTTTTTTTATTTTACTTAATGCAGCCTACCGTTGGTGCTTTTTTTTTATCGAGGGTATAATTCTGACGTTAAAGACAAAAGAGTATTTTTAGATATATCTAAATCTATCTTATTTTTTTCGTCTAGACTGTTGATTAATTTTTGATACACTGTCATTGATTATTACGTTTTTAGTATTTTATTATTTAATTTATGCTTTAGTTTTTTTTTTTTTTTTTTTTTTTTTATTTCAGATTTGAAGTAAAAAATAAATTTTACAAGAATCAGCTGATGATCCAGTGATGAATAACAGGGCCGATTATTAATTAAAAATAAACAAAGCTGCCTACACAGTTCTATAAATTATTATTATAATCATAATAACTATTATTCTACTGTTAACTGAAGAAACTGCCTGCTGATAATATATTATTCATGCATAGTTTTCAATTGACTTGAATGGATACCATGACAATAGTTTTAAGTACTTGAAGCCCTATTGTAAACTAAAACTCGTGTTATAAATTTAATTATAGCTTCAGGCTATTATTAATTACATTTTAAAAAATACATCTGGCTATAATAGTAGTAATGATGATAATACTATTTTTAAAAATAAAATTTTATTACATTTAAAGAAACTGGAGTCAATAAAGTTAAAATACTTGAAGAGATTGCAACGACAGAGAAAAAAAAAAATAATAAATTATTAGGTTCATTATAATAATTTAAAAAATGAATCGAGATTATTGAATTATTTTTTTCATTTTAATTGAACAATCAAAATGTATCAATATCATTTACAATACTTTCATCAATGGTTAAAAGTTACATTAAAACAACTAAGAGACGAGGACGACGAAGAGGCTGTTTTTAAATATTTTATGGATGATAGAGGATATATTTATTAACCCTACAAATACCAAGGTAATCATTTTATTTATAAAATTTTATTATAAATATTATATATTTTATAGAAATATAATATTCAAAGTAAACAGTCGAAAAATATTATTCGTAAACTAAGTAAAGTTTATTTTTAAACTTTCGCAGCTGCGTAAAATTTCACGTGACACATAAATAAGGCGAAAGAAAAATAAAAATAAATATATCTATGATATGTATTTTTGTACATAAAAAATAATTATTTTATTTATAGGGTTAATCATGGAAAATAGTAGTTCAGGTGTGGTGCAAGTATTCGTGGGCGAATGGAGCCCAGAATATGAAGCACTGTCAATAAAAGCGACTAAACAAACAACATCTGCTGAAATAGTAGAATGTATTATTGAGAGATTAGCTTTGAATGACCCGAATTTATCAAATGGCTACGAATTAGCTGAAGTTGTGGGTAATTCTGTCGGTCAGGAATGCAAGGAACGAAGGCTTGGGCCATCCGAGTGCCCTGTAGCGCTTATGTTACTCTGGCCAAAGACTGTTACACAGCAAGGATATTATCGGTAAATAATTATATTTATAATTTAAAAAATATATATATATATATATCTATATTTATTTACTTAATTTTTTAATTACTTTTTCTAGATTTTATTTAAGGAAAAAACAATCAGATTGTTTATGGGCTGACAGTAGATTTCCACTGGATCCTCAGTTATTAAAAGATTATTTTAACCGATTTTTATATCAACCACGTGATAAAGAGTATCCAGATTTGTGCCAATTACCAGATCTTAATGAACAAACATTACTTGACAATCTGCGTGCTAGATTTTTAGCTGGAAATATTTATACATATGTTGGCAGTATATTAATAGCCGTAAATCCATTTAAATTTTATCCAATCTACAATCCAAAGTACGTTAAACTCTATCAAAATCGTCGACTTGGACCGGATATACCACCGCATATATTTGCTATTGCCGATGCCGCTTATCATTCGATGCTAAAGGAAAAAAAGAACCAGTGCATTGTAATAAGCGGTGAAAGCGGTTCTGGTAAAACAGAATCGACTAATTTTTTATTACACCATTTAACTGCGTTGAGCCAAAAAGGTTCTCATGGTAGTGGCGTTGAACAGACAATTCTCAGCGCTGGTCCAGTTCTTGAGGCCTTTGGTAATGCCAAAACTGCTCACAATAACAACAGCAGTCGATTTGGTAAATTTATTCAAGTTAATTACAAGGAAAATGGTATGGTACATGGTGCTGTTGTACAGAAATATCTATTGGAAAAGTCACGTATCGTATCCCAGGGTAAAAATGAAAGAAATTATCATGTATTTTATTATTTATTAGCTGGTGCTAATGAACAAGAACGTCAATTGTTACATTTAGAGAGTGCTGATCGTTATAATTATTTAAATAAAAGTGGTTGTTATGGATTAGAGAATATCGATGAACGACATGAATTTTCTCGGCTTAAACAGTCGATGGAGATGGTTGGTTTTACACCTGAGAAACAACGCAGACTGTTTGCCGTACTATCAGCTGTTTTATTGCTGGGTAATGTCGAGTTTCAACCAAGAAAGTCTTATCATCACCACGATGAAGCTGTAGGTGTCAAGAATCCCGAAGTAGTTGCAATTATTTCAGAATTACTGAGGGTTAAACAGGAAACACTGCTAGCAGCGTTAACGGCTAAACGTGCGCGAGCTTCTGGTGAAACTTTAGTCATCAATTATCGTTTGCCAGAAGCTATTGCTGCCAGAGATGCTATGGCTAAATGTTTATATGGTGCACTATTTGATTGGATTGTTCTTCAGGTAATTTAAATAATTTAATTAATTCACTGAAGGGTTTAAAAATTTTTATATTTTATATTTTATTTATTTATTTATTTATTTATTTATTTTTTTTTTTTTTTTTGTGTGTGTTTAGGTAAATCACGCGTTGTTGTCAAAAAAGGATACTCTACGTGATCATCAAGGCCACAGTATTGGAGTATTGGATATATTTGGATTTGAGGATTTTAAAACGTGCAATAGTTTTGAGCAATTGTGTATTAATTACGCGAATGAACAGCTCCAGCATTATTTCAATCAACACGTATTTCAATACGAGCAACGCGAATACCGTAGACAGGGAATTAGATGGACAGATATTGGTTTTAGTGATAATTCGGGTTGTCTGAATTTAATAGAAGGAAAACCAAATGGATTGTTGTGTTTACTTGATGATCAATGTAATTTTCCGGGTGCTACTAATGAAACATTATTGCAAAAATTCAACTCTGTACACAAGGATAATCAATTTTATGAAACACCACAGCGACGTGAAGCTGCTTTTGTTGTTAGACATTATGCAGGCGCGGTTAAGTATCAAGCAGCGCAAATGAGAGAGAAAAATCTGGATCTTATGCGACCTGACGGAGTCGTTGGTGTATTAAAAAATTCATCTCTCGCGTTTGTACGTGAGCTAGTGGGTGCTGATCCGGTAGCTGTATTCAGATGGGCTATTCTACGGGCATTCTTTCGAGCACATTTTGCTTTTCAAGAAGCCGGTCGTGCTCATCGTCACGGCAGAGGTAAATTCATGTCACTTACTACTAACCACTAATCAATAAAATTAAATTATAATTGGATTTTCAATGTATAACTCTGTGTTTCAGCTGATGGAAGTAAAAATTCAGTTCAAAGCAGATATCGGCAACCCAATGATAATTTAATCAGGTAATTTATTTATAAATATATTTTTAATTCATTTATTAAAGTCTTGAAGTTAAAAATTAACATTAATAATATTAATAATCAATAATTAAAATAATAATGAAAAAAATGAAAAAAATATAAATACTAAATTTTATAATTTTTTGCATAACGTTTAACGTATGAGCCCTTGGACGAGTTTGTTTGACGAATATTAACATAAAAAAAAAAAAATATTTTGAATTGAAATTTAATAGAGATTTAAATTACATTGGTTGCATATTATTATCTTTTGTCTCTTATTATAGCCATCTTGTGACGTTATCGGCTGTTAATCTAACTATTAACCGAATTGCGTAAGTGGTACTTGGATCCACTCTATATGTTTTGTTTTGTTTAACGAATTCTTCTCTAATCTTGGCAATATTATTTATATTTATATATATATATATATATATATATATATATATATATATATATATATATATATTTTTTTTTTTTTTCTAATTATCTCTAATGACTTACTTATTTGTTACTTTTTTAAAAGTTATGGATTTACAATAAATTTTAGCTTTATACTTTGGCTATTATTAAAATATAAACAAGCTAATTTAAATGCAAGCTTTAAAAATGGATTTGTAAATCCATATAATGATTTATTTAAAAAATTGAAATATAAAGTTTTAATTATTTTACAATTTTACAGTTTATGTTATCGCACCTTGTCAATATTATAAAATAGATGTTGTTAGAGAGTCATTTTCATCAAACTCTCCTCATACTCACGACATTATCTCAATCGTATATTATATTATCCAAGGTGCATCATTATTCATCTTCATTTTATTTTTTATTATTATTTATTATTTATTATTAATAACAATGACTCGAGCATGTCCGTTACAATCGAAAAATTCATTTTTATAATATAAATTATTCATCAATCAGTAATAAAATTTTTTTTTATCAATTGAATTAAAAATAGTACAACGTTACAAGTAAATTAGTTAAAAAGAACAAATCGGCTAAGCATGATAGCATTTTTCAGTTCGCACAAACATAATCGCCCGGCAAGTTATCAGAAGCAGCGCAGTGTCTGCTTGTCATCACCATCAACTCATCCCACACAAAACGAAAACAACGACAATGTTAACAACAACCACAACAATAACAACAATAATAGTAATAATAACAACAACAACAACAACAACAACAACAACAACAACAACAACAACAACAACAACAACAACAATAATAATAGGTTGTCTTGGCCACAATTTAGAAATATTAGTCAAACTCACCAACACCCAACGAATATTACGCCAACCAAGACAACCACAACAACAACAGCAACAGCTACTTATGTATTACGTATCAGAGATGAGCATCAACCTATTAGTAACAATAAATACAGACGGGATACCACTACTACTCATACACCACTTGAGAGGGTGCTTCCTAAAGACGAAGCTAATGTCATGGAACGTGCTAATCAAATAGTCATGTATGTAATGTCTGTTAATGATGAATATACATCAAATTATTGTACTTATTAAGGTACCAGAGCTTTTGTTTAATGGGAACTAAAGGCATATTCTTCTCTGTTCAAATAATTATTATTATTCTTAATCAAACATAAATTAGGATTCGACGGTTGACGGATAAATCTAGTAGTTAATTCCATTCAATGTTATAATTAACATATTCATTCAATCATCCATTATTCATAATTCATTTTCATATTAATATCATTAATCAGTTAAATTAACTGTTTAAATTCAATTACTGCATGATAAATTTTTATAGAATTTTGTGTTTTTTTTTTTTTTTTTTTTTTTTTTCATTTATTTTTTATTTTTTTTTTTTCATTTTTCTAATTAGACTCTTTTATTCTTATTAGTATATTTAAATATTTTAATAACTATAGAGGTTGCACCTTTCCTACTCTTTTTCACTAACACAGTTACACTTTTATAATTATAAACTATTTATAATATATTTTTTCTAATAATTTGGGTGGGATGCAGGTAATTTAAAAATCGCAACTAAATACTGCGCTTTGGGGATCAATTTTATACTACAACATTTTGATTAAAGATTAAAGCTGTTTTTGTTTTTAAAAACATTAATTAAAATTGTAAATTTTGAATTAAACAGCTTTAATCTTTGGCTATTGATTTTTTTTTAAAGCATTAAATACTTTAAAAAAAAAAAAAAAAAAAAAAAAAAAAACTATCGAGAATGATTAAAGCTACTTTAGCTTAAGTAGTAAAGCTTTTAATCACAAACAAAATTGATTTAATGACAAAAAACTTTCAAATTCTATTAATATTTATTATAAAACATGTAAATTAATTTTTATTTGATATTTACAGGAAGAATAAATCATTTCGACCACGCGAGCGAGGCAAGAAGGGTTTGAAAAATTTACAAACAGTAAAAACATTAGCAGGAAGAACTCAAAGTTATGGATCAGGACCTGGTAAAGCACGAAAGCAGCCGATGACAGTCTCAGCCCAATTTCAACAGAGTCTTCACAGTCTAATGGATACTTTGAATCAAGCAAATCCATTTTTTATCAGGTGTATTAAATCAAATTCAAATAAAATACCAAATGAATTTGACGAAGAAACAGTACAACGTCAATTACGTTACACTGGAATGCTCGAAACGGTGAGAATACGTCAAGCTGGGTTCAACGTACGTCTCACTTATGAAGAATTTATCCAGTTGTATCGTATGTTATTACCAAATGGTTTAATAAGCTCACAAAATGACGTACGTGATTTTCTTCTAACTTTAAATCTCAACAAAGACAATTATCAACTTGGTAAAACAAAAGTCTTCTTACGTGAGTCTGAAAAAATAAAATTAGACATTGAATTACATCAGCAGATAATAACAAGCATAACGACAATACAAAAATGGTTTCGTGCTTGTTTAGAGCGACGAAAATTCCTGAGAATAAAAAATGCCGTTGTATTGATACAGTCATTCTGGCGAATGGTATTGGCTCAAAAAATAGCCCATACAATACGTACCCGAATTGATGCTGCGATCCATATACAGAGCACTTGGCGTGCTTACAGACAGTACACATGGTATAAAAAATTAAAATCATGCGTTATAATATTCCAGTCACATGTAAGAGGACGTAGTTTACGTAAAGGGCTCGCTGAAATGAGAAAACGAAAACAGGCTGCTACCATGACGTCTTTCTCCTCGTTATCCTCGTGTTTGTCCTCCTCGTCGTCGCTGCTAAATAAATCAGAGATTGATTTTAGTGAAAATAGTAGTAGCATGTGTGACAAGAGTCCGTTTAAAAATATCGGACTACAATCTAAATTAACATTGGAGCCATGCCCGTCGCCACGTCGCGAATATATTACGTCTTCTAAGTTGGATATCACTCTGCCTGAGACTGCAAGTGTTATCGATAACACAGATATAACATATTCAAAACGTAAATTAACGCCAAATAAACGTCTTTTAACTTCTGTTAACTCACGGGATCCTAAAAGTCCAGAAGCATTGTTCAGTCCTGATGACAATAGTCTACGTAAAGGTAGTCTTGAGAGTTTAGCCAGTTTCAAGAGTTACGAATCTCAGCTTAGTATTGATAGCAGTGAGTCTCACTATTCTCAAGAGAGTAATTCAACTAAACCTGTACCCAGTGCAAGAACAAAGCGTGCTGATCACTCGCCGTTGATAACTGCTCATGCTAGCATTATAAATACTACTACTATTTCTAATACTATTACTGCAATTATTACGACTATTACTACAACAACAACAACAACAACAACAACAACAACAACAACAACTACTACTACTACTACTACTAATACTACTACTTCTACTGCTAGCCGTACGTCGTTGATAAGTAGACGTACTGACAGCTCGTCAACGGGATACAGTGACGGTGACACTGATGGTGAAGCGCCCAGTGTTGTACAAAGCGCCCCGCCTATTTTCAATACCGCGATATCGTCATTCCACAGTCCGCGTGATAAATATCATCATCCCAGTTTGTCTCAACAACAGCAGCAGCAGCAGCAGCAGCAGCAGCAACAGCAGAGTCCCGTGTCCGATATTTGGAGACGTAGAGCCGAATATTCGATATCTAGTTATGTTGACGCAACTCCACAAAAGTCTACTTTGATAACAAGATCGCCAAATGTTACGCAGTACAGAAATTTCACAGATAATTTGTTGGAGCAAGCAAAAAATGATCACCGGGTGAATGAAGTCTCTAATTTAAATATTAAACTAGATAATAGTGATAATAACAAATTTATTAGCAGCAGTAGTAGTAGTAGTAATACTAATAGCAATAGTACTAGTAAAAATGATGGTTTTTCATTGCTCGAAAGAAGGTTCAATGAAACTCCAGATAAATTTGGAGATATAACAAAATTTAGGCGTGACATTAAAGAGTATAGCTTTTTAAAACGACAAAACTCTGAGGGTGACACTACTTTGAAGATGATTGATTTAATTCCGCCATTGCATGACGATAGACCTGTCATTGAAAAGACTGAACCAGATATACCGGTACGTAGTGCTCGTAGAAATCGACCCAGCCGAGAGATGCTCTGTCGCTCGATGGGGGAAAGTGTTAATGATACTGTATCAGTTTCTGATGCTAGGAGTGTTTTCTTGGGGACTATTAAAGAAGATCTTAATAAAGGTAATTGGTCAAATACGTCAACGCCGTTGTTATCCCTGGCAATGACTCCCTCGGCGACAGCAATTACACCCACAGCAATGGCTATAAAAAAAGAAGACCCGTCATCGAGATCAGTGACGGATTGGCCGGTCAATAAGGAAGCCACTTACAAGGGACAACAATTGGGTAAACGTATGCGTTCAAATGCCATAACGACACTTGAATTACGACGTAGAAATTCCGATCCAGCTACTAAGATATCGGGATTAGATGAAAAAGCAAATGTAGTAGGTGATTGTGGGGATTTTAAATTGGCTCCTGGTATGAATAGACTCGAATGGAAAGGCAATAACTTATTTACACTCGCTGGTCATAGATTTAGAAAAGTTGCCAGATTTTCAAAAGAAGACGTTTGCGTTTGTTGTCACGAAAAAATGGACGCTTTTGTTACTCAAGGGTACAAATGTAATGACTGTAAACAGCTTTATCATGTTAAATGTATACAGAATGGAGGTGTACTGAAAATGCCCTGTCCGTTGGCAAATTCCACCACGGCAAATCGTCGTAAAAATCGCAAGCCTATTATGAGAACACCCTACGACACTTCAGCGAATAAACAAACAGTTGCATCAAAATTCAGTTTAACAGGAACATCTGCCTTTACAGACAGTGCTGATAAAATTATTTCTGACGCCAAAGAGTTGGCTCTGATGCAGGATTTTATTACTAAAAAAATTTATATTATGGAAGGACAGGAGGAGGGTAAAAAACCCAGCGAAGTTGACAGAGTTTTCAAACAAGCATTGAGAAAATTTAAAGATGATTTAGTTATTACCTACAGTGTCGCTATTCAGCAGGGAGTTGAGGGTAATATTAAGTATACCGATTTGATAGCCAACTTTTTACACGTGATGGAGACTGTTTGTAAACAAGAGAATACTCGGGAAGACTTTCCGGTTACTATGGGTGTCAATGCGTTTCGTGGTTTTATGAATGAGTTTATGACACAAGTTAAGCCGGAGGCTATTGATAAGCAGAGCAAGAGCAAGAGAAAGAAGGAGAAGAAACGCAAACAAGAAGAACCTATTAAACATGGTAGTCATATGTTCCAATTGACTATTATTAATATCCCAACTGCTTGCGAAGTTTGTACCTCATTTTTCATGTGGCCTATTGAACGTGGACTCGTTTGTCAAAGTAAATATTTTAATTTATTATTATTATTATTATTATTATTATTATTATTATTATTATTATTATTATTATTATTTTTTTTTTTTATCTAAAATTATTTATTGATCTTTAAATTATTTGTTACAGATTGTAAATTAACGTGTCACAAAAAATGTTACATGAAAGCTGCTGCTGAGTGCGGTAAAGACGGTTCAATCCATGATAATAATTCACGAAAAGTATTTGGCGTGCCGTTGTACAAATTAGACTGCGGAGATGGCAAAGTACCGCTGGTTGTTGATCGTTTAATAACAACAATCGAAATTCACGGGCTGTATACCGAGGGTCTGTATCGTAAAAGCGGTGTTAGTTCTAAAGTCCGTGAACTTAAGGTTAAAATGGACGAGGAAGATTTGCAGAACATTGACTTTGAGAATTACCAAGTCCACGTGTTAGCAGCAGTGCTAAAAAGTTTCTTTCGCGATATGCCGGAGCCATTGTTGACATTCGAGTACTATGACGACTTTTTACACGCGGCGAATCTCACGGATCCTCAAGACCGCGTCAATACTCTGTTTGCAATACTTAAAAAATTACCTAAGCCTAATTACGACTTGATGGAACGTCTGACGGTTCACTTGGCGCGTGTCGCCCTCAACGAAGTCGCAAATCGTATGTCTTCGTCCGCCCTGGCGATTGTGTTTGCCCCTTGTATACTCAGGACGAACCGCACGCTTCCGGCACAAGACTCACTGCAAGATGTCGGCAGGCAGACTAAATGTGTCGAGACTATTGTGCAAGACAAATTGCGGAGCGTACGGACCGCCCTTGCTGACATAAGTACCCTAGAATCGGCGTGTCATGCAGCTACTAATCGTCTCTCCAGTCTCAGATCTTCAAAGATATTCAGTCCCGAAGAGTTGAGTGTGTCCTCGACGATAGCTGGCGGACGATCCAGCAACTCAGACCGCGACGGTGATCGCAGTGGTGGTGACGAAGAAGAAGCCCTCCTCGTAGGACATATTCAGACTATTCAGAAGGAAAAGGCACTACTCACTTCAACATTACCTAGCTTAACTCGTGCTTCCTCAGATGATGACCTATTACTGTCTGCGACAGATCTCGACGATGGGTCTCTAGATGATTTACTTCCATCAGCTGGTAAATTTTCTCACTTCTTTATAAACTTTCTCAATTGTTTTCTGTAAATTAAAATTATTGGTAATAAAAATATTTATTATTGTTATTAAAAATGTGTATTTGTTGTTTTTTTTTTTTTGTTATAGATGCCTTGGTAAGAAAAAAAAATATCCACAGGCAAAGCTCAGCGGATAATGCATTTCCCACTATCATAAATGTCGATGAAGATATGGTGATGGTATGACCTGTCGTTTATATACACACTACAATGAATAATGTCTCGACTGTTAAGTAGTAATAGTTAATAATAGCTAATAGTAATAATAATAATAATAATAATAATAATAATAATAATAATAATAATAATAATAATACTATTACAATAATTATTAGTGTAATAGTTATTATATTATTTATAGTTATAGCAGTGTAGTTGACTCAACTCTTGTCAAGAATCGTTAACAACTGTTATCACCTCGCCAAGTTATATTAACTGGGACTTAATAATATCCGGCTACTGTTTACTTGTTAGTAGTTATTTATTTTGATAGCTCATTCTTAACTTTAATACCCCCATATACATGTATATACACATTTATATGTGGGAGGAACAAATGCTTCGCAGATTCACTGATCGCGTGCCGTACAAGGTTCGATATCGATCTCTGAGGTTGTCAAAACCCGGCATTTATATTTAATATATATAGATTTAAATATAAATACTTTTTCTTTTTTTTTTTTTTCATTTTTTACATTAAAAGATTAAAAATTAAAAACCATTTCTTTTACTACTAGGTATATAAAATAAAACGTGATAAGTTTTTTATTACGGCAATTATCATTTATTTATTTTTTTTTATAAACTTTTTATGTCTTAGTTGATAAATTCAAAATGACTCGACGTTAGGAATTTTGTTAAATAATTTAATTAAAAAATGTATTTTAAATAATGGACAAAAATAAATTATTTTGTTACGTTTATTATTACTATTTATTATTATTATTATTATTATTATTATTATTATTATTATTATTATTATTCTAATTATTTTAATAAAATAAAATGTAATTGATACTTTATATAATATTGCGGTTTGACAGCCTCTTCTTCCTTTGACTTCCCGTGCTGATAATCAACCAGCGACTTAGACTAATTTTTATTAAAAAAAAAAATGATGATAATTATAAATAAATTAATTGAATATTTATATTAATAATTATAATCAATAATAATGATAATGATAATAATTATTGAGAAGAAATAAAACCAAATGTAGCGTGTATATAATTATCGTAATAATCTGTTATTATTGTTGCGTTTATTGAACTAGGGGTTACCAAGATTATTATTTTTTTTTTCTAGTATTCTCGTTATATATTATCGATTTTACCAATATTCTAGTAATAATACTAATTCTAATAATAAATTAATAAATAATACCTAAGGTAAAAGATGTAAAATTAATACATCATTTAAAATTTGCCTTTCTATTCATTTATATAAATACTAATATAAAAAATATTATTTAAATAAATATTTTGTATTAAAAGAAAAAAAAAATTAAAGTTGAGATCTAATTATTTGCATTTAACTATTCTTTAGCTTGTAAATCTTTGACGATAACAAATGTTTGAAATCTCACTAAATAATTTATATTTATACTTTGCTGTGAAATTATTAAAATGGGAAATTATTTAAATTTCCAGTGCTATCTAGAAATCGATCAAATTAGGTGTACAGTTCGTATGTTTAGTATAAATTAAAGAAAAAAAAGAAAAAAAAAATAAAATAAAAGAAGAATCTAATAAATGTGCTTTAAGTTGATTATCATTTATCATTACTATTACATAATTATTTGGTTTATAATTATTGTTCATGCAATTTGATTGACATTTTTTTTAGTTACTGCCATTCAATGTAACTTTTTATTTAATGCGATTGTTATTTATTTAAATATACTCCAATGGCGAATAAAAATAACTGCGCTTACATATGTATATCTACGGGGAAAAAAAAAAAAAAAAAAAAAAAAAAAATATAAGGATATATAAATATAATAAGTATCGTACAATCATATTACTGTACATGTCTTCTATAAATAATTATTATTTTTTATCTATAAAAAAGATACATATATTATTTTTTCACAATTATTTTATTACTGTCATTATATAGGTTTATATTATTATTATTAATTATTTTTAAAAATGTCAATAGTCAAGTATGAGATAATTAAATTTAAAAAAATGCTCTTTTAATTATTTACGAATAAAAATAAGTTAAATTAATTGTTTTATTTTATTTTATTTTTAAATGTAAGTTGATTTAATGACTAACGAATTCAAAGTGATGTTCTTAACGACTTTCAAGCGACGAAATTATTAAAATATATATATATATATATATATATATATATATATATATATATATATATATATATATATATATATATATATATATATATATATATTATATACAGATAAATATAATTTTTACATGAGAAAATTGTTCGCAGCATAAGCGATACTCTGCATTTATGCCTCAATAGTTATATTTGTTCTAATAAATTTAATTAAATATGTGACTATCAACTATAAATAATTGTAATGTAAAAGAAAAAAAAAATACGCTTCGATTGTGCATGGGCGCGTTATTTTTTTATTTATTTTTAATAATTAAATGAAAGGTAAATTGAAAAAATTAAAAAAAAAAAAAAATAAATAAATAAACTATTTTGAATATCTGCTTGTACGGACGGATGCACAAAATTTAATTCTTTTGTTTTAGCTTTAAATTAAGACTTGTTTTAAAATTTGTTGGAAATTAATATTTGTTCACTGAATAATGTTAAATTATAATTAAATTGTTCTTTGTCATAAATAGGTCTATAATATACTATAAATATAAAAAATTAAATGAATTTATTATAATTTATAGAGAAAAAAGATTTAAATTATGTGCGTCAGGCTCTGCGCCTTCTTATAAATCAAATTTAAATCTAAATAATAAAAAATAAATAAATTAAAAAAAAAAAAAATCCAAGTGGGATTAGCAGTCACTGGAGAATAAATATTTATGCTCTTCCCGTTTGTGTCTTGGCGTTAAACTAATTATAAGCACGATACTTTAAACTTAAGGTAAAATATCTACATACACATTTATTTATATCCATAGATTTATTTACTGTGAGTATATTTACATGTGTATGTATTTATAAATAAATTATTATTTTTCTTCAAGTGTGAGAATCGCGTGCAAGACTCAATACAAATAAAAATTATTTCATGACATAAATATAAATGAAGAGTGAATGATAAAATATCTAAAAAAAAATTAATAAAAAATAATAAAAATAAAAATACTACGTCGAACTGATACTTCTTAATTAAAAAAATGAAAAAATATATAAAATAATGATTGATGAAAAACGTTTTTTTGTAAGCTATTGTTTGATTAATTTTTTATCAACGAATATATGGCATTTATATTTATATAATTTGTTATTTTTTATTGTAATTGTAATGATAAATAACAAAAGGCTGGTTCCACGATATTTGGTGCGAAAAATATATAAATGTATAAATATAAGTGTGTGATAATTATATCTGATAATTATAACATTCAAACTGTCTTCTGTCTTTTACGTATAATTATTATTATTATTATTATTATTATTATTATTATTATTATTACTACTATATTACTATTATAATTATTTAATTAAATGAAAGTTGTGTCGTGTAAAGTAAACCGAGATGACCGTAATATAATTATATTAATTAATTATTACTATTAATTAATAATAATTATTAATAATGAATAATGATTGAAGAAGACTTGTCTTGCGATTGTAATTTTATATATAATATTTGTAAGGTGAAAGATAAAATCTTATTTACAGTCTACCTGATATTAAATAATAAGTATTATAAACAACTAAACTAATAAAAAAAGTTTTAAATTAATTATTTGTATTATTTTTTATCAACTGACATTAATTTCATAAAAAAAAAAATTAATTAGTCAAAATAATGAAAAGATTAATTTTTTAAAGCTCATGATAAAAATGAAGATGTGTAAATAAATCCGTAACTATATAACGAGTAAATGAGAGTAGCCGGTTGATTTTCCGGTGAAATCGATCGTGGGTAACGGAGCATAGGAAAAAGCTCATACGTAGTGAATGCGCAACGTCAACGTACAACGAACAAACGACGCAAACTCTCTGTGAGTTAAAGAGTTTATATATGTGAGGGTATGCTACACTACACCGAGTACAGGTAGTATGCACTGTAAATCTATATCAAGAGATATTTTCATATATAATAATATCAAAAACTCTAAACTGGATGCTGATTAAATGAAGAACGACTGGCATTGAAAGATCCAATTTACTTACATTACATCATTTGCTCTATTTAATATTAAAGCGTTTACACTAGTTTATATAACATTACATTACTATTAAAGTCATGTTTCGTCGGCAGTTGCTAGCTAATTCGATCTTTAATCTCCCTGCTGGGGGTTTATCATGGATCCCAGGTTTCTTTCACCGGTATTATCATCCTGGTGGGTCTGGAACTCATCCCTGGCTCGTACTATCTCATTCTCTCTCTCTCTCTCTCTCTCTCTATCCGGAGTACTTAAAACTCTTGACTGAGTCTATGGCCATCGGAAAAACCCACAAGAGGTCTACGTTGCGTCGACGAATTAATTACTGGCAATCCTCAACTCTACTCTTGTCTTTATAATTTGTTATCCTTACTTTTGAATCAGGCCAAAGAGAATCGTTGCTCGGCTTTTAATCACACGTGATATTTTTATTAAAACTTTTAATTTTGTTAAAAAAAAAAAAAAAAAAAACACTCAGGTAGAATGAATTTAAAAGTTTTTCACTCTAAAAAGTAAAAAAAAAAAAAAAACACATCAGTATGAATAAAATATTTATAAATGAATTAATTCTACATATTATATGAGATTATAAATATATAAAAAGAAATAAAAGAGGTACTTACTGTTTTTTAAGGGTATTAGACCATTTTAAAAAGTTTAATTAATAAGTTAACAGAATTAAACGTTAGCTTTTTTATTAAATCACTCAATCAATAGTGTAATTAATTTCAGGGAGAATTATTAATTTGACGGATAAGCTGGCAGAAAAAAAATAACTGAAATAGAAAATAATAGAGCTATAAATATAAAAATACATTCGAAATGTATCGATTTTATTTGAAATAAAATAGAATAAATAAAAAATATAATGGTTTTAATGGTATGAAGAATAATATCGTGTGCCGTGAAATAACAGTAAAGTAAAAAGTTAAAAAAGTAAAATATAAAAATTGTTTGAAATAATAATAAAGTTAAATAAAATGAAAAAATAAAAAAGCGTTTTCATTCCGGTCATTTAAGCTTATGTATATGGTGAAGCTCAAGTCGTGTGTGAAATCTTGCGGCTTGTTTATGAGCCGTTCACCCGACCGAGGGGTCGCCAGCCAAACGGAGATAAAACTTGTTGTAAAGAGAGCTCGATACATATAATAACTATTCGCTACTCATCCACAAACTTTCATACCTTTAATGTCTAATTTGTTTGGAAAATTATAAGAAAAATTCATGAAAATTTCAATTTTATCTATTAAAAAAATTTTAATCTTAAAATGAGACTCGAGGATATTCGAAAGGTTGTTTTAGCGGGACAAGTTAGCTAAAAATTTAGAGTTGAAATTGCCGCGAGTGATATATAAGTAAAGGGCGTCTGACAAGACTCTTGGGTGTCTGAAATGATGAGACCGTCCGGTGAGGCTAAAGCATATCGCATTGCACGCCAGTGGTAGTCTCAACTCTTTCAACTCATCTTAACTCGTACCAACATCTCGAGTAGTTTTACAAGTTGACTGAATAAGATTTTAGAGTAGTCTGGTCTGTAGGTACCAACGAGGACTGAGTCGCGTCGAGTAGTTGTATTTTATTTGTTAGTAGTTCTGTCTAGTCTTTTTCTCTCTTTTTCTCTCTCTTTCAGTCACTCAGAGACTCAGAGATCCAGAGATTCAAAACTCAGGACAGGGTACTCTGTAGATCGAGGACGACAAGGTTACACGGCAAACGTTTTGCTGTCTAGTCGGGTGTCGGGGTGTTGTATAGCCGTTGCTAAACAGGATGGAAACTTTCTGGGGTCGAGGTAAACACACGCCGAGCAGTGAACAGCGAGCAGTCGCAAACACTAAACACACACACACACACACACACACACTCCAAAACAACTAAAAACAGAGTAGGACAGAGTATACAATACTAGTACTAGTTACTAGTACATTCTCTATAATACTGTACTGAGAGAGAACAGAGAAGAGATGAAAGAGGAGAGAGGAGAGAGGAGAGATGAAGCATGAGCTTTAGAGCTTTAGAGAGAGAGAGTAAACGGTATATTCATGGCGACAGCTACTGCTACCAGATGTGCTGCTCCTACTCCTCTTACAAATGTCTTTCTATTCCTCCGCTATCACTTTTGTGTGAATATATGGACCAACTCATACCTACACAATACTAGAAATTGGATATTTATGTCGCCGAAACCGTTTACCGAAAGTTAACGAATTTACATCTATTTACATATATTTTATCCGCCACATTTCAGCTTTTTTTAATACTATTTTTTTATTTTTAGTACCCAGAAATTTAAATAGTCTGAAAACAACTACTCTCACGTTGAATAGAACAGTTTAATAATTATACTATCTGGAATTGTAATAGAAGGAAATCGCTACCTAATACACTGGAACAAAAAAGCTTTCAAAGGTGCACTTTAATACATGAAATAAACCATCAAAATGACCATTTTCAAAAATATAAAGTCTATTATGGCCTGAATTGTGTCGAAAAAAATTCAAAAATTTAAGAAAAAAATACTTTTTTAATTTATGTTGATCTTCAAGGCAACAGAAAATTAAACCTCTTGAGTAATATTAGTTTTTGTAAATTTCTTCAGCAATTTGGAGCATATTCAATGCAAAGAGGATGAAAAATAGCAAGTCAATACTTTGCAAGGTAACCTTATGCCCTTTCCAAGGTGAACAGCATCTTTGGAAGTTTAAAAAAAATTACAAAGTTTTAAAGTATTAAGCGATAGCAAACAACTTTTTCACAGACGAGGATCTCGAAAAAAAAATTTCAAATTTCTCTTAAACCCAATCATAAATTCAGAGTATTAATTTTGAATGCCATCAGAACTTATAGTCGGAGAAAATTTATCCAATAAATAAAAACGTGTAAATTATTTAAAAAATAATGATAGAGATTTGAAAATCATCCCCAGGGAATCCGTTCATTAATTTTTTTCCCTCTTTTTTATACGTAAAATATATAATATATATGTATGTATACTTTGTTGTCAATTTATCTTTTCACCCTCTGTCTGATGCTGCCACATTCTATTTCCTCGGGAGCAAACGCGGAGATTATGTATACATGTTATCTCTTCCATTGGGATGATCAGGCAACTCGCCAGTACAAGATTCCCCATTCTCTTATTTTTAACTTGATTTCTATTTTCTGGTCATCTTCCTCTGTTCTATCTTTTATCTTGCTAAATATTGTCCTGGTGATCTACGTCGGCATACAACTAGAATGGGAAACAACGAAACAACATTCAAGTCTTTTGTCCCGGTGTCCCATACAATGTCTACTTTGCTCGTTACCTAAACGTATATGGACTATTATAGCAGCTTGCAGCTTATAACACTAACAGTGTAACAGTAACTACTTTGTAAAGCTCAGTAGCTATGAGTATGAGCGGGGTGACGAACTTGGTACAGTCAACCACAACTAATTACGATCCCGAATGAGAAGTGAAAAGTGAAAACGAGAAAAAAGTTCTACTTTTTCTATAATATAATAAAAGACTACCATAAAACAATGGTTAGCTCCTCTATTTATATTTTTATATAAATATATATATATATATATATATATATATATATATATATATATATATATTTTCCTTCTCTCATTATTCTCGCAATACTTTTATGTAAAAACAAAAACATCCACCGTTTTGTTTTTAAAACATTTTTACCCACTCAAAAGATGCATAATATTTTTTTTGTTAATAAATTTATATTCATTTGTCGGTGGGTAAATATCATTTTTCACCATTAATAGACTGGTGAAAATAAAAAAAATTAGTAATTATTTTCAGTAAAAATAATCGAGGTTGGTAACTCAGTGGTCCTTTTTTTGCGAAAAGAACAAGGGAAATAAATGAGTTGTAAAAAAGCGACTCAGGTTCGGTTACTTTTTTTGCATTATCATCGTCGATAGACTGATATCCGACCGGGGAGTAAATTCAATGTATGTATATATGCGTGGTTTACGCGCAGACGCAATTAAATTCTCGAGTACCTAATTCGACGAGCTTGGTACGTCGAGCTTAATTAAACTGTATGGACGTAACGACATAACTGCCGCACCGATTTACAATGCACGCTACTACATTTTAAAACTACCTCTTTTTATTTTATTTTCATTTCTCTTTTTCTCCTCCTCCTCCTCCTCCTCCCCCTCTTCTTCAGCTATTTTCCTTATATTACTTAGTCCTCTTTCGGTTGTTTTTTATTTGTTCCACGTAAATCAAATTTAATTGGGTTCGGCATCGGCATTGTTACCTATTTATTTATCATCGATAAACAAATTAATAAAAATAATTGTTAAAATTTGATTGGAGTTGGACGGTAAATGCTGCTGTATTTCATTTTATGAGTTATATAAATGGTAACAACAACAACAACAACAACAACAACAACAACAACAACAACAACAACAACAACAACAACAACAACAACAACAACAACAACAACAACAACAACAACAACAACAACAACAACAACAACAACAACAACAACAACAACAACAACAACATCAGAAGAACGGAAATAGTACATGTGTCACAGTGATTCGATGTCATTGATGTCATTGATGGGGTGGCTGCGGGTAGAAATAGAATAGAACAAGTTGACATATAAATAATTGGCCGGACACGTCGAATAGGAGGCAGTGGCGCGGGAGAGAGAAAGCGAGAGAGCAAGGGGGTTGCGTCAATGCTGGCCCAATTCCTCGGAAGGGATCGATGATGGGAAACAAGCTGCGCGACCGAGTGAAAGAGTATGAGAGTGTGAGAGTATGAGAAAGCTCAACTATTCTCTTGCACCAGCTCGCTTTGTGTGCTCAGGGCGGGAATTGAGTTGCGAGAGTTTAAAGGATCTGCTTATACGAGCAAGCTACGAGGCTCGACGCTATAGTCACCATTAAACTTTTAGTTTATACAAAAAGATAAAAGATTTTTCTGCAGTTACAGCGTATAGCCGGAAGGACACTTTAGAAATTACAATCTCTCACTTGTATTGACTTTAAAGAGTATCTGATCTACAATACTTTGCCTGAAATGGCTTTTATTACTTTTACTTTGTTTTTTTTTTTTTTTATTTATTCTTTATAACTCCTTTAAATTTACACTTTTTTTATTCATTTATTTATTATTTATTCTTTATGTCATCTCTCAGTAGCTGACATTTTTGGTACTTTCAGATCTAATTGAACAGTCTCTTTTAAATTTATTCCTACTCTGTCTACTTCCTTCGATGGTACTTCTCTGTAGACTTTTTTTCTTGAAATATATCTAAAAAAAAAAACATTCAGGAATTATTATTATTATTATTATTATTAAAAAAAAATTTAACTTTTAAAATTGAAATGCAAACACAATACGTCTATTAGAAATACGAAATATCAATACAAAACAACATTGTTAGTATTTATTTTTAAACATTTTAAATCCTCCATTCATTTCTAGAAAAAAAATTTTTTATTATTAAAAAAAAAAAAAAAAGGAATAAAAATTTACCTTTTCACAAATGGAGTAAAATGTTCGGGATTAACGTTATCAATATCAGTTTCTTTTAAAATAAAACTCGCTGAAATTGCCACAACACACATTACAATAAATCCAATTGCCGTGTAATACAAAAATGATATTTGATAAATCAACGGAATACTATTTTCCTCAATCTTACTCGGAGACGGCGAACTATGTATGACAGTATTATTAAGCGGATATGGACATTGTTCAACGCTGATTGGCAAAGTGTCGGAAAACGTCTTGAACTTTAGTTTGTAATACTCGCTGGAGCTGACGTACCACAGCATAAAGACAAAAGAGACAAATGTCCCGATCAAAGCGCCCCGAGCTTTCACCCACGGGACCATAAGCCCTAAAAAGAAGATCCCGACCATTGGCCCGTCGATCACGGACCTCAGACTTATGCTGATCTGAAAAACGGTCCCCAGACCATCGACCATGAAAACGAGGCCTATGGAAATGAAGCCCGCGATCACCACCAGAAGCTTCATTATTTTGGTTCCCTTCTTGTCTTTCGCGGCGTTATTCGGCATCCAGGGCTCTATAAAGTCCTCGTAGACGATTCCTGATATCACGTTTAGATTTGTGCTCATTGTCGACAGCGCAGCAGACCCCAGCCCGGTTAGGAATAACCCGGCAAGTCCTGGAATGTGTCCAGTGACCTCCATCACGAAAAAGGGAAAAATTTGGTCACTGCGATCGACTATCTGTGAAAATAATTTGAATTATTTATTCAGGCAAATGTTATGACAGCTATTTGATGTTTAATTATTATTAATTGATCAACCTTTGTCGACACTGGATCACAATTCCGATAACGAGTGTATATTATCAGTCCAATAAAAACGAATAATATTTTCATGAATATTTCCATTATTGACATGATAAGCGTTGCTCTGTGGATTATTTTTTTTTTTTTTTTATCAAAAATGTATTTATAGATATTTTTTAGGATTATTTGTAAATATACTTACACTGCCGCATTTTTTTGAGTCGGTACGGACAAAAGTTTTTGTATAGCACCCTGATTTACGCTCATTACTGCAAAAAAATGTAAAGTCATCCCTAAAGTCGTTGCGAAAAAACTATTTCTGACAAAAGGACTTGGATTTAAGCTGAAAAAAAAAAAAAAAAAAAAATAACAAATTATTTATTACCGAGAGTATAAGCTCAAGTATATAAAAAGTCTTTTTAACAATATAAACTATTAAGCAGAAATCAATACCGAATGTACCATTTCAAATATTCATTTAATTATAATTTTTTTTCGTTTATAATTAATTATCGAGTTTTCAATCTTTATTATAAAGTATTCATTAAACATTCAAACTATCGAACAAGTTTAATTATATGAATTCGATAATTTCTTAAGCTTATACTATTTTTAAAAAGTTTTTATAAAAAATCCATTACTCAAGAAAAATAAGACGTTCTCCTTGATCAGTTGCTCGAAAAATTTCAGCAAATCCTCCGACAGTTTTTACGCCTATGGTAAATATTGCGACAATACTGACAACTACAATTGTAAATTGCAATGTGTCTGTCCAAACAACAGCCTTCAATCCTCCCTGTCACATTAATACTTGTTATTATTAATTTCTTTGTAAGTTAATATAAAATGTAAATACTTGCCAAGCTTGTGTAAATTATACAAATGATACTAAGTACCGGTGCAATGACGTGAATACTTATTTTGGTGACCTGGGCAAGGCCCAACGATGGAACGTAGATGACGATCGGGACGTAAATAAAGAGAGTGATGATGTAGAAAAATGAGTAAATAAGTCTAGTGGAACGAGAAAACCTGAGCTGGAGATAGCCAAATACACTTGGTTGCTGGAGATGGTAAAAAACTGGCAAACATATGTAGACAGTAACCAAACCAGTTAATATAACTGAAACAATGGTTGCCAAGTAATGGGTTCCATACTGATAAATTTCTGCAGGTACACCGACCAAAGCTATCCCGGACAGATGGCTGGATAATTATTATATAATTCATAATTATTGGCTGTTTGCTGGTATTTCTAGTCTATATAATTAATAATTCATTATTGAGGATTATTTTTACCAGGTCAAAATGCTCACTGACACAGGAAAATAATTCATCGTTTTACCACCAAAATTGTATTCAGTGGTGGTGGTTTGTTTTCGCACTAATCCGAACCACCCGCCTATTAGTACACTCATGCTCAGCAACGTTCCAAAAAGTATGTAGTCTGTCCAGCTTAATTTAACGTCCAGAAAATTTATTTCTGTTGAATTAAACATTTTATTTTAAAACGCCCGGTACAACTTTTAGATGAGAACTGATTTTTTAATCGTAAGTATCTAGCACAGACGCTCAGAGTTTATAATTTATAAAATAATCTCTACCTTGGAGAGTATTGATTTATTACTGATAATGATAAAATAATTAAATAAATAATTAATTATTTGATTTTAAGGAAATTAATATGACGAGAGTGTTATCAAGTGATAAGATTGATTATTATATTATTATATTATTATTATATATATATATATATATATATATATATATATATATATATATATATATATATATATATATATATATATATATATATATATATATATATATATATATAAAATATTCAGAATGATAATGAGAGTCATTTGAAAATTAAATTATTGAATTTTAAAACTATTATTAATTTAAAGGAAAAATTAAAAGACCGAGTAAAGGTAAAATCGATATTATATGTGTTGACTTTGTTTTATTTAACAGCATGACGCTGCTTGTGACGATTAATTTTGCATTGCAGCAAGCTTGGTTTTATCTCGGTTACATCACCAACAATCATAACTCATAGTTGACTTATTTTATTCAGTAATAATTATCTCAGTCGTAATAAGCCTTGTGTAATTAAAACAACAAAGTCTTGATCACGGTTGAATAAAAGCAATAGAAATATCAAGATTAATTAATGTGTATTATATTATCATAATAAAGAAAAAAAATATTTGCTCAACCGGGTCGAAAAAAAGATATAATATAAATAATTCTATTAAACTATTTTTAGCTGTTTAAATGAATCCAATTATCAATAATGGAATAAAGTTAAAAGAACTGGAGGTAAATGGAATTTGAGGATAAAGTTTACGTGATAAAAAGATCGAGAAAAAAAAAATAAAAATGTATAGTACTCTTGAATCATTTTTCTATAGTGTAGCTTTCTGTTGCACTTCTCGGAGCCTAGATTCTCTTGGATTTTTCCTATTTCAATCCTCGAGAGAATATGCTCGTAGGGATGTGGGGAGCTTCTGCAGAGTACCTTGGAGTATTCAATCCACCACTTGTAAGAGAGAGAGAGAGCTTACAACGAATGCATCAGATACTACAAGGGCACTAAGGCTTGAGCTTGTGTAGAAAAATGCTTCACTTTTCACTTGAATTACACATTTTTTATTCTATTCTTTTCACAATAATATTATATTGCAAATTATAAATAATAAATAAATATTTTATTAGTTTGGAAAGAGCTCTGGCTTTTAATGGAACTAAAAATTTTAAAATTTTAATTAAAAAAATTTAATTATTCTAATTAAGTTAAAAATATTTAATAAAATTTATTAAAATAAATACTAAAGGGACGTTTAACTGTAATATAACATTGAGTTTTACTACTTAGAGATACATATTTAGTTATCAAGCCAGACAGTTGTCACCACAAGTTTCAGTAGTAATAGTTCTACTTATAATAGCAACACCGGGTACAGGGTATGCCAGTAGTATAGCAGTATTATGTGGAATACAAGTATAAGTAGTGGGAGTGTATATAATAATATAAGTTGTAAAACCAGTGTAAGTGGTAGAGAGAATGTCAGAATCGGGAGTCAGTAGTGGTATTAGTTTATGCTAAGTCAGACTCTTAACTACACCAACTCAGCAAATAATTTAATAGCAAACACATTGGATAATAGTTAAGTTAATCCGATGAGCTTTATCCAGTTATATTGTAATTGCTTTACATATACATATATATATATATATATATATATATATATATATATATATATATATATAAATACACTTTATATTTTGTATTTTACAATAATATTGCATGTTTATGCATAAGATATATATAGAGAGATAAAATATACCTGAAGAGCTGTCTGTGTTATATGTGAATAAATATATCAATGTAGATGCATATATCGTATATCAGGACACAAGTCGCGAGTACTCTCGATACTCTCTCTTCCACAAGGGTGATTCTTTGCCCTAGATTCCTTCTTCGCACCAAAAGAAGACTCGGAAATTGAAAAAATAATAAAAAAATAGGGAAAAAAAAAACAAAACGCTGATATACATATATAAAGTGTAAAGAAAAAAAAAAAGGAAGAAAGGAAAGAAATATACAACATTTCTAGGAGTTGGGAGACACGAATTTTTTATTGATAAAAATAAACTGGGTTTTGATTTTTTATTTTCGGGTTTCAGTTTTTTAATTTCGTGGGTTAAATAGAGCGTGGAGTCATTTTGATATGGGAACGGGAGGAGAATACTAAAAATAAATGAAACAAAGCAAAACAAAACAAATTGTGGTAAAGTTACGTGGGTTTGGAGTTGACGCCTCGTGCGAAGGATTTAACTCGAGATTAGGGGATGATGACGAGAAATCCGTTAAATCGGTGGGCGAAGTTTTAAGTTAGCACGAGTACCTTTTCCGGGTGAGAATCGGGCTCCGACGGGCATAAAGTGCACGTGATCAGGTGCACCACGCGTCTCCACGGCTCTCAACTCTAACAAAAAACAAAAATAATATGAGAGAAGAGAAGAAGAAATATATAAGACCGAGATCTTGGATGGCATTGTGAAAATCCACGGATTTACTACAGGATTTATACTTTTTTCTCATCGCCGAAAAAGATAAAAATATAAAACTATTTATTTGAGAAGAATAAATTTTTCAAGCTCAACCACTGAAAGATTTTTAAAAAAGCATTTTAAATTAAATCCCGGTTTAGTAATTGATGATCGGCCTTCCAAGGGAAAAACAAACTAGCGCAAAGATTTTAATGTTTCGACTGGTTAATTTTACAAAAATATTAAAATTATTAATTCTTCTAAAATTAAGCTTGCTCGCTTTGTTAAAGGAGGTCGTTGATAAAATAATAAATACACCGAAAATCTAGCACACCAGTTTCGTATCTGCCGAATTTTCACTGAGAGTAAATATAAAAAGTGGCCTGTTTTAACTCTTTCAACAAGAGAAAAAGTATATTTTTCTCCAATCAATAAGATATAGTTTAAAAAAATATTTATTTCCATTAAAAAAAAAAAAAAAAAAATATATATATATATATATATATATATATATATATATATATATATATATATATATATATATATATATATTCTCGTTTAAATGTTGATATACTTATAATGTATACGTATAAATATATAAAGATATACATTGGTTGTTAAAATTGATTGCCCTGGAGTCTAAGCGGATATGCTCTGGAAGTTCGTTACCGCTCTGGTAGAATCACCAAAATTCTCTACTCCAAGTACCGAGTAACATGCGAATTCGATTTGTATTGTATATTGGACAGAGACGTCACTACAATTGATACGTATATATAGACATAGATGGATAGATTCTCCACTCCTAACTATTCTATAGATTTCGTTACTGATGTACAGATATATATACCATTTTGTACTCAACCGTTTGTCCATATATATATATATATATATATATATATATAAATATCGATATACATATATTGTGCCTCACAGAGATGACTGATATGGTTGATATGGTTACATGGACCAGGTTGTGGACCGTGGTAGGGTGACAGAAGGATAACTTACATTCTCTATAGCATATCATACTATCATCCACTATACTCTGTTACTCTGTCCCCTGTATTGTGTAATACATATATATTGTATCTATAGATAGCATTAGAGTTTATAGCACAGCAATGTGAGTGAGGATGTGTTGAGCAATACATGTGCGTTGCCTCGTTTTATCCAGTTGTCACGTGTATGTCCATTTACCGTTGTCTCGGTCCCTTCAACTGTTCCATGTCCGTCTCTGTCTGAAAAACTATTGTTTTTGTTAATTTTCACATCACGAGTTTTGTTTTTTTTTTTAGATTTTATTTCCAGAATGAAGACCCATCGTTTATTTTTGTTCACTGGTGCTATCTTTAGACTCCACTCCGACGATACTAAATGAATTAAACAGACGGCGTAACCTCTAGCTTTATGAATAGATTTTTGGTGAATATAATTAACGGAGATAGATAAATATATGAATTTGATAAATTCAATAAGCTGTTAATTACATATAAATTATTCATCGGATGTAAATTATTGAATTTTTGATTATCATTATTATTAATATTTAATAATTAGTTTAGATTATTATAAATTATGATAAAGATAATAATAATGATTAATATATGTATAATGATATAATATATTTTGGTATAGAGGTCAACGGTTACCCATTTTCATTGGTCGTCAATTCTAGTTCACAGTACGAGTGGATTACTCGTGCGAGAGTACTGGGAATCGTTTTACAGATCAATTGCTCGGAAATTTTCAGTGGGTTCATGTGTGTGTCCCTTCCCTCAAAATCGTAGTATCAAACCTCAGTGTATCTACCAAAATTTATATTTACATTTATATTTATATATTTATATATTTATACGGTGGATAGAAAAATAAAATGTTAACGTTTAAATATTTATTTTTGGCGAATAAATATTTATGATTTTTTTTTATCTCGAAATTATTTTTGAATCGTAAATTTCGGAGTTGCTATAAATTTGAATGTAAAAATAATTTTTGGGGAATTAAAATGGATTTTAGTGAGTTTTATTTTCTTGGTGGTAAGAAGTTAAATAAAATAGTAAAATCGTTGATTATGTGGGTGCAAGGAGAACACAAAGTGTTGGCTCAAATCCTTTTTATTCTTGGCAACCCTTGTGGAGCTGAGTTCTGGAGGCCAATGAAAGAGGAGGCTATTATTTCAGTGTACGCCGCAACGCAAACAGATAGAAGAAATGAGATATGTTATGCCGAACAAAAAAACTAAATGAGAAAAAGAGAGAGAGAGAGAGAGAGAGAGAGAGAGAGAGAGAGAGAGAGAGAGAGAGAGAGAGAGAGAGAGAGGCGGGAGAAGGAGAGATGGAGGTAAACTGATCCACTTACGACCCCTCGAATTGTTATTGAGGTTAAACAACTGGAAAATGACTGTTTTGCTTACCCACAGGATGTGTACTGTAAAAGCGACAATAGCAAACAGCCCAAGCTTCTGATGGTGATGCTGGCGCTGGTGAGCATCAACCCTTAGGGAACCAACCACTCAAGAGTTTTAGGTGTCCTTCCGTGCGTCAACCGAACACTTGTTTATTTAAATAATAGTTTAACGATTTATTATTTACGAGCTAACAAACACCCGGACTCACAGACAGTTCTGTCATTTATCTTAAAATAATTTATTCCTTTGAAAAAAACATATCTATTATTAAAATATGTCGTTGAATGCATTATAATATTCCATTAGTTATCTTCATGTTAGTGACAAGTAAATGCATCTGATTGAGAAAGATAAATTTATCTAACTATTACAGCTTTAGTATTATCAAAAAAGAATTTTCAATTTATAATAATTTGTTAGCATTACTGGTTGAATAATTTTTTATATAAAATATTATTCAAATACTTGGAAGAAATTAAGAATAATTATCATTAATGTTTATTTTCTACGAAATTATATTAAAAGAAAAGTTGTTAAGTCAATGGTTCCGATGGAATAGCACGTCTATTCTATTAGTCTTGAGCGCAGAAAGACATTAATCATTATCAATTAAGTATCAATTTATGACTATCGGCCGGGGGACCGCGGATCGGAAGGGAAGATAGCGAAAGGTAAATGAAGCTTATTAATGATTGAAAAAATCAACGTATCTGGGATAAAATGGAAAAGGTTAGGATAATCGGGGAGATAAAAGAACGAATATAATATCTATCATATATATATATATATATATATATATATATATATATATATATATATATATATATATATATATATATATATATATATATAGGTATATCAGAGGGAAAAGCGATTCGACTTTCATCAGACAATTGATCCTTTGAATGAAGATCCCGAGGATACTCAGACACTCTCAAGTATGGGTAGTCGAACGGCGAATAGTCACACAGGGCGATAAGAGCCGTGGAAGTTTCACCAGATGAGGAGAGCCCAAGTGCTGATGGTAAAGTTCAAGAGACCAGACTGAGATGAACAAACCTTACTTATATAGGAAGACGATAATGCGAATGGCCAAGTGGATAATACTCCTATCCTTAAATGAAGGCTCCAGATCTATACATAATGGAAAGATCATTATATTCCACGAGAACAAACGTCTTCTCCATCACGATCATCCTCTAACTTTATTATCACTTATTTTATATATAATTAATAATTATTATAATTAAAATGGAAATGTACTTTAAATTCACTAAAAGTTTAATTAATTGGTTAGTTGAAAAATTTAAAATTCTTTTGTATTGTGATATTAAAATTATTTAGCAAAGAATAATTACACGTTGATGAAAAAGCACAAAAATGGATTTACGGGTTATAATTTCAGTCTTTTGATTATAAAAATGCTAAAGTTTACAAGGTTTGTAGGCGAAAGAGAAAAAACAGCCGAAAAATAATAAAAATAAAAGCTAAAAATAATAAATGGATTTTTTAAGCTAAAGTTATTAAGTTAAGTGGGTTTTTAATAGCAAATGATTGACCAATCATGGAAAAGAAGAGCCTAGTAGGGTAAAGAGAGTTATGAACCTTCGGGGCTAACAGTTTCAAAGAAACCATTACGGGGGTAGTAACGCTCAATGTTATTCAATTATGCGGAGACTTCATTTGCGAATTACGGTTAGCTTGTAACATGTAAGTATATTTAATATTTAATATTAACGTACAAATTCTCCCAAGTAGCTTGTAATAATTATTTTAAAAGCTAGTTAATTTATTAGATACTCTGGAGGTAGTATTAATTTTAAATTTTGAGGACAACGATTACCATAAAGGTCCTGGTAATTATTACGATGCATTTAATAATTATTATGAACTCGATAATTATTTGAAATAGCTGAGTAATTAAGTTTAAGTACTTAATACTACGTTGTTATTATTATTATTATTCTTATTGTTGTTATTATTATTTCTAAAGTTCGGAATAGTTGTTGAACTAAAGTATCAATGAATAAAAGCCTGTTAATCGATAGAGCACGCGAATAATTATTGTTAAATAATATTAAAAGTTTAAAGTTATAAAAAATAAAAAGTTTCAGGTTTTATTAAAAAGCTCTTGTTCCGGTTGATTCCTGTTCGATTTGTCATAAGTCATAAGCGATTAATCGCACGTGTGATAATATCGTGGGTGTAAATTATATGCAGGGAGGATCGAGAATAATAGCCGAGAGAGAGATGAAAAATGAGAGCACGAGCCAACGTCTCGGTCCTCATAAACGCGCATGACTTACGACATTGATAGCCGCTTCAAATTTCTACAGTTTAATATATTTATATTTATATTCATATTCATATCTGTAAGTAAAGAGATACCACCGAATAGAGTGCTATATGTTATGTGTTTCGAGATTTTTCACAAATCATGTTTACCCGCTAATAAATCGAGGGGCTTATAACCACCAGACCGGTCAGCCGATCAACGATTATTTAACATCCTCAGTATTAGACACTTGTAAATTATTTCCACCAAGTTTATGTTTATGGTTCTACGGTCATACAGATGATAAAATTGAGGAAATTAAGGAAATCAAGGAAATCTTTGTATTATTATAGTTAAATACATCTGAAACCTATAATCTGACTAATTATCCTAGCGTGCGTGTCGGGCGAGAGAATTGAGCAAAAGTTTGGATGACCCGGTGAAGTGAGTGCTCTTCACTTAACGTCAGACTCGGTAGTAGTACAGTTAGCACAGTACCCAAATCCAACAACTATTTAGCTCACAATTTAATTATGCACTATAAACTTTATTTATTTTATTTATGAAAACATTTCAATTAAATCAAGCCCGGAATAAAATAAAAAAATAACTAATTTTTAAAAATTAAAATTTTAATTCTATTTAGATTAAAACTTATTTATTTATTTATATTGTGTACAAGATAATACGATAATAAAATGATAAATAGAGTTTGAGGAGAATAAATAAAATAATCACGTCGTGAAAAGAAGTTTTAAACGAGCGTATTCGTTATCTTATACTCGGGTCTCTATCTACCTCGATTTTTACTTTTTTTTTTTACTCTTTTTCCGACGTAACTTTTAAGTTTTTATTCTTTCTTAAATTTCTTATTCTATACTTCGTCTTCATCGTCACATCGGTTTGGTATCCCCGGGACAAAAGTCTCCGGACCCACTCGACAAACAATGAAAGCGAGTTCTATTCCCGACTACCATCTACCATCCACCATTCTATATATATATATATATATATATATATATACTATACTATACTATAATCCAGATAGAGATATCTATACACATATATTGATTATCAATTCATCTTTTATGTCTTTTTACACCTCCTGTATCAATCAGATACTTCCAAGTCAAATTAATAAGGATTAAAACTTTTAATTCTATTATTCTATATAGTTTTATATACCGGTAATTACACTAAAAATGAATACGGCAAGCCTATAAAAAAATTTTAATGCACAAGCAAATTGTTATTGAAAGTTTTAGGTAAAACATTAAAAAACATTAAGTATATTAAATTTTTTTATGAAAAAACTCCGTTTTAGTTTTATTCTTCAAACAGAGTTTTAATTATAAATATTAAAGATTTTTTTGAGAAATTTTCATTTAAAAATGAAAATGAAAATTATTTTTTGTCAAAGAATAAAAAATAATGAATATTGTTAATTTTGTCGTAAAAATGGCAAAGACAGGAGCTTTGATATTGTTGAGAGTGAGATTGGAAATAAGGTACAGGTGGAGCTTTGTCACGGGATGAACGAGGCAAGTGTTAGAGTATAGAGAACCGTAAGAGGACATACAGAAAGTGGCGGGTCGCGGAAGAGGGCGAGATACAGTAGGAGCTAGCTGTGGGACCAGTAGAGAAAGGAGATGAAAAAGGAGTAGAGGTTTAGCCTACTCGCCTACTCGCAGATAGACGAAGAACCCTGTCTGATGGTGTGTAGATGAAGAGGACGCTTGCGCAAGCCCGGGCGGGCGCGGGCAGTGCTACTGGAGCCCGGCGGTTCAGAGCTTCGCCCGGGACGTCGGGAGGACGAACAGAAACCCACCCGAAATTTTCATCATTTTACTATTACACTGTACACTAATCGTTCTTTATAATTTACTGTTTACTTCTCTGGTTAAATATCAGTATTTATCGTAAGACCCGACGAATTAACGATCTCACCATCTCCGTCGCCTCTTTTTTTATTGTTTTCCTAACTAAAATAATTAATTATTTAAAGGATTTTTAAATGCCCGATTACTCAAAACGAAAACATGAATTGTACTCGAAAGTGAGGATTATGTGAGTGGCCAGTGATATGAGAGTGATATGAGAGTGATATGAGGTGAACAACAACCGGTTAAATGTCGAAATTTATTATTTTTATTGGTATTCCAATAACAAATTTGAATTGGGAAAATTTTTGGTAATTTATTTTATTGGTGGAGGTGGCGGCGGTGACGGCGGTTCATTAAATTACATCTCACTTTTAGTTCTATTAATTAATTCATCATCATTATCATCATCATAATCATAGAGAAGAGCTAGAGCAAGAGGAAGAGTAGAAGAATTTAATAACAACAACAATAGAATTTTTAGGAGTGAATATTATTAGTGTACTCGGTAATAAATGTGCCGAAGGTGGTGCGCGCACTGAGATGTTAGTCCAGCCATGGTCCTCGTCGTTACCATGAGGACAGCTTCATACGTCAACTATTATGTACTTTGTCTTGTCTGTTGGATATTACTCGGTATCACCGGTAAGATATATTGTTAACATTAATATTATCACTTTTATTTAATTAATTGTTTCAATTAATCCATTTATGGCGATTAAATGGGGAAAATAAAAAGTCGAGAGGCTGTAATGCCGTGGGTGGAAAGTCGAGAGTCGAAAAAGAGATGAATGTTATTGGTATTATACGTTATATGTATGGGGAAACGTGAATAGGGGAATCTGTGATTTTATTAGGCCAGAGGGTAAACACCAGAGAAAAGATGAGATGTACTTTTCATGATTTTAGACTTCTTACTTACTGCTGGGGTTTATTTAATTGCGGACGATCAAGTGAGATTTGTGTAAAGTGGAGACGCAGGTCAAGAGTTAAATGCAGAGGATCAATAAACTTTTGACCTCTTAAAACATATGTTTATCTTTGTTCTATTCTCTGCTCTGTTTTATTTTTTGTTTGTTTTAATTTTAGACTACTATGGTTATTTTTATTTTGGCAAAATAAAGAAACGGTTTGATAGTTTTTGAAAAGAATCAGAAATTTCGGAACAAGGCCTGGATTATTTTTGAAAATTATTGAACGTGTTGGTTAAATGTTTCTCAATAAAAAAAAAAAAAAATTATTTTCGGTGATTTCATTGTTTGGAGTTGATGATAGTTACCAAATAGCTGGCATTGTCCAGAAGACAAAAGCACATTGGGTGTCACGGAGATCGCATTTCTATTTGTCGAATAGAAATGCGGAAAAAGAAGATACTGAAAAGTTGAAACGGAGAAAAAATATGAAAAGAGATCGCGAGCACGACAGATTTAGGTCACCACTGAACTCTGTTCTACTTTATTTTCTTTTTTCTTTTTTCTTTGCCATAATTTCTTCAATTTTCGCTCTCTGAAATAAACAAAAACACATATAAAGTCTCTCGGAACTTTATACCATCAAATAAAATGTGCTATAAAAGGTAAAGCAAAGGTTTTAAGGTTTTAAGGTTTTAATAGAAAGTAAAGCGATTGAAGACCCTCTGGCGTTGACAACTCTTCTCTGAATGCACTTTGTCTCCAACAATAACCGGAAGTACTTTGGTATTGTGTATTGGATGTCTGATCCATCGGGATCGTGATTGAATGAAACACGATATCAACAGACAAATTTACGACAACTTGAACTAAACCGAAGATTATTGATAGCATAACAAATGGCTTTGACCCAATACCACAGACACCGCACACTAAAATATATTTAATTCCATTAACCACTAGCATCCAACATTCAACATCGAATATTAATGGCATAGCTCTCTCTCTCTCTCTCTCTCTCTCTCTCTCTCTCTCTCTCTCTCTCTCTCTCTCTCTCTCTCTCTCTCTCTCTCTCTCTCTCTCTCTCTCTCTCTCTCTCTCTCTCTCTCTCTCTCTCTGGGGTATCAGTATCGGTTTACTATCTTTATAACTTTTTTTATTGTTTCGATTTACATTAACTCAGTCTTTTATATTTACTTTGGCTCTTTGTCCCCTTCACAGTTCCAAGTTCTTGGTTCTCGGGAGCTAGCAGTCTTTATGCCTCTAGAATGCCATCCAGACTGTACTTAAAACTAGTAGACGAGAAAAGCTGCTTCTATTACTGTCGCTATAACTATCACTAGTATTACTATAGACTTTCGAACAAGAGACAAAATCCTCTTTTCCAATGTACTGTTTCTACAATCCTCGACCTTTTTCATTTTCATTTTCATTTTCATTTTATTCTTAACTCATTATTTTACTCCTGCATAAAACATCGTATATATTTTAAAACGAATTTCATTATAAATACATATTATTATTTTAAAACCGCTTTAATTCTTAACTCTTTACGGCTATTTATTATTGCTCTTATTTTCTTACAACCCCTGCGTGTAATTTCCCCGTGATTATTTCAGTTACACAACTTGATAACAAGAAAATAAGTGTCGGATACCGAGAGAGTAATGCGTGACTTATGGTTAACATTATTTATTACTCCAGATCCTTGTTTAACCACACATTAATATTTTTTATCATTTATTATATTTTCTATAAAACCGACAGAGTTTATTTAAGTTATAAATTCTTCAATTTAATTATCTTTATACGGAAATGATATTTATGAAATCTCTCGAGAGGATAAATTGAATAAAATATTAATTCGCCGAGGTGACGAAAGGATTTTAAATAGAGTCCATAGATTAATAGATTAGAAACGAGCATCCGGTCTCAGTATTTATAGTCTGCATAATTTATTCACCGGCTATAAGAGGAAAATGTAGGTCTGTAGGGGTTACCTTCCAAATTCAATGCTTTGGCTCTTATTTGTGTTCGAGTTGAGTTTTCTTTGATAGATAATTTAAAAATACAATCGCGAAAAATAAACTCGAGAAAAGAGCTTTAAATATTCATTTTTAAAAGCTTGAATATTTATGCGGTGTTGAACTTTTTTTTTTCCTTTCATTATTTTAAATCAAATGCTTTTATAGATGATTAACAAGAGTAGATGCTGCTTAATGAAAATCGATCCAAGACGTTCACTCACAAAGAGATATTATATATATATATATATATATATATATATATATATATATATATATATATATATATATATATATATATATATATATATATATATATATATAAATTAGTTAATATTCGCTCTCTTAAAACTCCTTTGCCTTCTATCGCACTCACTCGACTCCATTTGACAGCGAATTTTCGATCGAAATTGTTAAATTAACCTGGGTAATGATGTAGGTGGAAAATTAACTTCCCCGTAATTGCCAATCACTTTTTTTTTTTTTTTTTTTTATTTTTTTAAATTGTTTAAAACTATTTTGATATTAATATTTTTTATTTTTTCAGGAGTAAGCACGAGATCTCACTCATTAGTAAAAAGATACGCTGGCATATATCAAGGTCCTTATTTCGACGAACACAGTCTGAGAAATTATACTGCCCAATTGGGGACAAATGCTTTTCTTCCTTGCAAAGTGCGTCAGCTTGGCAACAAATCAGTACGTATATATAAATATGCTTTTGCATAATTACACTCCCATCATTTATTGATTTTTATTTATTTATAACGCTGACGAAAGAATCATCCCATCTATTTATAAAAAAAATAAAAACAGGTTAGGCTTACTCGACATTTATTAAAACAAGAACCTTGATATTTACTTATTTATTTTATTTAGGGCTTAATTCAGAATAATTTAACGGTGAAAATGAAAATAATGTCTTCATTAAAGTGTAGAGCAAGTTTATTATCCTCCTTTTTTTATCCCCGGTCTTTTTTATAGTCGGAAAGTAAAGTCAAGACTTAATACATAGAGTCTTTTCACACCTTAAGTCGTAATGACGCGATTCTTTGAACAAAATCACGCGTGACACTGATTCCTAATGCGAGAGTCGTCTGAGTGGCGATTAACTTTTTTTTTATTCATGAAACTCGCTCATTAATAAATGAGTAGATGAATAATTCTGTAGAGTAGTAGTTTAAAAGCATGGTTATGACGGAGAAAAAAAAAAAAAAAAATTGCCGTGACCAGGAATCGAACCTGGATTGTTACGGCCACAACGTAAAGTCCTAACCATTAGACGATCACGGCTATTGTGAACAATATATATAGCACCCGTTAAATGTTTATATTACTTTCACGCCGTGACACTTTTACGTTTATTTATTAAATTTATATTTATATACAATCATTGTTAAAAATTAATCATTAAATAAATTAAAAAAATAATTGTAATTTTTTTACAATAGCCTTTGAAAAGAAAATTGAATTTAAATATTTGCGATATGAAAATTAAAAATAAACAGATTAAAATTCATGTAAAATTATGATCCCGATTTTATTTTATATCAACAGAGGAATATTATCAGTTACTTAATCTAAGAGACTCGTTTTTCTGATCGGTTAAAAAAATTCAATAATTTTCATTCGCCCTACTTAACATCTGCTGTGTTTTATAATATCAGTAGTAAAAAAAAATCTGTTAATAAAAAACGGCTTGACATAAATTATAAAACAAAGAGTAATAAATAATAAATATAATTTAAGTATCATAAATAATGTGATATCTGTATATCTGAGCTATTAATTCGCGTTATTAATATTATTCGGACTTAGTTTTGACAAGTTACCGAAATGCTATGTGTCAGAGAGTTCTCGTATACTACTTTACTCGAGTTGGTCTCTATTCAGTTCTCGGTACTCGGTGCAGGCGAATTTATTTTCTTGGCATACGATTCATGCTAAGTGTAGTGGAGTTAAGAGAAAGCCAACTATACTGTACTGTACTATAAACTCAACTGCACTCGACACCGTACATTCATATTACATATACCTATAGGAAAGATCTTTAACAAGTTGTACACCAACAGCGAGTAAATAACCAACTCTTTGGCCCTATAGTACATCTATTTCATTTGAAATTTAACTTCCCTAGAACAGTAGTACCTACAAACTAGTGCCTACAGTACTTTCTCCCAGTACAGCTCCTTCTCTTACTTCTCCATATACTCTTTACTCTTTACTCTCTTCTGAACTTAAGCCAGAACACCAGCTACCAGACTACCAGACGAAAATTGAACAAGGTGCCTGCAATTGCAAATGTTATGGCAATTAGACAGAAACTTTTCGTGCTCTGCAACATCTTTTACATGAATACTAACACACATTACACATATGTACATATTAGGTACATATTAAGAGCGCTAACATTCCGAGTAGAATAAAGATCGCGTGAGAGTTGTCAGGTGGACTTAGTTACACTTTGTATAATTTATTTTTTATTTTACTTTCACAAACATTAGTATGACAACACCTATTCCTCTTAATATAATTACGGGAATAATTTTAGCTAATAGTTTAAAAATTATTATTATTATTTCATTAATGTACACCACTCACGAATTAATAGAAAAAAGTTTTGTAAAATAAATTTAGTTTTTAAAATGAGAGGTGTGAGTACGATAGAAGTTGGCGAAAAAAAGGTCAGAATTATTAGCGACACGCTAAAATTATGGATAATTATTTTAAAGAAGGGAGTCCAGGCTAATGTATAGGTACCGTAATTCGATATTATCTTGATCTGATATTATTATTATAATTATGAATTTGTGAAATTTCTGGCCACAGATAGGTGCTGTAAACTCGGTGACACAAATGCCATTCGAGCCATAAGCGACGACTCAATTACGTATATTACTTCCGCAAGTGATAAATACCGGTGGTAATTATCGCCGAGTTAGCAACACTCACCATTACATTCATTTTACAAGTTGATTAATTTTTTGAACTTTAAACTCCGGTGGTAGCTGTTATCGTTGTTATTATATGATGTTAAATTCATTCATTTGTATACCCGCAATATAATTATTAATGTAAAGCAGTTGACAATTTAAATGAATCGGTTCCTGCTGTTGTATTTATTTTATTTCTACTGGCTTTTAAATTCAACAAGGCTGAATTTATTATTAATTAAATAATTTCAAACGAAGCTAATATTTTTATTTTTATTGTTATTTATTTATTTATTTATTTTTTTTTTTTTTTTTTATCAATTCTCATACCGACGAAAATTATTAATAACTAAAATAAATTCGTTCTACTGTTTACTCGGTAAACATTCGATGAAATTAATACGATAAAACAAAAATTCAATGCATGTTTTTGAATAATAAATCCGTTTATTTATCTGTTTGACCATGTATTTAATTTAAAAATTAATAAATAAAATAAAATTATTTCAGGTATCATGGATCAGACGCCGAGACGCGCACATATTATCAGTCGATAGAACAATGTTTATAGCCGACGAGCGATTTCAAACGATATACGCCGACGGTTCAGACACGTGGACCTTGCAAATAAAATATGTCCAGCCCAGAGATGAGGGGGAGTACGAGTGCCAGATCTCAACGGAGCAAAAGATGAGCCACGTCATTTATCTCAGTGTTATCGGTAAATAAAAATACTTTTTTGTTCGTAAGTTGTCATTAATCACTCGCATTGATTCTTATAACTTATATTTTAACAGAAACTTGACCTCGAATCGAATTTCTAGAGCTAATGTTATCTATAAATAAACCATCAGCCCCGATATCAAAATTACCATAAATAAATATCACGATACTTTGATTCTATATCCGGGGACAGTGATTCATCAAACTTTGACGATTAACTTTTTTATAGTAATTGATTTTGGTGATGACATTAATATTAATTAATGAACCGAATCATGAGTATTTGAAAAATTAATGTCATACCAATCACATTGAGAGATAAAAAAATTCCTGAAATAAACCATTTAATTTGGTAATTTTTTTTATTAACAAAAATAATTTTTTTATCAATAATTCGATCATTAAATGTCAATATACAAAATAAAATAAATGCACACATCTCTGTTTCACCAATAAATAGAATTTCATTCAATTAAATCGTAAAAATTGGGTTAATTAAATTAAAATTTATAAAAATATAAAATAAAATCAATTGAGCTAAATTTCAATGAATATTTTTATAGATTTCAAATAGTTAATTCAATTGAATAAAGTATTTATTGTTGTTTGTATCAATGTTAATAATAATAAAAAATTTTAACTGAAATTTCAGTGCCAAAAATAGAAATCATGGGTGACCAGGAGCGACATGTGAAGACCGGAAGTACAGTGACCCTGCGCTGCGTGATAAAGCAATCAGTGGAGCCGCCATCGTACGTATTTTGGTACCACGGAGAGAACCGAGTGCTGGAAGACCCACGCGGGAAATGGTCAATAAACACGGCGGACAAAGAAAAGGAAAAAGACAAAGACAAAGACAAGGTAGTGGGATTCGAGAGTATCCTGACTATCCACGACGCCGGTCTGGAGGACTCGGGTAATTACACCTGCAGTCCCAGTCAATTAGACAAAGCAAGTATTCACTTGCACGTGCTGAACGGCGAGCATCCGGCGGCCATCCAGAGAGGAATAAGCGCCGCGCTTGGAGGCTCCAGGGCGCTCTGGTGGCTCGCCGGTTGCGTCAGTTTATCCTTTAATCAGGGCAAACGTACTCTCGTCCTCCTCGTTCTCGTTATCATTCTCCTTGTCACTTATCAGAGATCCATTCGTCTGGCCTACACCGTCACACGATAATCCTCTCCGTTAAATTATAATAATTACATCAATTATTGTAAATTTATAGATCCACCGCTCTCTCTCGCCCCCTGTTGATTATTTTTTTTATTGTTTGTTGGCTAAGGACTTCTCGATCTCTGATTGTGATTTATATTTAGATTTTTATTATTATTGTTTATGATAAATATCAACTCGTCATGTTGATATTTATGGGCAACAGGAGACTCTAGTGTTCCAAGTGAGAGGAAGAAAAAATCCAGCAAAGGTAGAAGGAGAAGGATAAAAAAAAAGTCTTCCTGATATAAGGTATTCGTGAGCGAGCGAACGACCCGAGTCAGCATCGATTTTACTATTAGGCGCGCCACGCTTCCGTTCTCCGGGGCATTTCAATTCGTCTACACTTCCTCGAGGAAACTCACCCTCTCTAGTCTCATTACCTACGATTCATCACTAGGTTACTTTTATATACATATTTCAAAGAACTTTAAGTGATAAAAAATAATATTATTTCAACGTCTGAGATTAATTATTCTGACAAATGGAACGGGTTGAGTAATTTACTGTTTAAATCAAAAGTCGTTCGTCCAAATGCTCTGTTAAATTAAAAACAACTAAAGAAAATAATAAAAAAAAAAATAAATAAAATAAAATAAAAAGAAAGAAATGGTTAAGAAAAATAAATTATAATAAATTTTTTATAATAAATATCGTTAAAGCCGGGGGCGTTTCAGAGTTTATTCGATCTTTTGCGTTATCGCGTAAAACTTTCACGTATAATAAATGATAAACAAACAAGTAAAGAAGAAAGAAAAAAAAAGAAGAATAATAATAATAATAATAATAATAATAATAATAATAATTATTATTATTATTATTATTATTATTATTATTATTATTATCATGATGATAAAGTATGAAAATTGTTTTTTCCCTCGCAAGAATTGAAACTTGTTCGATAGTTATAATAGAAACGAAAAAAAAAAAAAAAAAAAAAAATAAGAATAAAAAATATAAAAGGAATTGTAAACAAGAATTAACGATGTATACATTCGACGTCCGTCGTGCCTGCTCATCCTCTTGACAATGTGGATACGATAAATGTTTACTAAAAAATTTTTAAAAATCTAAAAAAAAAAAGAAAAAATAACAAATAAATTCTCGACTTGATAAAAATAACGTTCAGGCACTTGAGAGCTAGCACTGGGAACGGATTGGTTCCGACAATAAAAAAAAAACAGACCTCTCTTTAGTCTCTCGCGTGTCTGAAAATAGTTTAAATAAAAAAGTATATATATATATATGTATATATATATATATATGAATTGAGTAAATAAAAGTAACTCCATATCTTGAGATAATGAACAAAAACGTGGTCGCAGAAAACATTGAGTGTATACATCATATATAATATCCCGATGCGCGATATAATACGAAAATGATTAAAAAAAAGTTTCATGCCAATCAATAAAGCTGCTTTTGAGTATTATTATTATTAATATTATTATTTATTAATAATGAATGAAAGTAGTCATTGATATGGATTAAATGAAACACTGACGATAAATTAATTATCGCCATTAAAACATGCGAGACCGTCCTGAGTTACATATTGTGTATTTACACAAGTTTCATATTGCTAACAAAGTAAACGAACTAAAACAACACACAGCTATATAATACATCTATGCATACAAATAGAAAATAAAATAGTCAAAAAAAAAATGAAATGAAAAATGTACGCATGCGATATGAAACGAATATAAACGCAATATCAAAGCATACAAATGTAAACTCGGATATATATTGATAGTAGCTTCCCCTTCAGGCAATACAAATAAAATACTGTGTGTTGGATTCTCTCATTACTCTATGCATTAATATACGTATTTATACACGTATATATACATAATATATTAATAATATTAATAAAAATAAAAATAATACGTATATTATATTAATAATAATAATGAATATACACACTGTTTATGCGCATACAATTGATATATATGTTTATATTTACACATATATATATATATATATATATATATATATATATATATATATATATATATATATATATATATATATATATATATATATATATATATATATATATGTTGTATACAAATTTATACGTGTATCATGCTGGAGTACACTGAGATAATGTATTAATGTGGAAAAAACACGCGTATGCATTTAAATATACAATAGTTAATAAATAAATGTATTATTGTATATTTGAAATGTAAAACACGCTCGTTTATTTATCCGTGTATTTTAATTATTATTATTAAATGACCGGATATTTGTTAATGATATATTTAAATCAAATATATATATGCTAATTGATAATAAAGTAAGATGGATATAATATACGAATGGATATTGAACAAGTTTCAGCTCTATAAAGAAGGAGAAAATACTTAATTTGTATGTAAACATATACTAATACGTTCTATTCGCTTGGGATTAGAATTATTTTGAGTCGGTGGATAATTAAATTTTTTAATTGACCCGAGGATTCGACAAGGAAATATACGAATATAGAATAAAATAACGATTAATGTGATTGTCTGTAAATATATATAGTATATAAATAAATAATGTAATGTTAATTATATGCCGTACGTGTTAAATTGAACTAACGTTTTAAAATGTGTAATCAAGATTCAGTAAACGCGTATGTGTATTTATTTACATATACATGTTTTAGACAACGGTATAATATTAATTTTTGGTAAACGGATTTTTAAACAAAATATATAATAATTATTTATTTATTTATTTATTATTATTATTATTATTATTATTCGATTGTTTAATGTTTTTCTGTTTATTAATGCTAAAGTTTGTCTGGCCGCCTGTGCTAACTGATATCTTTTTTATCCAGTACTAGTAATATATAGATAGCGACTGATTAATATTTCACTACATGGAGCTTGGTTGAATTTCTATTTTTATTTTATTTTTATGGAAATTTAATTAAAATTTCATTCACTTTGAATACTGTCAATATATTATAGGGAAAAAGAATAAGTTATAACTTTTTTACGAGAGAAAAATTAATGCGTTAATTAAAGCATGTCAGGTTTTGACACTTTGTTATTTTATTTTATTATTTTACGTCACATGCAGAATTAAAACTCCGTATCGAGAGTTTGATGATATTAAATAAAAAAGAATAATAATTATTTATTTACTTAAATAACACAATTGATAATAAAATTATAGAAAATAATGAAAAAAGTGATTGAGGATAGCACGGGCTGGCCACACACGTTAGACATAATACATAATTAATGCATAGAATTAAGATTTAAAGTGATTACTGTGAGTGATTGCTTGAATAATAAATAAATATGTCCGAGTTTGTTAACCAACATAAGCCAGTGTTATCGGTCGGTTGACAAAAGCTTAATACGTCGTTGGACTGACGCTTGTGATAAACGTTGGTCGAATGACAATCTAATAAAGGAGTAACTTGGACCCTCTGATAAATAAAAAGGGACTCTGTCTTCAGCAGTACGGGTGTTTTACTTATTTTTCCATTCGTATATCGTCGTGTCTCGATTACGAGTTTGCTGGTAGTTTGTTTAATCACCGAGCTGAATTCCAGAGTCTAGACGTCCTCGTTGCTTCTTTAGATAAATTAATAAATAATTAAATAATTAATTATTATTATTAATATTATTTATGTATATATATTTATTAATGAATAAAAAAAACATATATATATATATATATATATATATATTAGGGTGGGTCAAAAAAATCGAATAATTTATTTTTGACTTTATACTCTGAAAAATAGGTTCGTAGACACCTAAAAAGAATTCTCTCCAAGTATAAGCTCTTAATTATAACGGGAAGGTCCTCCGCTTTGCGGGTTTCTATTTTTTTCGAATAATCAGATAAAAAAATTTATATCTCGCTTCCAACTGCTTGGAAAAATATTCCGTGGCATAGATTTTGTGAGAAATTGAATGCTTTACAAAAAAGGTCTCTTATGACTTTTTCAAAAACTCAACCGATTAAAAGATATTCATAGTTGAAGTTTGGCTATTTTAAAGAAAATATTCGTTTTTATTATGAATTTTATAAGTCGATGAAAAAAAATTATTTCGGATTGCGGAACTCATTATTTTGTAGGAAATTTACTGCTCTACAAAAATGGTCTCTTATGATTTTTGATTAAGTGAAGCCGTTACGAGATATCCATCGTCAAACATTAACGAATATCAATATTTCCAGTTTTTGATCAATAATTCGATAAATTTTAATTTAAACTATGAGTTTCAGGAAAATTTACATAAATTTGAGTTTCGATCGATAAAGAAATGTTATAAACAATTTTTTTAATATTGTTTTCAGTCTTGAGCTTGTTTGATTGCATTAAAACAAGAAATTAGAGCATTTTTTTCGACATATAGCCAATGATTAGTTTAATTTGAAGTGAATGACATATTTCTTTGTCAAATTTAATATGAAAAGTATTGAATCAAGTGAGAAACAACCAGTATTTAACTTTTTTATAGATAAATTTTTTATTGAATTATCAATTGCAATATAATTGTCTATATTTTTAACATAACAGTACGCTATTACTATAAATAATTTCTTTTATTACAATTTGGGAATGTTTTTTGATGTTCTTTGACAACTTGCAATAAGTACTGGAATTGTTCTTCATTTTTGTCAAGCATTGATTATATTCACTAACTAATGCAACAGCTCGCTCTGCTGAATCATTGACAACTTTTAGTTGTTGAAAGTATTCTTTATTTTCGAGATAACTCTCATTAGTAGGCCATAATTCAACATCGACATCAAGAAAGTCATACGGTAGATCGAAGATTTTGAAAAGATTTAATGACTTTTTAGACACAAAGTCACTCAGAGTTCTCTGCGCCAATGAATTCAAATCTTTTTAGCAATTACAAATCTTTTAGCTTTAGAATCTGTACCTTCACGAGTATTAACAGCTTCAACAATACTTTTTTTACTTCTAATGGAACGCCATCGTCAAACAGTGATAAAATGGCAAGTTCATCGCTCAAATACCATAAGTGCGAAATCATTTTTTCACACGTAGCTGAAGAAATCAAAGGATTGATATGTTTGTACTCCAATAAATTTTTCATAAACTGCAAGTCATGATAAGCAGCAGTTGTTGCAGAAGTTGATGAAAACCAAGCTTTTAAATACAATGTGACTATAAAAATACAGAAATGACGAAGACCATGCAATTCTTTCTGAGAGAGTTTGAATTCATCTCTGAATAGATACATTTTCAAACTATGAATGGCCTTAGCCATCCATCTAGCATGATGAACAGCACCAGGACGTTTGAAAGAAATCTTTTCTTGAGGCATTTCTCCAAGGAAAATCAATGATAATTCCAATAATTCTTTATCTAACTTATTATAACATTTCTTTATCGATCGAAACTCAAATTTATGTAAATTTTCCTGAAACTCATAGTTTAAATTAAAATTTATCGAATTATTGATCAAAAACTGGAAATATTGATATTCGTTAATGTTTGACGATGGATATCTCGTAACGGCTTCACTTAATCAAAAATCATAAGAGACCATTTTTGTAGAGCAGTAAATTTCCTACAAAATAATGAGTTCCGCAATCCGAAATAATTTTTTTCATCGACTTATAAAATTCATAATAAAAACGAATATTTTCCTTAAAATAGCCAAACTTCAACTATGAATATCTTTTAATCGGTTGAGTTTTTGAAAAAGTCATAAGAGACCTTTTTGTAAAGCATTCAATTTCTCACAAAATCTATGCCACGGAATATTTTTCCAAGCAGTTGGAAGCGAGATATAAATTTTTTTATCTGATTATTCGAAAAAAATAGAAACCCGTAAAGCGGAGGACCTTCCCGTTATAATTAAGAGCTTATACTTGGAGAGAATTCTTTTTAGGTGTCTACGAACCTATTTTTCAGAGTATAAAATCAAAAATAAATTATTCGATTTTTTTGACCCACCCTAATATATATATATATAAAATAAAAAAAAAAAAAAAATTGGTCTAGGATATCGTAGCAGCATTGAATTTTTGTACCAATATCTAATGTAGTTAAACCACTTTTTTATTTTTTAAAATCGAACTGATCCTAAGATTAATTCTTTTTTAAATTAACTATTACTTACGAGATTTTAAATCCGAATTCATATGAAAAATAATTTTAATGTTATAAATATAAATATATATATATATATATATATATATATATATATATATATATATATATATATATATATATTTTTTTTTTTTCGAATTATTTCAACATATTTTCGTATTTTTATGCGAGAATATATTGAATGTGTCCATGGAAGTGTTATTGCTTCTTCAGGGTGTACCCCCGTAATGCAAATTAATTATTATTATTAATAACACTAAATAATAATAAAAACAATACTAATAACTAATAAAATAAAATAAATAATTGATTGATTGATCAAGTAATGAATTAATTAAATTTGCGATTCTTCGAGGTAAAAATTGTAACAGATATATAAGTTATGATAAATATGAAAAATTAATTAATTAAAGACGTTTGTCCACGTTACGTTTTAATAAGGATTAAATTGAATAATTGTTTATTCAAATAAATAAAATAAAAAAAATATGTATGAGTAAAGGACACTCGTATCACTGATTCGAACGTTCGACGAAAAGTCTATTAATTATAAATAAATAAATAATTAAAATACTTGTAAGCCTTGTCGAGCGAGCGAATGAGACGAAATTATTTACTACTTAAATGATTGATTAATTAATTTATAAATGGGAAACCTCGAAGCAAGCCTTGTCTCGCGGATTTTTGAAACCGAGGCTTCTAAGTCTCATTATCGAATCCGCGAAATGACGCGGAAGAATGATTAAAAAAACTACCAATGATTATAAATAATACTAACATTAACATAATTATTAATATTAATAATAATAATAATAATAATAATAATAATGATAATGATTAAAATAAATAATTGTAATGAATAATGATTACCGACTAAAGTACGAACGAGAGTGTGAGAGCAAATCGTTACGAGTGAACAGTGGAAAAATGTTAATCATGCATTTAAAATAATAATTCGTTGGCATGCAATACAATAAGCGTGAATTATTTTTGTTCGTGTGAGTAATGGCTATTATTTTTATTTTTTAAGCGTACGGGCCTGTGAATTGTAATAATGATTTTTATTTATTTAACAATGCTCAAAGTAAAGTTATCGATTCTTTTGTTCGGTTTACTTTGAGGTGGGAACTTTTGTAATTAATGACATAGATGTAATTTATTAATTATTAACATTTATATTCATATTATTATTCAAATTTATATTTATATTTATATATTATATATTTTATAATTTAGAAAATTTATTTATTTTTTTTTAATTTCTCGCAGGGATTAATAAAAAATATTATTAATGAAATAGGAAAAAAAAAAAAAAAAAAAAAAAATTGATAAAATAATATTAATACTGCAGATACGAACAACTTCTGATATGTGTGTAAGAATCATTGCTTATGAACATTATTATATAAAACAAAAAAGAAAAAAAAATCAGAACAACATACGGGAAAACTTTTAACAAAGTAACCCAAGCCGTTTATTATTTTGTCATTATCCTCTTTATCAATATGATTTTATAGTTGGTATAAATAAAGATAAAACAAAAAAAAATTATTAAAAAATAAATAAATAAATATCAAAAAAAAATTAATTATCGATTTTGATTGACTTACACACCTCAATGATAATTTTATTTTTTATACTTAAATAAAAAACCTGGAGTAGTTTATTCGGACTTTTTATTTTTGTCACGAATATTCATGCAGTTTTTAATAATCTTCTGGAATGAGAAGAGATAACAAGCGCCGACAACTCTCATTAATCCCATCGTTAAAAATTGAACGAATAGTTCCGCAACCGAGGAGACGGGTGACATACCAGCAGACAGAGTTGTCAGCATGAACCCTTCGAGGCCGACAGTCGAGAAAAATCGACCAGTGCAAGCATCGGCGATCAATTGTTTAGCGACGACATCTGCTTTTACTAAGCCCGCTGACTCGGAAATAAGTTTCGTCTCGAGAGGCTTCGATTGCTCTTCGACTGCGAATCCCGGAGTATCGGTATCTGGAGGTAAGCAGAGAGTCACTGATACGTTGTGAGGATTAACTTCCATCGCCAAGCTTTCGGATAAGCCTCGGAGAGCAAATTTTGAGCTGCAGTAGGCTGAGTATCCAAATATTCCTATTTTTTTTTTTTTTTTTTTAATAAATTAATAACAATTGTTTTAATATTCAATTAAAAATTTTAAATTTAATTTACCTATAAGTGCAGCTTGGGATGATGTTATAATAATAATACCATCCTTTGCGCTCTTCATGCGAGGAATAACGGCCTTGGTACAGTAATAAGTGCCCATAAAATTCAAATTAATAATCCAGTTGAGAGTCTCTATTGTTGTATCCTCGATTTTCCCGCAAATAGCCATACCCGCGCAGTTAACGAGCATGTAAATCGGCCCCATTGTCTTCTCAATATCCAAAAAAGACTTTTCAATAGTTTCATAATCCTTGGATATATCCAGCGACAAGTATTCGATCCGCTGCGAGTCTCTGTTTTTGCATGCACTCATTATTTCATTGCGAGCAGCCTCCAATTTTTGTATATCCCGCGCAATAATCGTCACGTGAGCGCCCATTTTCGCGGCCAACATGGCTACAGCCTTTCCGATCCCACTTGAACCTCCGGTTATCTATTTACATTTTTATGAATAATTAATTCAAGATAAAATATATCAATATACACATAAGATTTATTGTATAAAATAATTTCTTACCACCACATGTTTGCCTTCGATATTTTTTCGTTGACTTGGAAACATTAGTTCCTTCACTAACCACACTATTATCGCAATGACAATCAAAACACTGATAATAAATAACATTTTTCGGTTTTTAGTAAACGCTTAATCCAATAAATGTCTTGAATTAGTGATATATTGAAACAAAGGTTTGTTTTTTGAATATAAACGGTAATTAATTATTCAGTTTAAATTTAATTAGATTAAAATAAAAATAAGACAACTCAGCGTGTCTGAAAACTAAAAATAGTTGTTCTATCTGCAATGCGATGTCGTGAGAATCGTTATTATATACCAACCAAAACTTATTTATTTCTAGATTTCTATTTAATTCAAATTTACTATATTAAAATTTACGATAAAATTATAAAAAAAATTAATTGTTGAGTAGTGTATTTATTTACAAGATACCAAAAACAGTTTATTAAATAAAAAATATTTATTTAAATTATCATTAATTCTAACAGCTAAAGAGTAAAATTAAAAATTGAATTAAATTTATAAAAAAATATAAATGAAACTCAATTTTCAACGGCAATTGCTTCAGCTTCGACTTCGCTGTCCTCAGACTCTTCCATTTTCTCGTCTTCGGCTTCCTCAGCCTTGTGTTTGTTCTTGAGTCCAGCAGCTGGAGACCGAATGAGACACAAATTACGCTGGACTTCCTTGATATCTTTTTCCTCTTCCAACTCACGACCCTTTCGAAGCCGCTGCATGATGTGGGTGTTGGCACGTTTCTGCCTGATCTCCTCAACTTTCTTCATACTTGTTATCACCATACTCCACATCTCGCGGTTGTATTTGACAGGAACATTACGACGTTTCTCAAACTCGAATGCCGGGTCAACAGCAAGTTCCTTGCCGACCGTCTTTCTGTACGCCTTTGTCCATCTTGTTTTACGTGGGTTCTTGCGTTTTTTAAACGCTGCATGACACTTTGATCGGCAAAATCTGAATATCTAAAAATTAATTATTTGTCAGTTCAAATTAATCAAATAAAATTTTTTTAAAAATTAAATTAATTAATAAAAACATTTAAAGGTCAGTGCCATGTAAATATTGTAATTTTCATAACCTAAACAAGTCTCACATGGTCAAAGTTGATAAAAAATAAAAAAAATTAATTACCTTGCAATCATTTCTCACAAATTGTATTCCATGTCCTGGATAAATTGGTGATGAACAAAAATAACAAGTCTCGATACGCATTTTTTTATTTTATATTATATTAAATTACTGACAACAATTACAATCAACTCTTATCCACGTTGTCGGATTGTATTCACTTGTCATAAAACATAAAATTATCTAGACAAGAAACTATAGTATTATTTCTTAAACTGTATATAGTTCTTAAATGATAATTTTTGTGAGATAAAAGTGACATCTAGTGTAAAACGACAGAAAGAATATCAAATGAAATGTAGTAAAAAATAATAATGATAATAGTATTTATACCATACACTACCGCTATCAGTTATCATATATTCATACACACACACACACACATTAATTACATTAAAATAATGCGTGCAAGTACTATAGTTCATGTTGTAAAAGTATGTACTAGTAACGGGTGAATCTCATTATCGTGACGCTGAATTAAATTAGTTTTGAATGTTTGTTTGTTTTCGTTATCTTTTATTTATATCTTGATTTCCCATTACCTTCGATACTACTGTTTATCATTAATTACCTACATTCCAAACAAAACTCACAATTCGTTATCTATCTATTTTTTAAATTTATCATTACATATTTATTTACAAAACTAGACCTGTAACAAAGTGATTAAATTTTTCTCTTTTTCTTGGATGAAAAATACTCGTTATTTATTTAAAATTTTTACAAAACGTTTCATCTATTTTCTGAGCTTAGATACTGTATAAAAGAAATAATACCAAACAGTCAATTAATTGCAAACTGGTGCTCTGTGTAGAAGTGATGTAATGACTGCAGTGCTGATTGTTGGATCCGAAATTGCGAACTGTTATTAATCTAAAACGTTAATTTTTTTTCTATTATATTTATTTTGTAAGATTCTTGTTCAAGTAGCAGCAGTTTAAAACTCTAAATTCGAATTATGTTTATAACTCAATTTTAAAAATAAGTAACTAAAAATTTTAAGTTTTGTGCTAACCCTTATTGACCCTAAGATGGCGCATAGGGTGCTAGGTGAATATCTAGCATCGTTGAACCCTGAACGCTGAGTATGGTCAGTTGATTATGATAAATTTATGTTGGAGTATCATTTTTAACTATCAATTTAAATTATAAAATATTATCTAAATAAGATTGGACAATAGTTTAATTCAAATATTATTATACTAAAATGAGTAAATTGAATCTGAGCATAAATAGTCGTATTAATTGCTTAGTTTAAAAATTTTGGAGTTAACAATTCAATAATTTTATAACTGAGGTAATTAATAACCACGTGGTTGTATGATTTTTGTTTATAGTATCTAAGAAAATCGGGAAGCCGATGAAACTTTGTATAAAAGTTATAAATAAATATGGAGAATTTAATGACACTGTAATATAAAACAAAATATATATGAGCCTTTATATACTTTCAATATAACAGGTTAAAAAAAAAAAAAAAAAAAAAAAAAAAAAAAAAAAAAAAAAAAAAGCTGGAGAAAAATTTCCACCTGTCATTCAACTGAATCAAAAGTAAAATTTATGTAACTATAAGTATTTTTATAGATAAAATACCATTGGCTGATTTAATTAATTAGCGGTGCAATAATGGTGCATTGCAATTAAAAATAATAAAAAAAGATTCAATCGTAAAAATGGCGTCTTCTGAAATAGATGATTTTTTATCTGGACCACTTGTTACCTGGGTAATTATTGAAATTACTTATTTAATTCTTAGTATTTCTATTAAATTAATTATTTTTTTATATAGTTCGGTAGCTGTCTAGAGGATCCTGATGCTCTTGCCAACTACTATGACCTGGTTGACGGTATGCTTCTCCACAATGTATTTTTACAAATGTAAGTATTGTAATTAATTAAAAAATAATTTTAGAGCACATAAATCAATTGTTGACTAACTATTTTCTAAAAAAAAAATTCTAGTGACCCAGAGCCGCTTCACGACGGCGTGATACCGAGTTACAGTAACCCGTCAGTGCGTATAAAAAATTTAGAAATGATAATCAGTAACATCCGTAAATTCTACGAGGAAGATCTGGGTTATTTGGTGATAAAACTACCGGATCCAGTAAAACTTGGCAAAGAACCAGAGTTGCATGTATCAGAAATCCACTTGCTGCTTCAGTTACTTCTCGGCTGTGCAGTACACTGTCCAAATAAAAAAGATTTTATTACAAAAATTTTTTCACTGCCTGAGATAGTCCAATCAGGAATAGCAGATTGCATTAAAAATGTAACAGAGATGACAGAGATAGTGATAAACCAAGATACGATGGGCGACCCGTCCGAAGTTTTCAAACTAATGAAGCAATTCCTTCATGAGCGAGATTTTTACCGGGGAAAATGCAAGTCAACAATGTCTGGGGATTTATCAGGAGCCGCGGGCTCGCCTAGTCAAGATGAATCGGCCAAAAATCAGCAGTCAAACGCTGTCAAGTCTGACCAAGAGAACCATCACTTCGCGGTGGAGCTGGCCGATTGGAAATCTAAGATCCGGAAACAAAGACACGAATTGGAGGAAAAAACAGAAGCTTTGGCTGAGTGCAAGGAAGAACTCGAGCACATAAGAGCTACTGTTGCTAAATTAAAGCAGGAGAACCAGGAACTGATGCACGAAGCACGAGCTGTTAAGACTTATCGCGATGAACTCGACGCGATGATGCAGAAGGCTGAACGGGTTGACAAACTGGAGGCCCAGGTCTTGCGCTACCAGGAAAAAATATCAGACATTGATTTCTACAAAATTCGGGTTGAGGAGTTGAGGGAGGACAACCGAATGCTGATGGAGAACCGCGAGATGCTCGAAGACCAGCTTAATATTCAAAAGAGACGAGCCGAGAAAGCTTTCGAGCTAGAGTCTGAAATCATCAAGTACAAGGCACTGATAAACGATATGAATCTTGAACGCGCTGCTGAGAAGGAAAAATACCAGGAGTTGCAGGAGGAAAATAGTCAGCTTCATAAACTTAAGAAAGCTGCCGATGACGAAGCTGCTCGTGCTTCTGTTAGTGAATCCGAGGAATCTGTGTCGGATAACAGGTTATCTGAGCAGTTGACAAGCAATGCACAGACCCGAGCGTTGAAACTAGAGCTGGAAAATCGTCGACTGACGGCTTTAGTTGACTCGCTGAAGGAAAACTCATTCCACGAGTCTTCTTCGCGGCTTCTGGAGCTCGAGAAGGAAAAGAAAAGGTTATCTTTGAAAATCGACTCGCTCACTGACAACAATGAACGTTTGTTGCAACAGAATGCTGATTTGGAGTCGGTTTGTAAGCAAGCGCTGGAGGAGAACAAAAAATTACAAAACACTTTGAAGAACCAGCGAATGTCCTTTGAGCGTCAGCAGCAAGATTACCAGACTCAGCACACTAAGATCGTAGAGATGGAAAATAATTATGAAACCGTTGTTAAGGAGAAACAACGCGTACAATCTTTGCTAGAAAGTGTTCAGAGACGTGCTGACGAACTCGATCGTTCGTTGGAGTCTGCTAATCAGAAATTGGATGAGTATCGCAACGTTGAGAAGAAATTGAAAGACTCTGAGGTTAAGTGTAATGACTTGGAAGCCAAGATACTCGCTTTGGAGAAAGACAAGGACGTGGCCCTGAGAGACGTTCACAAATACCGAGAAGCTATTGAGGAGAAAGACGTCGCCATTGATAAATCAACGAATACTATCGAAGTGTTGGAGAAGAAAATCCAGGAGCTTGATCGAGAGATTGATAATTCTAATGCTCAAATTGTAAGATTGCAGGAAATTGAGCGCTCGAGTAAAGAACTGGATGCTCGAGCGGCGATTGACAAAGAAACTCTCGAGACTTTGGAGTCTAATTTGATTGCTGAGAAAATGAATACCCAGCAAATTCACGCTGCTTTGGACAAACTCGGGCTCACTGTTGATGTTTTGCTCTCTCTGTCTGCTGAAAACTTTGCCGAGAAGTTAATTAATTTGCCGGAGGTGGCTATCCATATTAATAAATTAATTAACGAGAGTTCGAAGAACCATGCAGATGCTCCGGTGGCTAAAGAACATGAAGACGAGGAAATGAAACCGCTGAAAGAACATATCGAGATGGTCGAGGCGTTGAAGAAAGACTTGGAGAGCACAGCGATGAAACTGATTATGAGTGAGAGTACTGCTGAGAGTTTGTTAGAAGAACAAGCGAAGCTCCAGGTTTCAGTAACTACCTTGACATCTAAGAACTCTTCGTTGAACGCCCAATGTACTACGCTGCAATTGTCAAACTCTCAACTGGTTGCGGAGAAGGAGGAGTTGCTCAAAGACAGAGAAATTCAGCAGAGAACTCACCAGCAGCTTCTCCATGACCAGGTGACTCTTCAGTCATTACACGAACAGCTAAATAACGAGTACGAGAACTTGGTCCAAGAGAGGGAGAATTTGAAAACAAATTTGAGGGATATCAAAACTAAAGAACGGACTTGGAAGGAAACTTGCGAGAGATTGGAGTCGAAGAATAAGATTCTGATGGCTGAACAGGAAGCCTCGGCAACTCACATCAAGAGCTTGAATAACTTGCGCGGCGAACACTCGAAATTGAAAGACGACTTCAGGAACTTGTACTCTGCGATGGAGAAATTAAAAATAGACTACCGTAGCTTGCAGGAAGACTACAAGAAGAATAAAATAGAAAGCAACAGATTAAACCTGAAGCTGACAGAATTGCAAGGCGAGCTTAGTATCAAGGACGAGTCGTACTCTAATATGGAGTTACAGAACAGTAAATTAAACCAGCGATGCGAGATGTTGGCTCAAATGAACTCTGGACTGGACAACAACCGGCGCTCGCTGATGGACCATGTCAGTGTCTTGCTGAATCAGTATCAAGACTTGCTAACTCACTCGCTTGAAGATAAGGAACACTATCACATGGAGGAAAAAATTTACCGCGATCAGGTCAATCATTTGTCGCGACAGAAGGAGAAGTTGGAGGAGAAAATAATGGAGTACTATCGAAATAAGCAGAGTTGCTCGACTAAAAAGAAACGGTTTGGAGCTAACTTGGTCAAGAGAGTGAGGAAAGCCGGCTCGGAGCTTCTACACAAAAATAGACAGTCCTGGACGGAAGATTCTAGGCAAGACAGTAAGATTTACGAGTCAGAGTCGGGAGGAAACGATTCTGACATCAGCGTTGATGAACGTAGAGCATCTTTAGGTATGTTTTATTATTTTTTAATAGGATTATTTTTTATTGATTATTAATTTTTAATTTTTTTTAAAGATCCAACTGCATTTGATAACGATTCTTTGTCATTAGGACATGCCGGTACTCGTAGAACTGTTTATTATACTGATGATTTCCCATCCCCCACTTCTTCATTAACTGTAAGTTTACTGTAGTTTATTTTTTATTTAGTTATTTAGTTGTTTAAGAATAAAATAATAAATTTATTATTTTAGCATGATTCAAAATTGTCCGATACCTTGCCAATACCGTCAGTAAACGACACTGACGGTCCCAGTAATTTAGATACATCGAGAACAGAAGCACGTCCAGGTGAATCAAGACCATTTTTAATTTACAATAAAATATCAGCTGTTATTAATGAACCAAAAAATACAATCGTTGCCGAAAATTCAACCCCTAATGATGAAATACCCGATATAACGATACCCGTTAACAAAGACGGTAATTCTAAAGTCGGTAATTCCATCTGGTATGAGTATGGATGCGTTTGAATTATTTTTAAAAAGAATTCTTTGTAATGTATGAACAGTTATTATTTTTAAAAATAACAATTGCTAAAATGTAGCATCGAAACAATAAATTTTAAATACAATTTAAAATTAAAAATTGAATAACTGCTTCAATATAAGCTGTTCTTTGTCGGCAAATTGCGCGGTTTCTTAAACCATGTGTTATAAAAACTATTGCAACAAGTTGGTACGAACACACATTTGTACTTGCTCGTTAAAATACTATATTATATAATCAAAACAGTTAATGCGTAATCAAATACGTATATTGATCAAATTTTAATTATTAATAATTATAGTGATTGACTGAATATTTAAATTGATGTTACAAAAATAAGACGGTATTTAATTGAACAAACGCTTAATATGACTTGATGTCTAATTTTTACATACTTGAAATATATTTATAATAATGTTAAAGCATTTATTGATGCTACTTTGTGTGCTAGTGTGTGTGTGTGTGTGTGTGTGTGTGTGTGTGTGTGTGTGTGTGTGTTTATTTTTTTATAAAAAATTATATCAATGTTCCGTGAACAGTGATCAAGCATAATTTTTTGATAACTTTTTTTTTGTATAGATTTTTTAGTCTTAAGTTTTATAAAAATTTTGTTAGTGACAACAAAAATATAATAGTTTATTTTTGAATAGATAATAAAAAAGTGTACTTGCTAATAAATAATTTAATGATTAAATAAACAATTAGCTACACAGTGATGATAATTATTGTCCGGCCAGATGAAAGTATTACTCGTATTTAAAGACTAATCATGTTTAAATAAAATAATAGTTGACATACTTAATTTTTTGTATTTGTATTTGCTAAATTAAACGATTATTTTATAAAAATATACAATAAATTGGCTGAGTTATTTTTATTTATTAAAAAAAAAGTCTTTTAGTTAAAAATGTATATTTTAATTAACAGAGACTTATTTTTTGTATCAATACAAATTCCAAATAGTTCCCTCGGGTATAGCGGCAAGGGATCTGACAATATTCCCATAAGGCAAAAGGGCTCACGTGGTTTTTTTTTATCACCACATCCTTCTGGCAAACTCAAAGGACTATGATAAAAAACAATCCACCTTCTGCTCGCATCCCCGTTTCATCTTTTAAATTCTCAGACCTCTCAATAATTTGCATACTCGACACACTCTACTCCTTTTGTCTCCCTTTCCTTCCCTTTCCCCTTCCCCTTCCCCTTCCCCGTTGTACCCTTCACTAATCTCTCAGCGTTGCAATTTTTTCATTTTTTGTTTCTCCTAATTTTTTTCAACCAAAAGATCCAACCAATGTTATATAATGCATAGTAATGAACGTAGTTCGTGTGAACGCATCTTGCCAAGCGATAAAAGCTGATCGTATTTATTTAAAAAAATTGAACACTCTTCTTCAGCACCAGTAGAGTAGCTTTTTGTTTAGCCCTTTCCATTTATAATTAAAATAATAAAAACCGAATCAGTCTTTTAACCGTTACTTGACAAAAATTATTTTTCTTGGCGTCTACTCACCTAAACTAAACTCGCATTCGCGGCGCAAAAAAAACCTCGGGTTTTGTCAGTCCAATAACTCGCGCGGCCTCGCGGGCTTTTACCCAGGTTCGCAAAAAATTCCCTAAAAAAAGATTTAAAAAAATGGGTTGACTAGAATAGAAGCGAAGCTTGGACTCGAGCGAGGTTACGGTTAAAATAAGATTGATAAAAGCTTGCCCGTGGGGGTGAAAAGTGAGCAAAACGGGCGATCGAGCTTCCGTAGCTGATAACTTTTCAGCAAAAAAACCCACCGACATTCGCGGATAGTACACAAGCTTACTCTCTGCTCCAAAGAAACCGGGCTCTTTTGCTCATTCGAAAAAACTGAATTATAAAAAGAAAAATATAAATATAAATAAAATATAATAGAAAAATTCAACTCCAGCAACACTGAAATCTGTAAAAAATCGTTTCATCATTCTACATTTTACATTCTATCCCCCCACTGCAAATTATACCGCTCTACGGTTCCAAGAGATTAGAACAGAAACGGGAATTATAGTAGTGAAATTACGGTACAACCCCTAAGCAGTCCGCGACATACCAACGGTACGGCATAGGTGACGCTCATAAGGTGAGGATAGTTACTGTAAGACGGGGTGGGGAGGCCTCGCTATTTTTTTCACCATTCACCACTTACCCCCGATCCCTCGTGCTTGTCATCCCTACTCTAAAATAATAAAAAATAAAAAACAAAACTCACACATTGACATCAAGACACTAATGGTAGTCGCGATTTAAAAATAAGTGGGGGTTTATTTAATGGATAAAAAAGGTCTGGGGTGGAGCGTTGTACCCGCGACTGCCGGACTAGTTCTTAGCGCTCGCGGTTTTTATGTCCATACTCATACTATATAGTGTATGGGGACTCTTTAGACACGGACACGGACACGGAGTTTGTGGCGACGGTACCTTGGGTCAAGGAGTGAGCCGAGAGTAGAGAGTAGAGGTAGAGGGAATTCCCGTTTCGCCGAGCACAGGCTCCAGGGTGGGATTGCCAAGCTTGCCGCAACCAGGGGAGGGATTCGCGGATCACGGGGTGGGATCAGCCAAGGGGTTTATGCTAGAGCTGGTACGCTTACGTTTAAGCAATGCGGGATAGGGACAAGGCCGGTGAGGGGTCAGGAGAACCCCCTTTTTGTGTCTGAATGTGAGTGGGGAAGTAAAAAGGCAGCGTGGTTCTCCCAACATCGGCACCACGACTGACTATCCGCCACCAAAGGAAGGAGGAAGGAGAGAGATAAATATTAAATAAAAAGAAAAAGAGAACCGGCGAGTGAGTCCGAGTAGAGTCCCGGTGGGCTCTCGCGGTCTTTGCTTTCCTCGGCAAACAATGTGTAGCACGCTATCGTACGGATTGCTTCGCTTACTTACATCTTTAATTCTTAATTAACTATCATTATCATAATCATAGTCATTATTATTATTATTATTTTATTAATAATAATAATTATTATTTTTTTAATTTGATTGTTTTTGTTTTTTTTTTTGGTTTTTTTTTTTTAATTTTTTTTTAATTTTTGCTCCTGCACGATTTTTTTAAATTTAATAAAGTGTGTTTAAGCTTTAAAAAGTGGGTTTAATTTAACGAATGTAGTTTGTTAGTTAGTGTATGCTGCACGCGTGGATAAAATACCTTTAAAGTTTGTGTGGGTGATAATTAGCGGGGGTGTGTTAAGAGAGAGTGTGAATGATAAATGGAGACGCGAGTGTGCGCTACCGGTAGCACGGTATCCGGTGGAACATCAACGGAAACGGCGTCGAGAGGCGTCGCGACGTCCTCGCCCTCACCTGTGCCCTCACTCCCAACCTCCTCCGGGACCGCGAGTATCGGTATCGCCGCCTCTGCGGTTCTAACTTCCGCGGGTTCTATGCAAAGCTCATCGAGTCCAGTGGTGTTACCAAGCCCGCCTGTTGTCTCTACCCACGCCAATCTGCCCAAAATACTCAGCAGAAATGTCAACGGAACACGTGAGTAAAACTATATAATTATTTACGCCATCATCAAGTTATTTGTTCTGACTATTATTTTAATAAACTAACCACCGGTTTGTTAAAATTGCTTCGAAAAAAAAAAAAAAAAAAAAAAAAAAATAACAATGATTTATTATAATTTACTGTTATAATAATAATGATATTTTTTGTTAGAGATTAATAATAATAAAAAAATAAAAAATAATACAAGTATATTGATGATGGTATTTTAAAGACGGTATATTAGTGTCGAGATGAAAGATAAATTTATCGAGTAGTCTTTTGGTCAGACACACAAAAGCGTGTCTTTAATGGTACGGCTATTTGTTGCTGATTTACTCAGAGTAATTTACTTGTCACAGAGACTTAACTAGCCAGAGTTGCGACTGAGTAGAGTGAGCGAGAGTTTAAGAGCTGAAGGAACTAAAAGAGAATCGTGTCTTTCTCTACCGACATTTAACTTTATTTTATTTTTTAGCGATCCTCTTTACCTCTTGTTTCAACTTCTTACGTATCTTATTGCTCCATACTGTATACACTAAATGTACAGTACAGATATAGAGAGTCCCATGATGATCAGTGCAGACAAGAGAATTCAGTAAGCCACCAAACAACATTCACATTGACCGTTTAAAATATATATATTTCTTGTTCTTGTCGACAAAACTCTCACCAGCTCCTCAACTCCTCCTTCCTCCTTGTCTTTATATCCTCCGCGGTTTAGTTACAATGTCTCAAACTCATAACACTTGTGTACACAAAAGTGTACATTGCCGATACAAGAGATGGGAGATGGGATGAAACGCGAATGACGATCCAAGTAGTGTAACCAAGCATTCAAAAATAACAGAGTCTCTACAGTAACAGTATGGCTGCCCAAGAAAAACTGGCTCCATAAATTTTTCGGGAAAAGAACACGAAGAAGAATTAAAAGACGGACCCAATACCAACTACCAATGGATTACACCAATAAGAAACGAACCTCTGATGAGACATATCATAAAACCGCAAAAAAATAAAATAAAATAATAATAAAATGACGATATCGCTTAGCTCAAGTTTGAGTTAATCGTCTCGCTGGTATCAAACTCAGCTGAGAGCAAAAAATATTTCGAAAAATTTTTTAAATAAACTTTAATATAAAATAGCTCAATAGTTTTTGCTGCGCCGCATGATTCACCTTCTTTCTCTTACATTCTTCTTCTTCTTCTTCTTCTTCTTAAACTCTTCATCATCTTTTATACTTTTTCTTATCGTTATTTTTTACTGGATTCTCTTTTTATACTTATTTCTGGTTACTCTTTTCTAGACCAGACACAAAAAACTATAACGACTTGGCAAAAAAATTGCTCACTTTTTCGTAAGCATTACCCAGCTCACGGCTATTGCGAGTTTACTTTTTTGCTACATTACTTGTATGACATAGCAGAGTTCTGGCGACGTTTTATGCCGGTACGGGGTATTCCAAAAAAACATTCAAATATATATAAAAATCATAGGAAAAAATTTATACGCATATATACAAAAACAAGTATTTCTTAAAAAGTTCCAGACAATTTTTTTCCAATATCAGCACGAAAAAAAAAAAAAAAAAAATGCGGTTTTTAAAATTCCGAGATTAAGATATCATTATAATAATCCAAATGTCGTTATGGAATAATATAATTTATTTTGTTAGTAAAGATCAAACCCACGCAGCTGCTTTTTATCTTGTCTATTCTCTTAGAGAGATTTTTTGATCCTCGCAGTCTACAGAGATATTTACTTTAAAGCTATTATGCCGAGATGTGTGTTGATTATTATTTTATTCTGAATGTAATCAGACGATCGTATAATTCACAACGATAAAGTTTATTATTAAATAGTAGGGTTCATTAAATTGTTTGTCTAAAATATTTGCTTACGCTATTGGTTTTTGCCGGGCTACTTTTTTCTGAATAATTACACATTAAAGTATGAATAAAAAAATTTCGGTCACGGTTTAGTGAAAATAATAATGGTTTTATCCGGTCGTTAATATTTTTGCTCGGAATCATTGCTCGTTGCAGCAGACGCTCAAGCAAGATTGTTGTTTAATTTTAATATACACTTTAGGTTTGTACCTTTAAAAATACTTAAACTTTTATTGTTGCCGAGTTATTCAGTCTTCCGTTAAAATTAACTCTTTTTGCTACACTTTTAGTTTTTAAAACCCCACCTGCTTTATTTGTTTACCTGCTTATTTTTTTTTTTTTTTTTTATTGCATCAACCAAATTTTTTACTGAAATTAAATTTTTATAAAAATTTTTTAATTGTCTTTTACTTAAAAATAAAAATTCAATGATATAATTAATTAGAGATATTTTTAGTGAATTATAAATTCCATTAAATAGTAAAAAACTTAATATTTTATTCATGTTATTCATTTATCTTTAACACAGTTATTTTTTGAATAAAAAAAATGTTTAAATAAATTTAAAAAGTGACTAATTTATTGGCTTAAAATTTTTATCCGAAAATATATTAAATGTCACGGAATAAAATATAATTTTTCTTTAAAGAAATAAACAAATAATTAAACCTGAATATAAAAAGAGATAATAATAAAAATTATATAATGAAGCATAAAATCGATCTGAGAATTATAAAAATTTCCCACAGTTTCTCTCAACCGAATAAATTAATTTTTTTCTTACTCTCAAATGTTTACATTTTTTCCCGCGAGAATTTATCTATTTTTTTTTTTTTTTTCCCATCAATTAATACTCCAAAAATTATATCCAGCTGAATAACAATTATTATCCAATAAATAATAATATTTTTATCCCAAGTCAAAGCTCAACCAAAAATAATTACAGCGTAATAACAAGCATCGATAAAAAATGATTAAAAAAAGGCCTGAGAAAAGAGCGAGAGGTGGGTCGTCTTTCCGACAATCCTTTTGTTTAATTTTTTTCCTCAGTTCACTCTCAATTTTTTTTTTTGACTTTTTTTTTTTATCAATTTTAGTTTCTATGCCGTGAGTATACAAGACAAGACACATGTACTTGTATATATGAGTATGTAAATATATGTGTGAGACGTGCGAAAGGGTTACAAGGGGGTGCCGGAAAGCGAGAGTGAGAGAAGGAAACTCGGGTCGACACCGTACACGCGAGGGTTTACACTACCGGGGATCATGTGGGGACAGGTAGACTTTTTATATATAGTATAGAATATAAGTACCTCAAGCCTTGACGCATCACTCGCCCGGATTATGTCGCTTAAAAAAAAAAAAAAATTGGAACAGAAAAAAAGTATCTCAAAAAATGGGTAATAAAAAAATCATTTGTTCCCTTTTTGTGTGTGATCTATGCAAATGATCTATGGAATGGATTTTTTGAGTTAATTATCCAGAACATTGTGGGAACAGAAGATGAAATTCATCATCAGACGAATAGAAGACTAAGAACACCGAGAGGAAGCTTGCTTGTAAATTGATAAATTGATAAATTAATAAGCAATAAAAATATAAGTGATTGTAACATGAAATTGACGATACAATCATTTAGGATAAGATCTCGGTTGTTGATATACGTGTATCGAATAATATACTGGTTGTACCAGTTTTCGACGGGATCTCTACAAGAGTCTACTACTGTTGTTGTATGTGTTGTGTACCTTATACTCTTTCTTTAACAAACTGCCGAAGCATCACAGCATCCTTCACTATATTTATCATTTGTATTTGGCATTGACTGACTTCTCTACCTCGAGCCTCTCACTCTCTCACTCTTGGCACTTATTTCACTCTCTTGCTCTATAGAAATACAGTCAACAGCCAACAGACAACAGACAACAGTCAACTCATGTTACTTTATTTTTATACTACTTAAATCGACAGCAAATCAGTAACATATCCTGTCACCACATTATCTCTGAGTATCCTGAGAGATTGATTTGTCTTTATGTCAATTGTCAATCTTTTATCTTATTCCCAATATTTTTATTTCCCATCGAATATTTTAATTACATCCACCAGATCTTTCTTTATCTCTCATTTAATAATTATTAATAATAATAACAATAAATTAAAAATTGTTTTTAAAAAAAAAAAAAAAAAACTTATTACCCACACGCCATTTTTTCGCTATAGGCGTGTATTAAAAAATTCACCCCACGTTTTAAAGTAAAAAAATGCTAAGGGGTAAAATTTGTGGGGTGTGCCCTAGAAGCAAGTCCGACCCCTAAACTGGGAGCCCGTAACGATTTTAAAACCGTCATTCGAGATTTTGTTGGCTCGCCTTTACTAGGGTGTAGATCACGGGGATATATCAAAGCCCTTTGAGTGCATAGACAGTCGGGTGGTATCTTTTTGGACTCTTATGACGTTAAATCGAGCGATACGGCGCAGGGAAATGATGGCAAAAAGTCTGGCGGGCTCGGATGATAGCTATAGGCATAATGGATCCAGCTTTGCCTCGCAAGGGTAGCTTTCGCATGTGTACCAGAGGATATATATTCATATAACGATGGAGCGTATGGACTTTGGAGGCCTGCTCGGGTAAGGGGTAGAAGTAGAAGAAGGGGGAGAAGTAGCCACGGAGTGAGTCCATCTGCCCGGTGTTTTGTGTCCGGGCGGGCGAGGCACCCGGCTGCAAAAACTTGCCTAACCCTTCCTTGATTACAATAGCCGCAAAAAGCGAAATACTAACCGCCGCGCGAACTGCTTGCCTGTGCAGCTCTTCTATTCTCATCTCTCCTCTTTACTTCTCAGTTCTCTTCTCTAATATAAGAAGAAACTAAACCCGTTTTTATGTCTACAACCACTCATACTTCTCTGTCCTCCTCTAATTTTTTTACTGTTTTTAACTTTTTACTCTATTTTTAATTCTATCCGTCAAGTATTGGACAAAAGAACCTAATCTCTCTCTCCCGAGTCCAGATCCAGGCACTACTCCCGCTTCCATAATTTTTCTTCACCACCATTTCTAACAAACCAACCACCCAAAAAAATTTTGTTTTTTAATATGTTTCCCGCCGTTGGCAGGAAATTGCTAATTAATCATGGATACGCGTTTTGTTCTCTATAATTTTTTATATATTCATACATTAGACAATTATTCAATTAGAAGCTAATTAGTCGACTATTCTTAATGACAACAATAAATTTGAGGTTTGAGATTGAGATAAAAAAAAAAAAAAAAAAAAAAATAAATAAATAAAAATAAAAATAAAAAACTGACAAGACTTGCCGTCTTGAATTAAAAAAGGATATTAAATTTCTACAAGTATGTATGTATAATTTTTTTAAACGCGCGTCTGGAGTCAATGGCAGCTCTAATAAAAATTGTATAGAATGTAAAATGTATTGAATTTCTTGTATAAAAATGGCTGATGAGATATATTTGTATTTTTACTTTAAAGCGAGATTCTTCTTGGACGATCTGGTTTTTTTCTCGGGGCTCATTTCTTTACGTCTCCGGTCGGGCTCCCCTTTCCTCTTCCCTCTTTCCATACTGCATACCCTGAGCCTGAGAGTCACCGCGCGGATGTCTTTGAATGTCTTTTCTGTCTTTAGTGTCTTTTATGTGTTGGGTGGAAGTTGCATGCCTGAGTTTTAAACTAAAGAAAACTATAAACGTGCACCATCCTCATCTTATTATACTTACATCAATATATATATATGAACCAGCAGAGACAACTGGCAATGTGTCGATGTGTTCAGGCGCTTCGCATCACGTTCGTCATCATAAAAAGCATACATCGCGCCAAAAAAGTCGTTATGTAAATTATAACTATGGACGCTCGGTCAGGTACGCATGGCAAATCTAAGCGGGAATTAAACAGAACAAGAACAAGAAATGAATTTACAAAGTAAAAAAAAAAAGGGTAAATAAAAATAATCATCATCCACCGAATAAAATAAAATAAAAAACAATTATTTATATAAAGAGGACTCTTCGTTCTTCGTTTCGTTGATGGGAACGTTCGTCAACATTTACAAAGGCCTACGTAAAATTCTTTCGCGGATTCCAGTCCTCTGATATTATGTATATGTATGTATATTATTAATTTATTATTTATTCAATTATATTTCTTATTTAAATTTAAATATATTAAAATAACTTTTTTTTCGAGCCTAATGAAGGCCAATTAAATAACGGATTGATCTGATAAATATTGACACTAATTTATGTGAATTGTTCATCAGAGCAGACTAATTAAAGTGAGTATTGAAAAAAGATTTTGATAAAAATTTGGTTGAGACAAGATTAACCCCACGCGCGTTTTATCGAAAGGGCCAAGCAAATAAGTATACAGATTATTATTTAGTCGAGGAATATAAATAAAAAGAGAGACGTATATAAGCGTGAGACCGGGCGAGCTGTAATAAGACCGTCGGCGAGTTTTTTTCATCAGATCCTCATCCTCCTGATCTACCTCATCCACCTCCTCCACCTCCTCCTCCTCTTCATCATCTTTCTTTAGTATGTACTACCACCAGTTTAATACCCTCACGGGTTAAACGTGTAGTGAGAGTATTAATTTATACTTGATACGTGTGTGGATGCGGGAGGGAGACTACTGAACGAGAGACGGCTACAGGAGCATAAAGAACTTGGAGTAAAGAGCTGACGAGACAGAGAGAAAAACAATAAACGGCTGGATGGGAGCGGAGAGAAGAATTAAGAAGAATAAGAAACTATAAGAATAAGATGAGAGCAAGACCGACTGGAGCGAGGAGGGCATGCTTTTTCTTTTAGTTCCTCGAAATTTGCAAGAAACTAGTCGGACACCCTGGTTTCGCCAAAGAACTTTTTCCATCTGAGGATGCTGAGAGCGACGGTGCTTATAGCTTATAGCTATACTATACTCTGATGCACTCCCGCGTTTAGTTTCTAGTCTAACGGATGCCGACTTGACTTCTTTTAGTCTTCTCCAGCTTTCTTTTTTACCAAAGGCCTCAACATCTCAACATCTCTACATCTCTACATGTCATTGTCCACCTCCATATAAAATATAAAATACTCGGTCTACTAATATGAGAATTTTGTAACAAGTAATATAAATCACCCGGGGAAACGATCCTATGTCCCACTATTTATTTCTTTTCATTCTTTTCTCAATCTTTCTCGTTAATGTCAACAACAATTACTTTTTCTAGTTTTGCTTTATTTACATTTCACATTTATTTAATTAATTCCAATTAATTGTTATTTATTGTTTTTAGTTGTCCAGACATCTGTACCGCAAAACGAAGCCGAACTACAACTTTATCGTGTTATGCAACGTGCTTCTCTTTTAGGATATTATGATACGCTTTTAGAAATGGGTAATTATTATTATTATTTATAAACTAATAAATTATTCACTTGTAAACAACTCTTTGAAGTAAATATAAAGCCGTGTTGTTGTAAGATAAAAAATAAATGAATTAACAACTCAATAATAAAATAAAATAAAATTGTTAATAGGTGGTGACGATGTACAACAACTTTGTGACGCTGGTGAAGAAGAGTTTCTAGAAATAATGGCATTAGTCGGTATGGCGAGTAAACCTCTGCACGTTAGAAGACTGCAAAAAGCTTTACAAGAATGGATAACAAACCCTTGTTAGTATATTATAATTAAAATTATCTCTTTAATAATTTAATTACTCGAAAAAAAAAAATATTATTAAAAAAATTTTAAATATTTTCAGCTTTATTTCAAACACCAGTAGTACCGTCTAACACGGTACCAGCGAAGAGCGGTAGTTCGACAGGCGTACCGATACCCGCGGCGAGCCCGCGAACTCATCAAACAAATTCCTCAATATTTCCGCTGGCTCAAACAAGCCCGACAACACCGTTCTCCTCGACGACCCACGTGCCTCTTACACCGTTGCCTTGCAGAAGTGTTAGTCCTGTTACGCCGGTAACAACTGTTATTGCACCTGCTGCCTCTACATTTCGACACAGCCCGAGTCCCAATACGCCGATCGCTTACACAGGTTCTCACAGTCCCGGAGTCCTTCAAGTGAGTCGCTTAATTTATTTTATTTATCTTTACAAAATATTTAATTTAATTTAATTTAATTTAATTTAATTTAATAAATTGATATTAATGATTTAAGGTCGGAACCTGCGAGTCATCCTGCGGAAGCGGTACAACACCCAGCCCGAGTGGTGGCGGAGGAGCACCACCTAGTCCAACACAAGTAACACCGACGTTATTACCATCTCAGGTGCAGCGACTCGCGGATGCTGCCGAAAGACTTGCCTGTAATTTGAGACCGTTGGACCCGAAGCCTCACAACGTTAAGAAAAAAATTTGCAAAAATCTCGAGGTAGTCAATTATTATTATTTGTTTTTTTATTTTATTTAATTTTAATTTTTTTAATTTTTTCAATCAAGCAGATAGTTATGGCGATGCCGGAAAACGATCCCAGGAGGATGGAAGAGATAAGAAAGTACGCGGCTATTTATGGACGGTTTGATTGCAAAAGAAAACCCGAAAAACCGCTGACACTTCACGAGGTGTCTGTAAATGAAGCTGCTGCGCAAATTTGCCGGTTTGTTCCAGCTCTTCTGACCAGACGGGACGAATTGTTTCCTCTGGCTCGACGTGTTGTTCGCGACTCCGAATACCACTACTCCAAAAGTCAATTGTAATTAATAAAACTGATAAATAGAGAGTAAAAACTCGGTTATGGTACTAATTGAGCAATTAATAGCGGATTTTATTTCAGCCTAATGACAAGACGCGGCGAAAATGGGGACGAAGAGACTGAGAAAATTAAGCGCCAGCATCTCGACGCAGATGCTGAGGGTGAGGACACATCCCAGGTTAGCACGCAACGCCTGCAGAAATAAATAAATAAAAAAAGAAGCATTTACACACCAATGGATCGCATGGACTAACTAATGTTCATTTATTTATTAATTCACGCGTTTATTATTAACAGCAATTATTTATTACGTAACACGTAGAGCTATTAACGCACACGCTAATTTATTTCACGAAAAAAAAGGTCAAGTATAGCAATCTAATTCGTGTGAGCATAGATTTGGTAATTTTTTTGGTAATTTTTTTGCATGAGCTGCATGTCTTTTTTTTTTTTTTTTTTTGTTCTCATTTAATTCGATAGAAAAATTCTGGGAATCAAATACATTAAATTTTATTTTTATTTTTTATTTACGTTTTGGCTTAACGTTAAATACGTGTGCTTGTTGGATGGATTACCGGGTTTTCTTTGTACTGTCTGTAGCAGTCCGCTGTTCCAGGCCGAGTTGGATTTACGCTGTACCGGTACGGATATCAACAGTACTTTAAGACGACATGCCTCTTCAAGGTGAATATTTTTCTAATGACTAATATTATTAGTATTAGTATCGAGAATTATTTTTATTTACTGGTAGGGTTTAATCCTGACTATTACCTATCAACTTAAATTGACAAGTATGTTTCAGTCCAGTTTGGAGGAAGAAGAGTAACAACGGTGTGTTTATGACCAATATCGAAGAAGTCAGCGACACTGATAGCCAATTTTCATTTTCTAATGACGAATCTTTGCACGTAAGTCTCACTTTTTATTTTATTAATTGGAATTTTTAATTTTTTCATTGATAAAAATTATTTTTTCAGGACATCAACGAATTGGACACTGACAATACGGATAAAGAAAGTGATTTTAATTTAAAAGTAAGCATTTTAATTATTTATATTATAAAATTTTTAATTCTGAATCTAGTGACTAGTCATAGAAGTTATTTAATTATCTAATAAATATATGATTAATCGATAAAATCACCGCGTCACAATTGATTAGTCAGAGAAATATTATCAGCTAGTAAGTTAATAACCAACAAGTGAATAATAAAATGAATTTTACAGGTAATTGCTTCTCGGGGAGATAACATTATTGCCGTAGCGAACCCAGCCTTGATGGAATGCAACCATCCTACAATAAAAAAAGAGCCTGAGGACGAGAAGTCAACATTGTGATACTAGAAATAAAATTCTTTATCATTTGAAATTATTATTTCTCTATTGACTAGCTATAAAACAATCAAAATTAAATATTTTATTCAATACACTTGTTGTAATATTATAATGTGGTGGTTGTGGTTGATTGTCATTTGCGCGTTCACGTTAATGATTGCCCTCACCGTGATCATCATCGAGTTTTTTGTTCTAAAAAGTTAACTCTATCCTATTTAATGTAAATTTTGACTTAGTTTTATTAAAATAATGAATTTTTTTATGTTTTTATTAAAATTGATAATAATGTAGGGCCAAGCAATATGTAAATAAATTAAAAATTGTTTTAGTTCATTCATTGTCATTATTAATTAATTATTAAGAGTATCTTTTGATTATCATTGAAGAGAAGTCTTCCAAAGCATTAATTATTGTTTGCCATTTTTCGCAATAGATTTAATTTTTATTTCTGTCTGATATTTAATTTAATAAATATTATTTAATCTTTTAATAAATTTTTTTCCAACCCTTTATGATTACTAATCGATTATTAAATTTTTTAATCGTTAAAAAAATTATTGTAATGTATGAAAAAATTAATTAAAATCCGTTTATTAAAATTATTTCATTTTATTATCTTTTCTTCCATCCTTATAGGGAAAAAATAAGATTTAAAACAGCGAAAATAATAAATTATATTAGTTTAACTGTATAGGGTGATTCTAATACACTTAATTATTTTTTTCTTCTCGGTAGCGTACTATTAAAAAATAGTAACAGAATTGCTAGAACGCGTGCGCGATAAATGTCACATCAAGGCAATAATAAATTTCGAAATGATTATTGCGATTTCAAAGCACGCGGTGATACTGTATGTCATTTCATTGTCAGATTATCGTGAACCAGTCTGAAGAAGTCTTGCATTATCCGGTAAGTAATTTATAATTAAATAATAATTTATAAAATAAAATTTATGTAGATAAAAATTATTTGCAGATAAAATGGGAATAACTATAAGAATAATTGAAAGAAACGGTAAATTTATTGTTTCCGCGACGGGAAAAATAGAAAAAACTGAAAAGATTTATCGTCAGTACGAAGATTTTCTGGGAAGTACAAGCCCGCGCGATTGCGAGTATGAAGGTCAACTGAGGCATGACAAGGCGTGCCAAAATTTGTCAACCGTGTTGGCAATATGGAGGAGTCGGCCAACATTCAAACATAAAATTCTTTCAATATCTGACATCAATTTAGCAATTAGAAGGAGTACCGTAACCATTAAATTTCAAGTTTTTGAAAACAATGATTATTTCAACAATAAGCATTGCAATGTAGGACTGGAGAAGCAAGTTTCGAACTCTTTGTCATCTCTTTGGTCGAACGCGAAGCCCTATTTTGACGGAGAGATAATTGATTACGAAATAGAAACTGAAAATAGTTCGTCGTTTTATTATTCCCAACCGTGGGGCAAAAGCACGGATCGCTACAAATTGAGGGTACTAAAAGATCCTTCTTATTCATTGTATTATCCAATGGTCACTATTAAACCTCGACGGACACTAAATGTTGAATTGAACGCTATCAAAACTACGCTCAGCATAAAAATAACATACAAGTGTTATTATGATGGAAATATTTCGTATTCATATGAAACTATCAACGCTGAATTTTACAGCAATCCAGAAATTAAATTTTAGAATCTTATCAAAATTTTATTTATAAATAAATAGTTCAAGAGTTAAAAATTTTTCAACCTTGAAAATTAATTTTTCAATTGTTATTCAAATGTTATTAAAATTATTGTTAATGATTGTATAATAATTAAATAAACAATATTTTCTTAAACTCTTAAACTTATTTCAAAAATAAGTGATTTTTTAATTTATGAATGAACTGAATATAGAAATTGAAGGTAGTACCACCTAGCGTGGATATATAGCTCACCACGTGACAATAAAAATAAATTTCGTAGGTTAAGTATATTTATACGCATGTGAGCAAGTTTGTTGTCAGTGTGTTATTTTCTTTTTTTTTTTTTTTATTTTTATTATTAATAATTAATAAATAAATAATAAGTTCAAGATGTCAAAAGCAAAAAAGTCAAGTTTTGCTGAAGAATTAAATAGTTTATTAAATGTAGCGCCTAAAACCTTCGAATCCGACCAGGAGGAGGAGGAGGAGGAGGAGAGCACAAAAGCTAAGGTTGTTGATAAATTCGAGGAATCTCACTCTGATGACGAGCAAGCTTCGTCATTTAGGAAAAAAAATATTCCTTTGCTTGATGAAACTGACAAAAGGTAATTTTATATAATTTATTTATTTATTTTTTCTTAAACTTTATAATAATTATGTTTAATTGAATTTTTAGGTATAAGGGAAAAAAAGTGACGAGGGAAGAAGCTTTTGGTGAGGAAAGTGCGTCTGATCAGGATGATGTTGAAATGGAGTCTGATGAAGAGGAAGAAGAAGATAATGACAATAGTAATGAAGATGAAGATGAAGCAGAGGAAAATAATGAAGATGAAAGCGATGATGATGATGACGGTGATGAAAATGATGATGAACAAGACACAAAAAATCCCCTATATCGAGACCGCAGTGATAATATCTTCAAAAATCTAGTCTCTAATCCCCAATCAGAAGCTGAAAAAGGAAACTGCGTCAAAACGCAGCAAAGAATCTGGGAAAAACTACTGGAAATTCGGATTAAATTGCAGCCAGTTTTAATAACCAGCAACAAGATGCCCCAACACGATGTCGTGAAAACCCTGCAAACTAATCCGAAATTTAACAAACAGAAAAAAGAGACTCAGAGTAAATTATGCGATGTCTTGGATAATTTATTGGAACTTCAGCAGAAACTTTTTAAAGGCTTTCCTGAGACTAAGAATTTGTTAGACCAAACAACTGCTGATAAAAAAATTGATAATCAAGATGAAGATGATGAAGAGATTTGTTCAGATACTGAGGAAGAAATTGAAAAGTCGGAAGAAGAGCCAGAGGAAAAATCAGAAGAACCGCCAAAGAAAAAAATCAAACGCAACCTGAAGGATTACGAGAAAATAATTAGCGACATTCACGAAAAATATACGCCCTACCGCAACTCGGTAATACAAAAATGGAACGATAAGACTCGCGTCGCTGCTGGAAAAATGAATAAAAATGCAAACAACCAATCTGTTGTCAGGCAAATAGAGTTTGTGTTGAATGATAAGTCTAAATTGATAAAACGTACTCAGCTTAAGCGGTCAGAGTACGAGATCGTAGGGAAGAAATCGCTGGATGAGACCGACGAGGATGGCAGGAGAGTTCAAGAGTACGACACCGAGATCTACGACGATGACGATTTTTATCATCAACTATTACGGGAATTAATCGAGCAGAAGACTTCTCACATCACAGACCCGGTGGAGCTCAGCAGACAGTTCAGTAAATTGCAGACGATTAGAAAAAAATTGAAACGGAAGATTGATACCCGCGCCACCAAAGGCCGCAGGATACGTTACAATGTTCATACAAATTTAGTTAATTTTATGCCGAGTATAACTGGAAATGATACTTGGACTGAATCTGCAAAAACTGCGTTATATAATTCGCTGTTTGGTAAATTAAAAACTGCTGAAGCTGAAAATAATTGATTAATTGTCATTATTCCTGTAAATAAATTATCAATAAAATTATTTTTAAAATTTTATTAAAATTAATTATAATTATTGATATTGTTTAGCCTGTTCTCGAGCCTCGGCGATCTCTTCTTCAGTGACACTGGGAGGTTGACCACAAGCGATCTCTTCGGCACGAATGAACGCCAGTTTGTCAGCTTTTTCTTTGAAAAATATTTTCTTCTGGGCGTTGAGCTCCTCTCGGTACTTTTCGAGCTTACTAGAGACAATTTTGTCGCAGTGAATGGCTGTCAATTTACGAATCGAAGCTTTCCTTTCGACACGATGGTACTCGGGCGGATGGGGCTTGAATTTCAAGTTCATCTTCTCCAAAACCCACTCGAACCGGCGGTAGTCCCACTTTCGCAATCTGCCGAGGAGTTTTCTGCGCTTTTCTATCAATTCTTTTAAAAATACTTTAGTTTTTTTGTCGAGGGGACGCTCCACCATGTATTCCTGGAGGTAAAGTATTTCGCTGGTCATTGCAGCAACTAGAAATTAATTAACAAAGAAATCAGTTAAGATTTTAGTAATTATATTTGCAATAAATTACTAAATATATGATATGAAGTTTTTGATTAATAATTAAATAATTACTTTCAGTTTCTGGAGATCCACGATCTAATTCATGTCTTTTGACAAGTGCGATGGTCCTTTCACGATTGACATCCTCAGTCATTTTTTTCGGCATAAATTCCAGCGTACATAATCTTTTAACTATCTCATCAGCACTAAAAATATTTCAGAAATTAATACTAATAATTTATTAAACTTAAAAATAGCCAACAAGACTTACTCTTGTAATTCTTTGGACTGATTGTACCAGCGGTACAATTCATCACTTTTAGCCGTTCGCTCCAGGCCCATATCACAACTTTTAGATGGATGAAAGCATGGTACTTTCGCAGGACGTGTCCATTCGATTTTTAAATCTGTCTTGAATGTTATGACCAATCTTGCCGGAACAATTTTAATTGGTACATGTTTTATTAAATTATTTACTGGTCTGATAGTGTTTAATAATATGCTCATTGTTGCATTCAATAACTTGGACTATCTGAGAAAAAAAAAAAAATATCTAACCTCTTATAAAATAATTACATTATATTAACAAAGAATTTAATTTAATATTTTATATTTTATATACTTACGGATTTATTTAATTTATTTACTATAATTATTTTTCACTTATTAATATTTTTTATTTATTCCAAATTACACTTTGTTTTGATTAAATACATGAAAAATGATAATAAAATAAATTTACCGTCAGAGAAAATTTTGTAGAGTTTCAAAATCTCAACGACAGATGGCAGCTCGTTCAAATTTTAGCGCTAAAACTTTTTAAAAGTGACCGTTACTGAAAAGGACGCTTTACAAAATGGCGCCAATTTAAAAATGTTAATTTCAGAATAGTTCTGTATAAAATTTATAATTTTTTGATAAATAATTAAAAAAAAAAAAAATAATTTTTATAAAAAGAATTAAAAAAATTTTTGTCAGTAAGAAAATATATATAAAATAAAATAAATGCATTTAACAAACCTCGACAGAGGAATAATATGCAGAAGGGTCAATACTTTTTGGATTAATCCAAGTATTAATCAGCTATCATTTCATCACTTAACTGCTATTCCCCTATCGATCGAAGCCAGATGATAGATGATGGAGTTGATGTAGTTCAATATATCCTAAGGGTCCATCCAGGGCTGTAATTTTATTCTAGGAACTATTTTGAACTGCACAATACACAACACTACACTAATGCACAACATACTACACAAAATACTAAAAAACGATAAATTTATTTTTTAAGAACTGAGCTAGTTTGTTATTTCTCGGAATTTGAATAAAAAATATTTATAAAACTATTTTAACTGCACTGCTTCTTTTTTTTTTTTTATTAATATTATTTTAATTAGTAACTACTCGATGTTGTTAATTATTATTATTATTATACTAATGGAAGTAATGGAAATTTAAATTTTTTCTTCAACCGAACGCGGACCGAGCTAGTAGAAAGGGCGGTTGGAGACTTAATGCGACGTTGCCACTTACTCTCTCGGGAGCTGTGTGCCGAGTCCGCTAGAGTTCTCAGGTAGCTGTCCCCTCCACTTCTCCCCACTCCTGAATTTGCGCACTGTTACTATAGATATATATATATATATATACTTGTTTATTTTAGACAAAAAATTCCGAGAAATTTAACCAGTATTTTTTCTTTCTGAACAAAAGTTTTAATAAAAATAATTCTTCGAATTTATTCACAAATAAAAAAAAATGCAGAAAATTTAAAATATACGTTTAACGGTTTTTTTGTTCCAACATGTGTAACTTAAAAATAAAATTATAAATAATTAAAAATAATTTTTTTTTTTTTTTTTTCTCAAAAAAATAACTGAAGGATTAAAAAAAAAATTTAGATAGTTATTTAACAAAAAATGGAATTATCAGATCCCAGTCCCGAAGACCTTCAACGAAAGTTATATTTCCTGGTGGAACAACTTCAAAACATGGCTAGTGCTCTGCCTTCTAAGTACCAAATGCGTTTGCCGTATGAATTATTGTCCGGACTAGCCAACTCTCTGCTGAATGACACTATTTTTGAAATAGTAAAAGGCCTGATGGAGATACAGCATGTGACTGAGAAACACTTGTTCCAGCAACGGCTCCAGCTGCTAAATCAGCAGAAGATCCAGATGCAAGAAACCCTAGCAGGTTCCAACACCGAAGAGGAAAAAACGGCGGTGAAAATAGCCCTCGAGGAACAGCAGAAAAAAGATTTGAAGGCCACTGACATGAGACTGGTGATGCAGTTGGATCAGAAAGTCGCCGATCAGCAGAGTACTCTAGAAAAGGCTGGAGTTCCTGGTTTTTATGTCACCAATAACCCTGCAGAAATCCAACTACAAATGAGACTTTGCGACTTTATTATAAGACTGAGTAAGATGGAAATACCTAAATGACATTTATTGATAACAAATTAAATTTATTACTTAAATTTTTATAATAAAAAAAAAATACTAAGCTTATTAATTAATAATAACTAGCAACCTTGCAGTCACGATGTGACTGCCTTGACTTGTGAATTATAAATAAATCAAATTTTATTTTATTAAATTAATGACTTTAGTTAAATTGTAGTGTCATTTTTTAACTATTAAATAGACATATAAATAAACTGGTCACAAAATTTTCTTAATAATATAGATTATTATTTATTTTTTTAAACATATTTACAAAATAATTTTTATGCGCAATTCACTGTTTAATCGGCCTTCTTCAAATCGTTGTATAATCAGAAGGTAATTTTTCTTTAAGGAATGTATACAAACTAAATAATCTGTGATGTACTTAACGTCAGATGAATTGCATCAACTGTTGATAGTTATTCTTTAAATTTAATTGTCAAAGTCTTTATTTTAAAAAACAGTCACTACGCGTTTTTCGCATGAATAGAGGCAGCTTGGGGCTTGGTGTGAAACTCGAACCCCGTCGAGTCTTTAACTGGGCTGTACTGTTGGCTATCATCAAAGCAAACTTTGTATACGTCTTGATAAGTACTGGCAAAATGTACCTCCAAACCGTCAGTGATATACTTAGCAAGATCATCAAAGTCTTTTCTATTTTCTTCCGGTAGAATTATACACTTAACTCCGGCTCTCTTTGCCGCGATAGTCTTCTCCTTGATTCCACCAACAGGCAAAACCTTGCCCATCAAGCTGAGCTCTCCAGTCATGGCGACGTCTTGTCTGATAGGTTGTCCTCTGGCAAGAGAAATCAAAGCCGAGGCAATGGTTACTCCAGCGCTGGGTCCATCCTTGGGAGTCGCTCCCTCAGGTACGTGAAGATGCAGATGAGCATCATACAAAAGCGTATTGTCAGGGTTTATTTTCTTCAAAAAATTCCGAGCGACTGTCATCGCAATCTTCATAGATTCCTTCATAACGTCACCAAGATGTCCCGTGAGTTCCAAAGTACCTTCGTATTTTTTAGCGGTAAAGGGTTTGCTGATAGAGGTTTCAATGAACAGAGAGGAGCCACCCATCGCGGTCCAAGCTAGACCCATCACCACACCTGGAGGCGTTATGTCATACATTCTGTCGTGTGTAAAGATAGGTTTGCCTACGAAATCAGTCAAATTGTCCTTGGTAACTTTTATTTTTTCAGCTTCCTGTTTTACGACCTTAAACGCGGCCTTCCTCGATACTTTTTCGATGTGCTTCTGGAGATTTCTAACACCTGATTCACGGCAATAGGCTCTTATGAGCTTAGAAAGAGCTGATTCATCGAAAGTTATTTGCTCAGCAGTGAGTCCCGAGTCTTTCATGGCTTGAGGAATCAAGTATTGTTTGGCGATTGCTAATTTTTCCTCCGCAACATAACCAGACATGTCAATCATCTCCATACGGTCTCTCAGCGGTTCGGGAATAGTGTCTACGACATTCGCGGTGCAGATAAATAAAACCTTTGAAAGATCAACTGGTACGTCTAGGTAATGGTCAAGGAAATTTGCGTTTTGCTCTGGATCCAACATCTCCAGCAGAGCTGAAGCTGGATCTCCTTGGTAGCCTTTGCCGATCTTGTCAACCTCATCGATCAATACCAGAGGATTTTCAGTTTTGGTTTTTTTAAGACACTGGATTATTTTACCAGGCATCGCGCCGACATACGTACGCCTGTGTCCTTTGATCTCAGCCACGTCAGTCATTCCCCCGACACTGAATCTGAAGTACTCGCGATTCAACGCGCGAGCTATCGATCGCGCAATCGAGGTCTTTCCAACACCCGGGGGACCATGGAAGCACAGAATTTTACCCTGGGTAGTCCCCTTGAGCTGACTGACGGCTATAAACTCCAGAATACGTTTCTTGATGTCTTCCATTCCGTAATGGTCTTGCTCTAGGATATCTGAAGCCTCCTGAATTTTTAAATTCTCCGGACTGGTAACTCCCCAGGGCAAAGAGGTCAGCCAGTCTAAATAATTACGCGTTACATTGAATTCACTGCTGTGATTCTCGAGGAAACTTAGCTTGGTTAATTCTTCTTCAATTACGTCCATCACTGGTTTAGCAACGACTTTTTCACGGATTCTCTCTCTGTACTTTTCTTCAATAGCGTCTTTGTCTTCTTTCTCAAGACCCAGCTCCTTTTTTATTACCTTCAATTGCTCGTGCAGGATGTATTTACGGTGCTGCTGTTTCACTTTTTCTTCAACTTCACGGCCTATTTTCTGCTGAAGCTTGCTCAGTTCGTATTCTTTTTTCAATAAAGCCAAAGAGAAACGCAGTCGCTTGGAAATCTAATGAATAAAAATTTTAATATTAAAAAAATAAATTAACTAACTAAATAAAATAATAAATTTGGATAATTAAATTACATCTAATTCCTCGAGAACTTCTTGAAGTTCTTTAGCGTCAGCGCCAGTCAACGCCGCTCCTAAATCGCTTAAATATACAGGATTATCAACAACTCGTGTTCCTTGATGCAGCATTTGATTCAACGACTCCCGATAAATTGGATTCATGCTGATTATATCGCGAATAGTTTTAATTATTTCTTGCGTCAACGCCTGAAAAATAAAAAAATTAAAAATAAATTTTTTAACGTCAAAAAACAAAATTAAAAATAATTACTTTAATTTCTTCAGTCTGTCGGAACTTCTCGTGAGTAACATTGACAACTTCAGCCATGAGAAGTGGCTGCGGAGACCCGTCCATCGGAATCGCTTGAACTGGAGGCGTTTGAGCGTCAGTTGGAGCAGGAGCAGCAGCAGCAGCAGAAGTGACTGGAGCTTTGGTATCAGTTTCACCAGCTACATCTACAGTTTCCGGCTTAATTTCTTCAAGAGCTGACTTTTCCTCGGGATAGACTTTGAGTTCATTTCTCTTGCTTCTCACATAACGACGCGATTTTTTAGGCTCAGCTACCGGCTCGTCTACGGAGACGTTAATTGAAGTATTAAATAGTGGAAACGTCAATTTCATCTCTGTGTGTTTAAATATAAATAAAGTATGATAACTCGAGTGGTATAATTGGATTAGAATTTCAGAATTAATTTTTTTGTAAATAAAAAGTGTGATTTAAATAATTAAAAGTACCTTGGGGTGGTTTCTCAGTAATGTCTTCGATTATCTGGCTTACTATTTTTATCCTGCGGTGAGACATGATAACCAGACGTAGCTTGTCTCCCAGGTCTTGAATCTCGTGGATCTGAGCGAATGTTCCGATTGAATAGACATCGTCAACGCTTTTTACAATCTCTGATTCGTTTCTAGTGATAAATAATTTAATTAAATAATAAATAAATTTTTTATTTCTTAAATAAAATTATAAATATTTACTCTTCGTTCTTTTTTAAAAATATTCCGACGTAAGGTTGGTTTAGTTTAACTTTCCGGCGTATCAAGTCGATCAAAATCGGGTTCGTCAGTTCTATAAGCTTGATAAAACGAGGAAATACTGGGTGACGACTTATCGCTATTACTGGCACGTGAGGCCACACTTCTGGAACGACAACTGTCGCTGGTAACGTGGCTGGATACCCTTCTGGAGTTGGCTCAACTTCGACTTCCCTGAAAAATAAAAAATTATCAGAATTTTCCTTTATATAAATAAGAATCAATTTTAAATTAGTAATTACAGTGGTGGATCCTCATTATCTGGCTGTTTAGTCGAAAATTGACGTAAAATCGTTGAACATGCAATTCTCTTGTAACTATTGATGACATTTCCATCTGTTCTATTGCTAACTTCTAGACAATTTATTTTTTTAACAGTAGAGATGGGTCTTCTTATAATTGATAAATTCGAATATCTATTTACTGTCATACGCTGACGAAATACCGGTAATAATTGTGAATTTATTGATTTTATCAACAATCGCATTTTATAACTTTCTTATAATCACAAACACTTGGCTATAATACGTAATATTAAATTGATTTCTTGGTTTTTTATTTTATTAATTTATTTTTGTAATTTATAATTTATCTAAGATGATGCAAGGTTAACAATCAAATATATATCAGCATGTACTGTATCACTGAATAAAAAAAATAGAGATGTAAAAATTAAACTTTAATTAAAATTTATTTTACAAATAATTGTTACATAACCTTAAAAGTAGTTTTAAAATTACTCCGCTTGGTGACACTAGCGTTCAGTTTAAATTTAAAATTTCTTTTGTAGTTTATTAATTTACCACTAGAGGGCTAGTTTTAAATTAATAATCATAATAATACTCGACAGAAAAAATTTTATTAATTTTTCTGATAATTGAAGAAAGTGATTAATTAAATTACAATATTATTATTGGATGAAAATAAAATGGATAAAAATCTAGATGGAAAAAAATTTAAACTTATGACAAAAGAAAATATCATGAACGTAAAAAGTAACAAAAATAAAATAATGACAAGTAAATTCTTTACTCCAATGTCAGCTATTCCTAGTTTTGACTTGCGACCAAAAAAATCTGTTTTGACTAAAAAAATTGGTAAGTCTCGAGAAATGTATCAAGATAGAATTATTTGTTCAGAAGAAGTCAGTCGGAAGAAATTAAAATTAGACAAGGAGAAGACGGAGATTGCTAAAAAAGTTGACGAAGCCCCAAGCAAATCGCCAGAAAGTGATGAAGAATTCTTTGAAAGAATAAGACAAAAATACGAAAGTGACAAGGCTCAGTATGTTTATTTATTTTTTATAATTAATTTAATTATTAAATAAAATTGGAAATTAATTTTTTTTTTTTGCCTTAATTTATATGTTAAAAAAAATGATCATACTTTTCAGAGGAATTTTGGTTGAAGGATCTCAGCAGAAAAAAGTGAAGAAAGTAAAAAAATTATTCAGTGATGACTGTATTAAGTTGATGAATAAATTTAAGGAAGCTTGTAAGAATCCATCACCAGCAGACAATGCTACAAAGATAGCTAAATTTAATTCCAGTGAAAACTCTAAGCCTAATGAAAATTCACTTGATAATTTTTCAATTCAAACTAATTATTCAAGCAAGGTCTGTAATATAAACAATAATGCTTATCGAGATGATTTAAAGATTCCTGACTCTTCAACCTTCACACTTAATTCACCCAGGTTTTTATTACAATTTTTTTATTGTTTAAATATTTTTCTTTACTTATTTTATAAATAATTTTCAGTTTTTACAATGCCCGAGAGTTTTTGACAAATCTTGAAAGAAATACGCCTAGCTTACACAACCAATTATTAAGGTACACAATACATATCAAGATATTTATAGGAAAATATTTTCTTAATTGATAAATTTATGTATTTATTATTTTAGCTTTGCAAGTGTGGAAGCTCCGGAGATGAGCCCCAAAATGAGGACTGCATCAAATTTTCCTAGACTTTCAACTCCACAATTTCCTATAGACGACACAATAAGTATTGAATCCTTCCCTTCAACGCCTTTTAGCATTCCATCCCCAATTTTTAAAAATATTCATGATAATAATAATAATAATCATACAAACTATTTTGAATATCCTATGGGAGCAAAGAGATCAAAATATTTTTTCGAGAAATAATTTTTTCATTTATAAAACCAATTACAGTTAAATTTCTTAATTTTTATAATAATTTTAACTAGTTTTCATGTTCAATTACAATCTTTTGTATTAATAAATTTAAGATTGTTTTTTTTTTTTTAAATTACATAAATTATATTAGCGATAAAGTTCACCAAAAAAAGTACGTATAATTTTTTAAAAGAAGTAATAGCAAAATAAATAATTAAAATAGTGAGTAATTGTAAAATATGTACTATTTTTAAAAATAACAACAATAATAAAAATTAAAAAATTATTAAAAAAAAGAATAAAAATAATATTAAAAACGAAAAAATAATTAGTAAAAAAATTTTTTTCATATTTCTAAATGAAATATTGTAGAGATATAAATAATATTATTTTGTAATCCAGATATCTTCATCCCCTTCTTCTTGTGAGAGAGTAATCTCACCTTTTGTAGCCATGCCTGATAAAAAAAAATATTATGGTTTTTCATGATAATATTAAAATATTTTCTACTTACTTAAAAGAAATCTAAAACATGTCATTGCGTCTGATTTTGTGTTATCCTCAGGGGGGACTAAAATTTCGAAGGTAACAGCGGGCCGTTCAGCTAAATATACTTCAATTTGAGCTTTTAAATCAGTTAGAGTCCACGAAGATGATGAAGAGTTTTTTGAACTACAAAAATTTTAAATAAAAAACTTATACTTTAAATTTCACAAGCGAAAAACTAAATAAAATTAATACTACCTATCATTGGAAACAATGTCATCGATATCGATAATATTTTCAAACTCACGATGAGACTGTGATAATTTCTTCGGACCTGACCACAATGATTCATTGGACTCTGGTTCTGGAGGAGTCAAGCCAGCTGCTGCTATATCAAGAGTAGTATCGTTAGTGTAATTTTCTGAAGCAATAATTTGCGTTTCTCTGAAAAAATAACCAACAGTTGAATAATTCAATTTAATCAGATATAAATTAATTGATGAGAAGATTACCTGTTGGGATCGGAAGGAGGGCTTTTCGGGGGATGGATATCAACGGTTGACTTGGTGTTTTCTTGCTCATTGTCTGTTTGATGGTCATCAATGTGATAATCAATTCTAATTTCATCAGATTGATTGATTTGTCTCTGATTAGTTATACCAGCGGGAATTTTATCGGAGAGCTGAGCTGCTGAGTGCTCTGATGCGCGTCTAGCGGGATCTATGAAAATAAATTCTCGATTATAATTGGGTATTCTAATTTATATCATAATAAGTCATTATATAATCAAATCACATAGTAATTGCAAGGTTACTAGTATCTTAAATAATTTATTAATGACATCACCTATTTCAGCAGCAGATCGAATAGGTACAAACATAGCTTGAAAGTTAGCCAATAGAGCACCTGCTGGATGACGGAATGATTTTTTGTTCCAGGATGTGGTCGGTTGATTGAATAAATTTTCGGTTGTTTGCCGTGAGATGTTGTTATTAATTCGAACATCTTCGTGAGTCTAAAAGATTAATTACCAGTTAAATTAAATTTAAGAAATTATGTCCCTGATAATCTTACCACAGTATAAATATTTTTACGTTGATTTTTTTGTATCAATTCACCACTAATAACAGTTACTGGATCCCAGAATTTAAAGTTCTTTTTGGCTCTACGTTGCTTTGGAACTTTAAAAGGATCGATTTTTAACTCGGCAAGTTTTTGGAGAGTGTCCTGTTCGGGTTCTTGAGCTGATGAAGTATCTGCTGGAGGTTCTGGCTCGGGTACAACAGAAGCACTTTCTTGCTCTAGACTTGAGATTTGTGCGGGTTCAGGTTCGGGTTGACCTACTGGTACTTCATCAGGTGTTTCACTTTGGACGTCATTAAATGCATAACTCAAAGTTTTCTACCGAGAAATTAATTAAACAAGTACTGATTAATAAATTAATATTATTAATAATTTAAATATTTCTTACACGCTTTCGTTTAGAAGGAGTCTCAGCTTCCCATGGCTTTTCTCTTTTTGTAGGAGTCATAGTGATATTTGCAGCTATATCAGGTGCTAAAATAAATTCAAGTAGTACAGAATTTAATATTAAAATTTCTAAAAATATTTTAAGGGAATAAATTACTAGAAATATCTTCGAAGCTGAAACCAACCGTCTGACCAAGAGTTTCGCGAACAGAACTAGTTGATAATAAAAAATGTTATTAATTAAAATCATAGTTAGACTTAAAAGTTGTTGTAATTTTTTATCAGCAAATACTTACCCAGCCTCTAATGAAGTAGTCATCAGTAAACTAGCCAAGTCCGATGTAGATGTTATTGCACCAAAGCTGTAGTCAACTTCTGGAAATTTCTAAAATTAAAAATAAAAATAATCAATCATCATTCTTTTTTTTTTTAGTTACAAAAATAAATCGATTGAATAATAATACAATTTGTTGAACAGCATGTGTATAATCTTCAGGAAGTAAATGAGTATCAGCTGCTAAGTCTTCACTAAAATTAACATCAACATCAGGAATTGTAAGATAATCAATGGGATCGCCATCTTCAGCTGATTCATTAGTTTTTCTGCAAGATAGAATTAATAATTAATTCGGAATATTTCCCTATTTAAAAATAAATCCTAAACCAAAATTTATTTACAACCTAATAAATTATTACCGTGAATTAATAATTCGAGGCAATGTTGCTTGTTCAAATTTTTTCAGATCACCTAATACAGAAAACATTGGTAAAAAAAATGATATTTAAATAATTATAAATTCAAAAAATTACCTTTGAAAATTAATGATTTATAACTAATGAGCTTCACCACTCCTTTAACCAGAAGAAGAATCACATCGTAACTACATTTTTGCTTACGCTGCGTGCCATGTGATTTTAACATCTCCTTAATCTCCCGGCTGTAAAAAAACATTCCAGTGATGATAAATAATAATTTATTGCTTACATAAGTTATTAAGTACTTTACCTAGCGGGAGATATATCAAAGGCAGCAATTTGTTTTCGATTGAGTGTTTGTCTAAACATTCGATTACTTAATGTACCAGCGAGCCAGACTGTGGTAATCGAGCTTCCACAGTTTTCCTTCAAAACTTCGGGAATGAAATTCATCTTCGATATTTTATCACAAATTTTATTGATAATTTAACTTTTTTTATTTTAATAAAACCACCCGCGTTGACAGCTTCCAAAAAAATGACTGATTTATAAAAAAAATAATAATAATATTAATAAAATTTAACGGCTTTTTAATTCCAGAAAGAAATAGGCGGAGTCACACCCCCTAAATTTATAAAAGTAATTAAAATTTTATTTTGCAACATAATTTTATCACAAAATATGTTTTAAAAATAATTTCTTTCATTTTTAAATTTAAAAATTCATTAATATTTATTAATTAACATTTTAATGATTAAATTACAATTAATAATAATAATTAGTTGTTGGTACGTGAAATGAATCCGCAGAATTTATTTCTGCGGGCTTTTTTATTGGTCACGTTCGGAGCCGTACTGGTCTCTTGATACTAACGCCATCTGTAATTGACAGCTGAAGCTATTTTAAAAAACCTCATATTTATTTGATACGTGTGTGATATATATATATATATATATATATATATATATATATATTTTTTTTTTTTTTTTATACACTTGTATTATTAATCATTTATTCAAATGATATTTTTTATTAACTAGTAAATTTATAAATTTTTATTTATAGTTATGTTCATTTTTCCATTTATACTTTTGGAATTAAAATCAAATAAACATATTATTAGTTGTACGTATTTTTAAAAATAGGGAATTTTATTTGTTCAGTTGGTCATTTGAACAACTGTAAAATTGAACAGATGATCTAGTTTGCATAGAATCATTTTTATTTATATACAATTATACGTAAATTTTCCTGTGCTTTTATTCATTTATATTCATCAGCAATTTTACAAACTTTCATATTTATTTGGACAAATTTTCATAAATCCAAACTTTCATCGATACCAAAGCAACACGAGCAGGCATAATTTATTGTCTTTTATTGTATTTATATATAAATATATGTCTAATTCACTTGAACAAAAAAATTAAAAAAAAATTTATTTTATTGTTAATTACATAAATCATTGAAGGAGTAACAAGTGCGTACGTGCAATCACTGTTTTAATAGAAAACTTCCAAAAAACATTTACTCAAAATGATTTATAAAAAAAATTTAAATAAATTTGTGAATGAATCTTATTGATGTTTACGTGCATTAATTATAAATGTATTGTTTATAAATTTTTGTATTTGTAATTGTTTATTCTAAATATTTATAATTTATTTAAACAATTATTGATAATAATGGATAAAAGCAGCAATAACTTTATTAGTTATGTTGGTATGGAAGAGCATGAGATGCAGGTATTTATATTTTATTAATTTTTAACTATAGACATTCTAAATTTAGAGAAGTTTAATTATTTATTTTTTTTTTCTCAGCAAATAAATTCCAGTAGGAGAAATTCTGTGAATGATAATAATGTAAAATTACTACCAGGCGAAGTAGTAATAGCAGAAGCTCAGAGTGTGTTGATGTTTTCACCAGTTAGTGATTTAAAACAGGGTATTTCGGGTATACTCGCTGTCACTAATTTTAAACTAACATTTATTACAACTGAAGATTCCAATTCTGAGGTAAATATATATATATGTATATATTTTTGTTTTTTTTTTTTTTTATTTTATAGCAAATAAATTATTATAAGCTATAATAAATATTAAATTAAAAAATTTTTAGGACATAAATCGTCAGCAAAATCATTTTTATGGGTACACAGACTCATGCCTAACAAACATCGACGAGATTTACTTAATAATAGGCGATAAAAAACGTAAATTAATGCCTGGTAGTACAGTACCCTCAAAAGTAAAGGGTATTTTTATTGTTTGTAAAGTAAGTATGAGTAATTGATCGCTTTATAAATAAATAAATAATTTAAATTGATACATGAAAATTTAGATTAAATTTTCTGGTGATAGAATTTTAGGACATGGTCATTTTCATTTAAATTTTCACCAGTCGGTCACGGAAAAAATTTATTAACGACTCTTCTGCATCATGCATTTCCTCGTCGGCATCAATTATTATTCGCCTATGATTACAAGTAATTTATTTAAATTTATAATTTACTATTTATTCAATGAATTGATTTTAATTTTAATTCACTATTGCTTGCAGAGAACCGTATTACAGTAGTATAGATAAAAAAATAAAGCTATTTCGCAGCATGAGCGACTGGCAAAATGAATTAAACCGTACGTCGTGCAATAATGAGCATACGAAAAAAAACTGGAGGTTGTCGTCTGCTAATTTACGATATCAATTATCAACCAGGTAAAAAATATTGCATAAAAAATTTTTAAAGCTACTAATAAATATTTAATTAGCCTTCCAGAGTATATTATAGTACCCGCTTCGGTGACAGACAGTCAATTGTCTGGCGCAGCCTCGCACTTTCAAGACAATCGTCCTCCAGTGTGGTCTTGGTCGAACCACCGCGGCGCGGCTTTGGTTAAAATGTCTGAGCTGATACCCACGATATCAGAACGTACTCAAGAAAATATTATGCTGGAGAATATTCGAAAAAGCCATCCCCAGAAGCTAGCAATGGCCGTACTGGATTTAAATAAAGATGTTAATGTTAAAACTGTTGCCAATGGATTTTCTAAATTTATTTCTCTTTGTTCACCAGGTAAATAAAACAACAAAAATTATTTATATTATATATGAAAAATATATCAAAAATGCATGTGGGTACTCAAATGAAAGCTCTTAATCAGTGTAACATCAGGATCAATTAATTAAATTAATAAATTTATTAATTACAGACAACATAAGACAATTTTGGCTACAAGACAATAATTTCTATTCGTTATTAGAAAGTACTAAATGGCTGAAATTTGTCTCTTACTGTTTGCAAAAAGCCGTCGAAGCTAGTGACCATTTAAATTCTGGTACTTCTGTTATCCTGCAAGGTAATTTTATAAAACAATTAAATGTGACTTGTTTATTTTAAAAATTTAATTAAAAATAATATGTTTAGAAAACGCTGGAAGAGATTTATGCTGCGTAATATCAAGTCTAGTTCAATTAATACTCGACCCGTACTTCAGGACAATAACTGGGTTCCAAACGCTGCTTCAAAAAGAGTGGGTAGCTGCTGGTCATCCTTTTTGTGACCGTCTAGGTCATATTATTAAACCGAACGGTGAAAAGTCCCCGATATTTTTGATCTACCTCGATTGCGTCTGGCAATTGTGTCAGCAGTATCCATCTAAATTTGAATTTACGGAAACTTATTTGACAAGTTTGTGGGACACTGCTCATGTATCAATTTTTGATACATTTATTTTCAATTGCGAAAGAGACCGTACTAATGCAGCAACGGTAATTATTTATCCCCAAAAATTTATGAATTAATAAAATAAAATAAAATAAAAAATTATTTTTTAGGACATTAATAGTTCTTTGGTTTTAAGAAGCGTCTGGGACTGGAGAGAACAGTTTACTGACCAGGATATTTTATTATTCTACAGTCCATTTTTCAATTCAGCCGATGAGGAAAAATATCTCAAGCCCCAATTTAGTGTGTCTTGCCTGGAGCTTTGGACCCAGTGCTATTTTCGCTGGATTCCTCCGTTAGAAATTCGTAACGGAGGTAAAAATCACTCGGAACTCTACGCCCGTTTGCTGCAAAACAGCATCAGCCAGTTAAAAGTAAACATAAATGGAAATTGCGTTTCGCCTGTTGACAAAATAAATACTTTTTTAGTGCAAATGAACATCAACAGTTTTTATCCGTTCGGCAACAAACACTCGGGCAACACTGTTAGTACTCCGATAATGAATAATTCAATGCTCATGACCGAGAGTTTTATTGACGCACAGTCATTGCTTACTGCACCAGACTGATATTTGTTATTCTAATAGACCAAGTCTATTTTTTTTTTACCTTTAAATTTGTGTATACGTTTTTGTTCATTTTTTAGAGGCTCTTCGATTTTTTTAGTATATTTTTATTTGATAATTGACGATTTGTTGAGTGACATTGGTGTAGTGATTTTTTTTTAATTTTTTTAATCGATCTAAAACCGTATGCAGGATAAAGCTGTTTAAATTAAAGCAGCTATTTGTGCGTCAAAGACGTTTTTTTTTTTTTTTTTCCTTCCCTCCCCGGTAATAATTTTAAAATGAAATTTTAATGATTTTTATAGAATTATTTATATTATATTATTTAGTGTATATCAAAAAATACATAGCAATATTTAATTATTAAGAAATATAAATATATATTGATTTATTTATTTATATTTGTTTAGTTAATAAATTTATTTGTATTAAAATTTGATTTTTATTGTCTTCTCAGAGCTATGCTACATTTCTTAATAATAAACATAAAAAAAAATATATATTTATCGGGTAATACTTGAAAAATTTTTTTTGTACTTGGCTTTGATTAACGATAACAAATTCTTCGAATATTTAATAAAAATCAACAACTTATTGAACAAAAAAAAAAAAAAAAAAAAAAGAAAAAAAGAAGAATGTCTAACTGTTCTTCGTATAAACTTTCATAATTACACTTTTAACTTCTGTGTAAGCGTCGAGACCATACTCTCCGAGCTCACGACCATGCCCGCTCATTTTGTACCCACCGAACGGTACTTGGTTTGCCAGAACGTTGTAAGTATTAACCCTGTAAAATATTTTTTAATTATTAAAAGATAAATTTTATTTAAAAAAATATTTTTAATAAAAAAAATTTACCAAACGGTTCCTGCTCTCAGTCCTTGGATAACATGATTAGCTTTATCGATATCTTTCGTGAAAATAGCCGCAGCTAATCCGTAATCTGTTTTGTTAGCACGTTCTATTACTTCATCAAGATCACTGAATTTTAATATTTGCTGAACTGGTCCAAAGATCTGTTGAATTAATTTTTTTTACAATTAAGCTGATATTTTTTTTTTTTTATAATTAATATTTAAAATAAAATATCTACTTCTTCGCGAGCAATAGTCATATCATCCTGGACATCAGCGAACACAGTAGGAGAAATAAAGTACCCTGCACTTCCAACTCTGTCTCCTCCAGTAACTAATTTAGCGCCTTGTTCTTTTCCACTTTTAACCATCTCAAGAATTTTATTCATCTGCTCTTCGTCAATCTGAGGACCATGCTCAACATTAGGATCGAAAGGATTTCCTAAAGTCCTTTTCTGAGCGCGAATACCACTTTTCTCAACAAACTCATCATAAATATCATCCTCGACAAAGGTTCGAGATCCAGCGCAACAACATTGTCCCTGAAAGACGTTAATTAAACAGATAAATATAAAAACCAAATAATCTATATTATTAACAGAATAAACAAAAATCATACAGTGACTGCAAGGTTGCTAGTTAGTTAATAAAATGACCTACCATGTTGAAGAAAAGACCAAAGTGAGCAGTTTCAACGGCATGAGTCATATCAGCATCTTTAAAAATAATATTCGGAGACTTGCCGCCCAACTCCAAGGTAGTTCGTTTCAAGTTACTTATCGCAGCACCTTGCTTCACCAGCTTACCGACTTCTGTTGATCCAGTAAACGCTACTTTGTCTACATCATCATGAAGCACCAGGGCCTCGCCGGCTTTACCGAATCCGGGGACGACATTGACTACTCCCGGTGGAAATCCAGCTTCTTTCACCAACGAAGCCAGATACAGAGCCGTCAGAGGTGTCTGTTCAGCGGGTTTTAAAATCACAGTATTTCCTGGAGATCGTTTTACATTTATTTTACAAAAATAGTAGCTAATTTTCAAGGTTTCATATTATTTAGACGTACCTGTCGCTAATGCTGGTCCTAATTTCCACGCCATCATCAGCAACGGAAAGTTCCAGGGTATAATTTGACCGCAAACTCCAACAGGTTCATGCCGGGTGTAAGCGAAGAATTTACCGTCTATCGGAATTACCTTGCCATGATTTTTGTCAGCCCACCCGGCGTAGTATCTCAGAACACTGGCACTCTGGGGCACGTCGAACCCGTACGATGCTGTGAAAGGCTTGCCGTTGTCCAGAGTTTCCAAGGACTGAGTAAAAATTAATTAATTTATTAATTAATGACTGTGCGACAAGACTTGCGTCATTGGTAATTGATTACGTAAATAAATAAATAAACAAAGATTGTGCAACAAATATTGACAGACTGCGCAATACGCGTACATACCGCGAGATATATATGATCCCGTTCTATTAAATCAGCCAGCTTATGAAGAAGGACACCGCGTTGCGAAGCGTCCATTGTTCTCCATTTTGACCCAAGTTTAAATGCTCTGCGAGCTGCTTTTACTGCTAAATTAATATCTTTGACATCGCCTTCTTGTACTTCTGTTATTACTTCGCCGGTTGTCGGGTTCACGGTGGTAAATGTTTTTCCTGATTCGGATTTTCGCCATTCATTGTCAATAAATAGCTGAAATATAAATATTAATTGTCATTAAAATTAATTATTGCAAAAAAAAAAATTGACATGCAAAAATTAAAAATTTAATTTTTTGGAACAAATTTAATTGTTAAAACTTTAATATCATTTAATTGTTACTCTTAGAGTGTAAAAAATTTTATTTATTAGATAAGATAAGAAAAATTTATTTACCCCAGCGTACATTATCGAAGGATTTGTTTCTGGAGCCTGTGGTGCTGACGAGAAGGCCCTTGAGGGCTGGATTTTTTTTATAATACGCAGCATTGTTGACATGATTGAAGTGATATATAAGATGAAGAAAAATAATTGCTTTGATAGAGGTGATAATAATTAACTTGAACCGGTAATTGACATGAGCGGCGAGATAGTGACTGAAGTAAGGAGAATATCAGTCACGATGTTATAAAAAAATAAATATTTTCATCAATCATAGTGATAGGAAAGCAGCAGCGTCATCTGCAATTTTTTTTTAAGTTTTCTACGCGCATGCGATGTAAATACCCGCGTAACAAATTTACTATAAGATAGAAATTTAAATGAATAAATGATAAATGATACTAAACTTGAAAGACAGCTGATCATTTTTAGAATTTTTTTAAGAAATAAATTTAGAAGCTCTAAAAAATTATAAATGCAATTTTTGTAATAATGAAAAAATTTTCAAGTGTTTGTTGGTTTCAGTATCATTAAAATAATTATTTTATAAAAACTTACTTTTATGTTTAAATTATTTTTAACAAAATCTAAAGTAATAATAAATTTTTTTTTTATGATTAAAAACCTAATAAATATCAAATTTTATTAATCATCTTAATAAAAATTCAATACTTATGTATTTAACAAGAATTCTTTGAATGTAAATTGAAAAATTAATTAATACTCATTTTGAAATAATAAAACCAAGCAAAACCGACAACTAAACAGAAATTGACTGCGTAGAAGACAGAGTTGTACTTTTGCACGACAACTTTCCGCTCCTTGGTTTTACCGAGCTTCTGATACCTCGCCCTGTTCATGTGAGACATCATCATGTAGAGAGCGGGAATGAAGAACATCAGCAAGTAAATCCTCATGAAGGTCGGCAGGTAGAATGAAAAATTCCAGGAGTTGGGCAACTCTATGCTGTACTTCTTTGTTTCTTCAAAGTAAGGAATATTGCGGAGCATAACAATGCCCTCGCAGAGAAATCCGATGGGGTAGAGCGGGATCCACACGGTGTACCTCAGCCAAGTTAGCAGAGGGATATTCACTCTGAACAATTGCGCTATGTAATAAGGATATCGGAAAACTTCGACAAGACTCCAAACGAAAAACAGATAAAACACAACGGGCTTTGTTTGCATCCGTTTTTCCGATTCAATCATAACAAACAGGATAAATGCACGCCCACCGACTTGGATGAACGCTATCAAGGCGCTTCCTTTGGTGTATCCGAATATTGGATGCATTATTTCCAGGAATTGCATCAGCTGGGCAAATTTCAGTAATCTCCCGACGCTCTTGTACGTTTGTTCCATTGATTCTGTTGGAAAACCATTTTAATTATTATTTATTTATCCACTGAGGAGTTTAATCATTTTTAAGTAGTCATTTCAATTACCTGGACCATCTCGAGAGTATTTTATTCCCATGATGATCAGAATGTAGAGGAATCCAATGAATTGGAATAAATTGTAGAACGCTAGGTACACTTTTTTATAATCCTCTGTAAATAATTCAAAATTTTATCAACCACCTTAAAAATAATATATTATATTTGCTTTTACACTGCCCCGGTATTGAAATTAAATAATAAATAAATAAAATAAATTTTTTTTTTTTACCTTTTCGGTATCCCAGCTCCTCCTTGTGGAGTTTATCATACATGTGAGGATAATCTTCATGAATATCTCGTTTTTCAAGCTCTTCCCTGTGGAGTTTATCATTCAACCCCGCATACTGCTCGCTCAGTTTTTTGAACACTGGCTTTGGTACTTTTTTATCCTTGCTACACAAGTTTTTCTTGGTCAGTTTGTCTGAATCTGGAACCACCCAGGAAGGATCCGAGTCTTGGCAGGTCAAGCGCGGCCATTTTTCATCATACTGCTTTTTTAAAATGAACTGCAGCTGATGGTCTATCAGATCGTACACATTTTCCTACAATTATTCACCAAGTTAATAAAAAAAAAAAAAAAAAAATTAAAATTAATTTAGCACATATTCAATAATTTTAAGAATTTTATAAAAAATAAATTAGGTACGTCAAAATAAAAATAAACACTTACTGTCCGATCAGTTGGCTTGTAAAAATTTAGAGTAAAGCTATAATTGACAGGAGTGTCATCGCCAGGTTTGAAAGCTGAAAAATGCATGCAGTCATCTTCAAAATGAATCTCTGACCCCTGTTTAAAATAATTAATTATTAATTATGTAATTAAAGTAATTTAAATTAATGAAATCAATACCTGAGGATCATTGATGTCTATTCTTAAATAAATGTCACCATTTATTTGATTCCAGTAGACAGTAGGACTTTGTGCGTTGGACATTATTAAAATGTAAATTGTACAGATGTTATCAGCTGGAATAAATAATTATTTAATTTAATAAAATATACAATAGAATTTTTTGTGTAGAATTATTTATAATTACCAGTGTTTAACCAGACATATGCTGTCAGGTTTATTTTTTCAGATGACTAGGAGGAATAAAGTTATAATTATTTACAACAATGATAAAATTGAACAGATGACAATATTATTGTTTTAGAATAAACTTTTTTGAATAGATGAACCCGTTCTTTTTTTTTTTTTTATTTTTTTTTTTATTTTTTTTAGCGAGAATAGAATGTTTATTTTTGTCTACTTATCGACGTAGCAACTGCCAGCGAGGATAAATCAATAGTGTTCATTTATTTCTCGAAGTTTCCGCGTGACACTGCCAGCGCTCGAGTAGCGGTCGGTGGATAAAAAATTTAAAAACGTATATATAATATATAATAGGTTCAATGATCTAAATCAACCCTTGGTGAAATAAAATGCTATGAATAATTTGAATGATAGATTTATTTATACGAATATATTCATATCTAGTAAATGTCATTTTTATTACAATTTTATTTGGGGATTATAATATATTTATTTTGTAAAATATACTGCCAGAAGCTTAGGATAATTAAGAACGGAAAGAAAATTTATGGTATGAATTAATCAATTAGTTTTCTATTTTAGAATCAACTTCGGTGTGATTGATACAAAATTACTGATAAGAATAAAAAAAAAAAAAAAAAAATATGAGAATGATAGCAGAGGGTGAGAAAATACCGGTGTAATGATTCTAGAATATTCGAATAATAATTTCTGGAGTTATTTAAAGTTAAACTATGACATGTGACAATTTTTAGATTTTTATAAAAATTTAATTCATGATACTAAAAATAAACAGAAGTATAATTTGTAGGAATTTTTTAAAAAATATCTTAAATTAATTGTAATGAGTATGATTTAATTAAAAATCAGAAAATATTGATTTACTCAGAAGCCTGCACATGAAGACTATTCAAAATTGGTGATTAATTGGTGATTGACGTGGGTATTGAAATGGATATTACTTGGAACCGTTTAATTAAAACCGGTGGAGAATTATTTTTTATTTTTTATTTTTTATTACAGAGTATAGGAAATTAAAGGAATAAATTATTGATTTGTCTGGAAGAGCATAGGTGATGAAATTAGTGATTGTAATATGATTATCAACGAGCATAAAAAAATATATAATATATTAAAATGATTTATACACCACAACAAGCTTTGAAAAGAGGATTCTTTTGAGAATTTATTGACCGAAATAACTAAAAATAACTTTGGACATGATTATGAAAACATGGTATTTTCCTAGGACGTTAATACCCAAACATCTGTTGGAAAACTAGCTTTGAAAATTCTCTGAAATCACCGGAATCAATAAGTTTTTTTTTTTTTTTTTTTTTTTTTTTTAAAGATTTTCATAGAGGAATATAATGTAAAATAGAAGTAACGTTGCAGCATTTGTTACAGTGAATAAAACTATAGCAAAATTGATGGAAGTTGGCGGGTGAAGAAAAGAGCTGTTTGGTCACCGGGAGTAACCGGAAACGGCTGGTAAAGCAGTCGTATGGGTAGCGTGGTAAAAAGCCTTTGAAAATACTGACATATAACTAATATCGGTAAGAATATTACAATATTATATTTACCTTGAAATTTTCCATGCATAAAATTTGTCACTGCGGTAAAAGTCTCACCATTAATCCTTGATAATCCAGCATCCTCCCTTTATTTCACAGAGTACTTTGGAGCATAATTTTGGAAATAAACCCTCGGGGGGTATTGTTCTCGGACACGTTCAATAAATCATTTTAAAAATCCTCGATTGAATTCGGAACGATCGAAGAAAATAATTTCTAACGTAATACAAGTTAGCTGGCGTAGAAGGGAGGCGGCTTTCGAAAGATCATCTGGCACACGACAAGTGTGTTCTTGCAGCTGCTTTGCTGGATATGCCGGGTGCCGTTGATGGCGATGCACACACGCCCGTGTCATAATCACCACCGCGGTACGTCAGTTTCGAAAATCTCTGACCTTGAGAGGCGTGACTGCTGGTTGGGCCTAAAAGAATATAAGAATAAGAATAACCATCCGAATCTCCAAGTATACAAGGTAATATATAAAATACCAAGACTACTTACCTGATATTACTTATTCCTCAATTTTTTATTTTTATTTTTATTTTTGTTCCAGCTCCTCGAATTGTTCGTGCAGAAGCCCACTGCACACTCTCAACCCAATACCTCATCTCCTCAACTAATTTAACATTCATTATCATTTAATTTGGGGCTTCGTGATGCGTGATGTGTTTTCGTGATCCTTTAAACCGATGTTCGATTTTACAAGATAATTTTGCCAGTACACGGATATTTTTTCTTATCTTCGCCCTAATAAAACCAAAAACGTCAGCCTATTTATTCAATTACCAATTAATTATAATAATAACAACAGCTTAACCCTCATATTTATTTATTTTACTGAAAACAAATCAATAAATTAAAGTTGATGGCCTTTTTAATAGACGCCCGTACCAAATTAAATACCTAAAACATATTTTCTATTGATGTTTTTTTATTAATAAATATAAAAGATGTAAACCTAAATATAAGATCTAATTTAGTAGATGGACGAGCAGAGGTTTGCAGTCTAACGAGGATTGTGAAGGTCTGGTATCCTGCAGCTAAGTTTAACGTATCGTGCGGGTGCTCCGGTTTGTACAAAAGCGTAACCCCAGGTAAGCGTCGCTCTCAGATCTCAGGTAACCAGTATAAGCCAGGTACGCCAGGTGGTACCGTTTTCCTTTTTTGTTATTTATCATTTTTTATTTATTTATTTATTTATTTTTTTTTTTTATTTTTTTATTTTCACTCTTCCTCTGTCCTCTGTCTCTCACCTCGTCTCGTCGATTCTCTTTACCTTACTCTGTCTACAAACACCACACAGGTACTACCATCCATTGGAACATCTACAGTACCCCGTATACTTAATATTTTATTTTATATTTAGTTTCTCAGGGATCGAGGACCACGAGGACGAGCTCGATGTAAGATCGACCAGCTGTTTCGGGCCCGTCTTCGTCTGCGTTTAGTTTGTAAAGGACGCCGAGCCCTCATTGTCAACTGAATAGCAGCTAAACTCGCTTTTTTCACTACCTTGCTATTCCCAGCCTCGATTGAAACAGTTTGCTCCAAATAAAATATTAGTCTTTCATTTTCAATCCCAGTTCTGTTTGCCTTCTTGAAAATGGATTAAAAAAATCAGCCATTGGGGCGGTTGGTCCCAATTAAATATTTTATTTTTAAAATATCAAGACATAATTATTTATTGTCCTACTAAAATGAGATATAGGTAAAGTATTGACCCATAAGAGCCATAAATGTGTAATTATTGTTGAATTTAGTATATCAGTGTAGGTTTTTAAAGAACAATATTATTGCAGGAAGTGAAATATCGGAGAGTGACATCTGCATAATTCGGGCGATATTTCCGACAACTCATGCCATATGCGGCGTCCTGGCCAGTCGAAAGGTTTTTTCCTTCCTTTTCTTTTATTTATCTGTAAGCTGTAATGTTGGGTTAGGTAGGTACTGCTTAACTGATATATGCGCCCGGTAGGTTTTTCATCAGCACACCGGGTGTTGGTAGAAATTTAAAAATGGGAGGAACTGTTACGTCGGTTCTCATTTTTTCCCATTTCTCCTACTCGAATCCGAGTCTGTCAATGTGTTTTCGAAAAATTAAACATAATTTTTTTTTATTAATGGAGTGACGTAATGTGTACTATCGATTATGATCGACGTGGGGTAAACAGCTGGTGGGTTTTTATTTTTTTAATTTTTCTTGCGCTTAGATCGTCAGGGTTACTAAATATATATGCATCTGCTAGTATGGATTGTACGCAAACACACACACACACACACACACACACACACACACACACACACACACACACACACACACACACACACACATACACAACACTAATACCATTTACATTGTATTGTTATTATTTATTTAATCTGTATAGGATGTTATATTAATGCTATAACGTGTTTGAGTCTCGTAATCGCAGTGGATGGGTGCCGTAATCGAGTGTTGGAGACTTTCTCCTCTCCCTCAATACAACGGACCACCAATTTAACGTGCACTGGTTGTTGCTGTCGAGAGCACGAGCTCTGATGTTTGAAAATGAGAAATATAAAAATAAAATAAGAAATGGTTAATAAAATGAAGAAATAGTTATTGTATGTGGCCCCGTACCGCAGATGTGAACGTATAATGTGTGTGAAAAATTTACACGTCGATGCCTGATGAGATACATCTTGGACTTGTGGCCCACTATTGACGATAGATATATTTCTCTTTTCTCTTGTGTAATTTTTAGAGACCTTGAAAAAACGAAAGCATCAAGAGTCCTTCGATATTTCCGGTGTTTCATTTCTCTGTGGATTTTTACATCCTGTCTATTGTAGATCGATTTTTTTTTTTTTTTTTTTTAAACATTTTATTTTATTTTATTCTATTTTATTTTATTTATGTATAATAATATAAAAAAAGAACCCGAACCCAAATCATTAATTATATTTTTTGGTTGGCCATTTCTTGACGGCTTGATTATCAATTCAGGAATTTACCCTTTTTTCTAATGGATTCTTATATATTTATCAATAAATTTTTATGTAGATATTAACTTTTATCTTGTTTAAAACTGATTACTCGAATCAAAAGCCATTAATTTATTATGGAAATCCATGTTATTAAGCCTCGTTTAAATTTTTCGGAGCAACTTAATAAAATTGTTACGATCAAAAATTATGATTAATGTTTTACAGTCAGTAATTTAGTTTTAAAAAATCAATCATCGAATTGTGTCGTCAAAATTTATCGAATTAAAATAATAAATCGATTTAACATTTATAAATATTAAAGTTAAAATCCTTTGTTGCGTTATTTATCCCGCGGTACACTCGAATGTGAGAGTTTTAAGTTTCGCAAATAATGATAATGATTGCAGAGTAACCGGTTGCTTGGGTTAAAAAATCTGACAGCCGATCCAGCACCGGTCGTTTAATGTTATTTGTTTGCTGGTCACTTAACACTCTATATTCATGTTATATTGTCTACATTAATTAACTTTATCTCGATATCAATCACTCACTCGACAACATTCGTTTTATCCACCAAAATAAAACATCAAGCCAAAAAATATTTTATCTATCTTAAATTATCAATACAAAATATTTCAAGTTTTCCGGAAACTAAAAAAATTCTCTTCCTATTTCTATTCTACTTTTATTTCAGCGTAACTTTTTTTTTTTTTTTTTTTTTTTTCTTTCCAAGGGGTTGACTAAGATAAATGTTCCCAGTTAAGTCTGGAGGTAGTATCAGCCCCTGCTATAAATCCTTAACTTTTTAAATTTATTATTATCATTATCAATTAGCTCCTTAAGGCTTCTATCAACCACGTGCTATAATAGTACACTATTATCCATAAATATAAATATTATTTACAGTTGAGTAAATTAATAGATAAATAAATTACATGTCAATCGATTTTTTATTCAATGCAAAAATTTATAGCGTATAAAATTAGGGGATGGATTATATTAATTATCGATAGTGGTACTGTGGTATAGAACAATTGTTTAATTTATAAACGTGACAAATTTTATAATTGAAGGTAAAAGCAGTAAATAGCAGTACCACCCACTGGATTAATGAAATTAATGAAATAGAATAAGAAGAAGCTGATGTAGTTTGCTTTCCGTTGCCTGCATGATTATCATAATAAAGGAGAGGATGAGAATAAGACGAAATAGTTGGTACGTTTATTATCAGACAGCGGGGCTGAAAAATAATGGATGCAGAGAGACAGAGTGAGTAGTTTTGTACATGACTAAGGCAGGTGCTTGAGGCGAAACCGGCACACGGTACTACTGACAGCCTTGGATGTATGGCTCGTTCTCGTTGCTGTACTTTACTTTATGGGTTTTACTCATTTTACTCATTTTACTCATTTTACTCTTATCTTATCCAATACAAAACTTTTCGCTGTACCATTACACTAGACTTTAAGTTGAAAATCTTAAGAGAGTCTCGCACCGGTGTATCTATACAATACAATAGTGCCTATCTCTATTACTCATATATACCATCTCTTTCGTTAAACTACTGTGCGTAGTTGTAGTTGTAGTTTTTTTGTTCGGGTAAACTGACGTGGCCATCCTTACACTATTCAAAAATATAGAAATAAATAAAAGTTAAGATAGATCTAGGTGTGCGATGAAAAACGCTTGTCCATCACTAACAAATACCGTCTTATGAATTCCTAAATACCGAGACCATTGTTCGAGGTATTGATGGGCATTTTGAGCTACGAGGTCTTTTATGAATTGCCTGGATTTGCTGAAATTTTTACCTGGGGCTCGAGGGACACTGGCAACACCCAAATGTCCATAGTTCGGAGATTTTACTTCATAGTCCATACAATTTCTTTTTCTGTTTCAAAAGAAATTTACAACAAAAAATATTTTACTCTCGGAATTTTACTGTTAATAAATATTTTTTTTAGTGGACATTTTTATATCACCCAAAAAAATTTTTTTTTTAACAACAACACGTGTTAGATGATTTATAAACAAACTGTCATTAAAAATCAATTATACTAAGCAATATAGATGAACACTTAATTCTTAGAATTTCTATTAATCGATACTAATACGTGTCTCAGGTAAATTGCTGTTCCTTTTCCTATTATTACTAGAATATTCTTGACAAGTACTTATTTACGTTCTAAAATATTTGTCTAGATTTTTTTTTTTTTTTGTTAATTAAAAATGTATTTTTATTTAAAAAAAAAAAAAAAAAAAAAATATAATTTTAAGTTTTTAAAAAGATCTAGTGGATAAATAATCTAAAACTCATCTGACAGATCACTTGGAGCTGAAATTCGGGCGCTCTAAGCGGTCATTGGAAAGGTAATCGTTGAAAATCAGCGGCTACGAGGCGAGAGGCGAGTCTAATTATAGCCGTGACTGGGAAAAATGAAAAAAAAAGTAAATACAATGGTGTAGATAATTTTAAGACAAGACATAAGACTTTAAGCTGTAGCTTAGCAAATTTTAAAAAATTTAATGTTTCTTTCTCTCATTTCTCATCTGTTACTGTGGATGCGGAGAAACTTTTTTACACAAGTGTTGAACGTTTTCGGTGCTGATTATATCTGGTGAAAAGTATCCGGAATTTGGATAGGCAGGTGTTGGGTTAGTTTCAGAAATATATTCAAATGTAAATCGTTAAATTTGTTCTTTGGTAATTTTTATGCTTTTGCGGCAACTAAATAGTTAATATTTGATATTTAAAAAGTAAAAGTTTTCTATTATTTGCTAATTAGCAAATAGTTGAGCAGTAAAAATGTAAAAAAATGAAATTAAAATTTTTTGGTGGTCTATTTAGAGTTTGGGTGAAACAAAAAAAAAAAAAAAAAATACGATTTTTTTAGCTCGAGCCAAGACTTTAATTGGCGTTTGCAGAACAACATTATCGGAATTTGGTCTGTAAATTATCTGAAGAGCGACCCAATTACCGAAATCCGACGTATAAACTTCAACGCTGTAGATTTTCGGTATAATATAATATAATAGTCTAGGATAGAATATACTGGCTCGACGTCTTTCAAAGTTATCAAAGAGGTAACTCTATACATACTATTTTATCACTAATTATTTATTGTTAAAAATATTACTCTCTAACAAAACGATTGAGCACTCATAATTAAAATTTACCGAGTATCAATATCAATTATTTATTAATTACTGGCATAATGATAATTAACAACCCGATGATAATAATACAATAATGATATGGTTGAACTAAATTTCAATTTGAATTATTTTAAATTACAATGATGGTAATAATAATGCAAACATATCCAGTGAATTTAAATCTCTTTGAAGCTTTGATGATATTTATATAAATTAACATGGGTATAATTTTTAAAAATAATTATCTCAGCTGTTGTTTATAAAGTTATTTTTTTTTTTTTTTTTTTTTTTTTTTTTTAATTAGTAAATAAAACTGTCGAATTTAATATACTTTTATATTACTCTTGTTTCTCAACAAATAAATAGGGAAGGTAAAAAGCGCGCGAATAAGTAAAAACTAACGTTTTAAGAGTAAGTAAAAAAAATGAAACAAAATGTAAAGAGTGAATGTGGTATCTGAGATGCGAATGAGCGAGAGAGCTGGGGATTAATTTAAAAGGAGAGGATAAAAATGATGCGTAAGAGAGTCGAAAATAAAGAAGAAAATAATGGGGAATAAAATAAGAGCAAAGAGAGGAGAGTAGGTACGGGCACATAGCACAGCAAGAGCAGAGGAATAATAACAGGAGAAATAAAAATAAAAAAAAATTTAAAAGGGAGGAAGACGTATGGGGAGCTGTGTGTAGGGGAGTGAGAAGCCGGAAAATAAGAGTGTGCGATGGTTGAGTGAGCAAGGGAGAACACAAACATTACACATTACACATTACCAAGTTAGACATACGAGAGTAAAAGCATAGAGCGGGTGCGCAAGTGTCGACACACGCAATACACGAACAACAGTGGCTTATATATTATCATATGCATTAGTGTCGGGTGTTTACCCTGTCGGTGTGTTGTATCTTGTGTGTTCGTGTCTATGTTTCGTCGAGCTTTGACTTGCTCAGCTCCCCTCGGTACATACTCGGCTGTACTACGGCAGTATAGTACAGTACTACAGCACTACAGCACTACAGTACTACAGTGCATAGATGTGTGCTGGCTCTGGATTATATTCGGGCAGGGTTCGCTGCTCGCTTCTCGGTGTGTAGGAGCCCCAATACTACCAAACTCAGTAGATGTGTAGTTAGAGGAGTGGGGGACAGGAATACACCGGCCACGTGACTAAATCGGACCAATCAGGGGCTCGGAGAACCGGCGTCCGGCACATGGCCGTTACCGGCAGCTTGCCGCAGTCGCAGTTCGTCGCAGTACTCAGTCGCAGTGACACTCGAGAGCGAGAAGGGTAGTCGTGAAGCTTCTGTCTGTTTTTTCAACTCTCTAACACGATACACGACATTTAAGACACATTGTTAAGCCGATCTGTTTTTAGTCTCGCGTCAACACTCGGTTGTAATACTTAGTTATTACAATAAATATAACTACTACTTACTCAATCAATATTTAATTAGTGACAACTAATAACTAATAACTGCATCCGAGTTGAGCATTTATTAATTCTACAATTCTATTAAGATTATTACAACTGCTAACAGCTATTTGTCTAGAGCACTCGGTACAAGTGCTAAATAAATAGTTACTACTGAAAATTCACGCGAGTGTGCTAGATAAATTATTATATTAAAAAATATAAAAAAAAAGTGTTTTATTTATTCGTATTTATATTTTATTGATTATTATTTTTACCCAGAAGAATTTATTAAGAAAGTGATCCATCGAAAAAAAAAAGCAACTTTGTTACTTAGATATTTTTATTTAAAGATCGTGATTGGTCGACTTTTTTATAAGGACAGTTTAACAGCGATTACCAACTACCAACAGACAAAAAACAAAATTTTAATTATTTATTTTTGTACGAAAACGTCGAGACGTTTTTCAATTTTACCACTCAGTCGTATCGTGAGAGTTGAGGATCTAAAAAATCCTTTGTGTGAAATTTACTACAACTTATTTCTCTTTTCCCGTAATTATATAAATATATAAATATATAAATATATAAATATATATATATATATATATATATATATATATATATATATATATATATATATATATATATGTGTGTGTGTATATATATATATATATATATATATATATATATATGTATATGATATATAAGTAAAAATAGAAAAAAAAAAGGTTCAATAATCAGACGACAAATTGAAACGTGTCAGTGATTAAAACGTTAAGCGATAATTATATTAGGTTGATATTGTCGAGTGATAGCAGGTGTGAATAATATATAATATATTTAAAGAAAGAGAAGAGAATAAAGGTGAAGCAAGATGCCGACGAGTTTGTTCAACGACATAGACCGCAGCGTCAGCGCCGGAGGTAACTCTCTGGAGGAACAACGTGCCCTTCAACTAGCCTTTGAGCTCTCGATGCTGAGTCTCGCGGAGAGCACCCAAGGCTGTACGGGCAACGGCAACGCTGGCCCAGGGAACGGAAACAACTCCGACCCAACGGACCTACAGGCGACGCCGTCCAGCGTCTTTGAGGAGGCCAGGTCCAAGAAGAGCCAGAACATGACTGAATGTGTTCCCGTACCCAGCAGCGAGCACGTGGCTGAGATCGTTGGCCGTCAAGGTGAGCACTCATTTTCTTTGTCTAAATACCTAACCGACTATACTTTTATACTTTTATACTTTACTTATTTTTGTCGAGCTGACTCATTTTTTTTTTTTTTTCTGGCGGGAAACATTTTTCAATGATACTCTCAAACTCTTTATTTTTTTTTTTATCAGTTCAGTGAATAAATTTGTTAGAGAAAATTATTTTTAAAAATTCCACTCATTTTTTTAAGTTTTATTTTAAAAATAAAATTAATACTCCAAAAAATTCCAAAATGCTCTGAATATAAATGGCGCCAAAATAAAAACCAAACACAAAATTTATAAGAAACAAATATAATTAATAACTCGAGTTTGTTTTAGAAAGTTGTTTTAAAAGTTATTAAAAATGAAGGTTGAATTTGTGAAATTGAGTAGGTCATGGCACGCGTGGCCGTAGGTCGTGGCTACAGATGCAGTTTTTTAAAAATAAAATCCTGTAAGTGTTGGACATTTATTATACGCTTAAATATTTATATATTGAGAATTGATTTAGATTATTTTTAATTGTTTGAAGGCAGAAATATAATTGAAGCTGATGAGTTGGGCTGCGGGTGTTTTCTTGCAAATAAATAGCCGGCCTTCGATCTACTCCTGTCTCAGATCTCTCTCGTATGTCGGCACGGCGGGTCTTGCTGTAGCGAGCTAAGCGAGAAAATGAGAGATCTACGTGTTACTTTTTTAAAGAAAAAAGATTGCCTCGCCGATGATGATAATAATAACGAATAACGAAATAAAAAAAAAAGGGGGGGGGGTTAACCTTGAGAGGAAACGGCGAGACTCTTGAGGCCAAATTCTTCGAAATCGACTAAATTCGTGGACACTACTCAGGTCGAACGAAATCGCGTTCCCAGACTTTTGAATAAACCTGGCACGGCTTGGCCTGAGTTTTGGGGGACCGGCTTCCTTTGTTTCTGGCTCTTGCTCCCTCCTTATCGCCCGCCTATATTTTATATTTCGTTTAATTCCTTATCCTTTTTCAATCCCCAAATTGACATGGGTCCATGAACGATTATTTGTAATTTTTTGTCTATCATTAACCGAAATCCCAGATCCATAATAACAATCATCACTTACACCAACAATAATCATAAGCGATAGGGATCGCTGTCGTAATTCTCAAGTGATAAATTTTTTTATTTTAATGTAACAGACAGTTGATTTTATTTGAGGCCTTTTTTCCGCTTTTAAATATCAAAAATCACGTTATGGCATATGTATTCTTGAAAGTGTCTATGTGAGATTATAAATAGAAACGACCGTAAGCAAGGACAAGTTTCTTCTGCTCCATAACAACTTGTCTTATCTCTTATTTATTTTATTACGTATATCATTATTATTATTATTTCATTTTTAAGTACAATCCGATCTGATATAACTTGTTTATAATAATTTTATTGGAGCCAAATTCTGTAGCCATACACCGGAAAATATTTTTAAACTCTACAAATAATTTATTTCTCAGTATTGTACAATAGTATAAAAACAACTCTCAGTATATTTATATATTACTAATAATTATTCGTGTAGAAAATAATTTCTAGGAAAAGGAAAAAAAAAAAAAAAAATTAACTCCGAAATAAAATAGTAATTTTTATTGAGAAAAAAAATTCCTTGTACATTGAGACTCGGACGTGAAATTAAAGATAGAGTAGTTAATAAATAATTCTTGTCATATAAACATATCGGTTAATCGTACGTGTGATATATTGTATTATATCTTGGTTGTAATAAATATGTATAATATGAGAATAGGACGGCTGGGAAGTGATAAAACAGCAAATAGAGAGATAGAGAGATAGTGATAGGGATAGGGATAGGGATTATGAGGCGCGGGGGAGGAAAGACAAGAGGAAGCAGAATCGATTACGCGTGCCATTGACCAATCCCGTGTTTCCTCTTGCTCCTCTTCCTCCAAGGGTCTCGCTTCCACACCCAGTTCCTCAGGTGACTCTCTCTCTCCCTCTTCTTTCTGGTTATTGTTCGCCACCACTGTCTACAACCTTCTTACGTCGTTTCCTTTGATTCAGCGTCCGTTATTGTCACTTTCTCGTATAACCTCTCGAATTATTTTATTTTATTTCATTTTTAGCTTCTATCTTCCATCCTATCCGTCTAATGCCGAATAGAATACTAATACGGTTTAAGGGAACCAAATAAATTAGTTGTACTGTGTTTGGGCCCCATTGTGCTTTGAATATTTTATTTATCTAATATTAAATAATAACAATTATTTTCTGCTTCACCTCAAAACTAGATTTTATTTTATTCACTTGAAATAAAATCGATTATCGGGTCGTGTACTTTATTTTACTACTGAATATTTTAGCTGCGCAAAAAAATTGCATAAGAAAAAAGAATAAAATGGAGCAGCGAGGGGCGAGCTCCCAAGAATATATACATATCTATCTATTTATCTTTATCTCGACCTCGAACTCTCCGAAGGACTCTGCACCCAGTGCAATTCCCGTATAACTTTATAAACTTTCCCAGATGTTATTCCCCTTCCCCTTGCTCGTCTTTGATTTTTCGCCCTTCCAGGACTCAAAATTATGGGGTAGCATCGTGTTATATATATATATATATATATATATTTTAACTTTTAATTCTTGTACTTTCTATTCTGTTCTATAAAAGAATATATCACAAAAAAAAAAAAAAAAAGAAGTGGTAGTTTTCTCATGGAATATCGTGGGTATTGTGTTTCCGGGACGACGAAACTCTCAAAGCCAGAGAACACTCTGTTACGAGGAACCAGTTTGATTTACCTGGATATGAATCATCGTCATGGTCACACGGGCTCGGAATTCATATTACATTATATTATATTATATGTATATATATATATATACTTGAAAAATAGCTCGTCACTTTTATTTAGGATTCACTATACATATTCTACAGATCAAAGTTTCTCTTATTCATAAATCCATAATATAATAATATCATCGGTAAGCGCTAAACTAATAAACCACTCAGATATCTATAATATATATATATATATATATATATATATATATATATATATATATATATATATATATATATATATATATATATATATATATATATATATATATATATATATATATATATATATATATATATATATATATATATATATATTATTCATCATTTATAGAGTTGATGGTTGTATCAATCACTTAGTCGGCATCAATAAAAAAATTAATTACTTACTCAGTTCTATTGGCGTGGTATTACTATAGTAGGTATACTAGCAGTCATTTGAATTAACAGGCATTATGTGTTACAGTCATAGTCCAGAGGTTTTACCTTTCATGTATTATGTAACAGCTAATAACTAATTAATTAACAACCCCGATGATTGTATTGATATAATATTGTGTATTTACCGAGTAATGAAGCGCATACTCTATTCGTGGTATCGATCATGTCTAGATTTTCTGACTCGCCAGGTAGACTTCGGTATTAAACGCGTCCTTGACCAGTTCACTCTGGTCAAAAAATACACACATCTCAATAATAAAATTTCCCTTAATTTCTTAATTCAAATTAAAAAAAAAAAAAAAAATTTTAATCAGATTTTTTTTACTTATTGAGTTCAGTGTCCGGAAGATATGAGTACGGACGTCCTTATTTCCTGTGCTGGCCGCCACGTGGTTTCTTATTGTATACGTAGGCGTATGTACAGTGTGTGTTATATTTTATTCATCTTTACGGTATAGATATATGTACATACTTAACTTATCTTGTTACTTTTAACTTTCTATCCCATTTACACGCTCGTACGTCGACATTATTCGCGAGTTAGTTCACTCGTGCAAATGGCGACCGACTTACGTCACGTCGACGTGTAACGTGGTAAATGTCAGGACAAAATGGTAACAAATAACCGAAAGTCGCGGTCCTTTTTTATCAACCCATTATAATATTAATAAAATAAATAAATATACAAAAGAATTAAGCACGCTGGTGTTATATTAGTTATTGTAGCAACAACCAGTTGATACGCGGTTCCATTATGAGGATGTGCCTAGTTGTAGTTGGTTATTCAAATGTGTATGTAACAACATTATTTAACTGGCTACTTGTTCTCGATTTTTCTCCCTCACAACACGAATAATAACTCTCGATTCGTATTTATTAAATATATTCTGTATCGTAATCACGTCTTTCGTCGTTTGTCTCTCGTCTCTGGCTACCGGAAGCTGCGATGAGTGTCTCTGTCGCCAGACGTCTCTTAAAAACTAAACGCGGACCCATACCCGTACAGTTGCTTTTATTTTTTATACTCCAGAGCAAGTATAAAAGATTAAACTTGTTGTAAATGCTCACTTGACATTATTTGCATCGAAAGATCCTCACTCTAATATCATATCATATCACATAATTTTATTTTATTTTATTTTACAAAGCAGGCGGCGATAAAAGAAAAACAAATTTATTAACGTACCCACGAGTTAATATTTCACATCGCTTAAACTCAACTTTATTTTTCTATTTTGCGCTGAGAAAGTTACTGGCAGCGACACATGGCACCGAGATGTGTTAGTTTATTCTCTTGAGTTGTTCTTGAGCATCCCTCGAATATTTCTCTCCATCTCTCGTTAAATTAAACTCTGTTATATTTATATTTTTGCTTCTCTGTACTGTACATCTGTCGGGAGAATAAACGAAAAATAATGAATGAGAGAGTACGAGTCAGCAGCATTCATCCACTCTTTGTTTATTATTATTATTATTTAGACAATACACCGGGTAATAAAGTGGTGACTTTCTTCTCCTTGTCCTTATCTAACCCTTTTCGGAGCAACCACACCAAAATAACTTGATAAAACACTCGGGCATATGTTCTCACGAAATTTATAAATAGTAATTTGACTTTACTGTACTTTTTGCCGATACACTTTGTTACTGCAATAACATTTTTTGTACGATAACCGCAAGGCTAACCGCAGCAAATTAAAAATTTTCAAGGAAAAAGGAGGAGTTACTTACATACGCACTTGCTATTACATTTAATATAATATAATATAATATAATATAATATATTTTCTTTAAATATTCCAAAGTTTCGTGATATTTTTTTCTTACCCGATTCTGAGTTTCTATGCCGAGCATCACAAAAGAAAAGACGGTTATTCATGCCTTTTTATGCACTTTACAAAAACTCTTTATAAATATGGAGCACCGACTTTTATTACAAAGACTCGGTATTATAAATATAAAAATGAAAAAATATATTTATAAAGTAGAAAAAATTTATGTTAAACAATTAAAAAAAAAAAAAATATGCGTGTTATATGAATTTATACTACGTATTACGTAAAAATATTTGCGCAATGCCGGGCAGATAAGTTATCAATGGTGGTCAGAGTATCCAGAGCCGGTTAGTCTGCCAACCACCGGAAGTTTTTCCGTTTGCACATTCCACACGCAGCTGAACTCAATTTTATTAAAATTATAATTATAATTTTCTTTTATCAAAAGTTTTAAAATAATTTTAGATAAAATTTTGACGTATCTGGAGCATTGGAATTTAAACGGAAGGAAGCTCCGAGTCTCACGTAGAGTACTTGGAGGATTTTGCAGAGTTTGAGTTATGTTTTAGTACATATACCAAAGTGTGTGTCAGTGGTTGGCGCCTTTTGTTGGCCTCAGTTCGCAGCTGCCGTCGTCGATGATATTCCAGGGGGCCTTTCCGTTCACATGCTCTCGGAACTCGATCGACCCTCAACTTTACAACATATACATTTATAATAATAATAATAATAATAATAATAATAATAATAATAATAATAATAATAATAATAATAATAATAATAATGATAATACCAGAGAACATTTCTTGTCGTTTGTCTCTCGTCTCTTTCTTTTCCTTTCTCTCAGCTCTTCGCCACTTAAGTTATTTTTTACATTACACTGCGTTACATTAAATATAAATCGGCGTACACGCGACTGTAATCCTCTTGAGTGTCCGTACGAGTATGAAAATCACGCGTTAAGATAAATTGTTCAAGATATTCGCGAAAACCACAATTGCCCTTTAAACCGTTACAATACTAATTTAGCAGCAGATGTTTTCAATTTTTTTTTATAAAATAATTTTTCTATTGCATCATTTTTTATAATTCTAAAAAATCTATTCAATTTTTGACCTTACAGTCGTTTTTATTTCTCCAGGTTTATAAATTGAGTTGAAAAAAAGAATTTACAAGTCGACACTAGACATTTGTAGCTCGTTCAAAACGATTAAATTTATTATTTAGTATTTGTTGACCTGGCCGCGTCCTCCAATGAGAATTTTAAATAAAAACGGATACACTTAAAAAAGAAAAAACGAAAAAAAAAAAAAAAACTACAAACGCAAACTTGATTTATTATTCTGTTCTCAGATGATCATGACTTTTAAATAATTATAATTTATTCAGTTTACTTACCTTTATTCAAATTATTTAAAAAATATAATATAAAATAGCCGGACTAAGAGGAAAACGGACGTAGATGATTGAATCGCGGCGTGTATTTCTATCCGCAAGGGAATAAAGCGATACTAAATCGACGTGGAGACCTCGTGGTGTCCTTGAATCGATTAAAATGACCGTGTTTCACAGAGTTTTTTTATTCTTATTCCCAAAACTATTTTCCATAGTAAATAATAACGGGGAAAAAAAAAAAAAAAAAAAATACTATCAATATTAATTTAATTATTAGTGACACTCACTTATCATGACACGATTACACGTCAGAGCTTCTTGGGTAACTGAAATAAAATAAAACCCGGTAATTATCGAGTCCTACATACAGTAGGTAATAATAACAATAACAATATATAATTTAGCAAAAATACTTTCTTAGTTGATAACCGGGCATTAAAATCGGAAGTGGAAGCGAATACATACGAAGACAGCCTTTGTTTGTGGACGTTGCACTTCGACTTTGGCTTCATGCATCAGGTATTCAATAACAGGCTTTTATTATCCGGTTACACAAAGAAAATCCGTATGCATATAACCCGGATTAAATTTACTGAAAATATTTTTTAAAAATAAATCTCTGACCAATATCCGGGAACAGTTTTTTATTTTTTGTCAAATATCAGATTCAACAGGAAATGGTTTCTTTGTGCGTCCACCCACAATTGACCTGGCTCAAAAAATTTTAAAAACCGTAAAATATATAAATTTTTCCCCCGAACAATGACAAATTATATGTAAAGTGCCTTTGAATCTTTATCTTAATATATATATACACATATATATATATATATATATATATATATATATATATATATATATATATATATATAAATTTAAATAAAACTGACAATGAATGAGATCAAAGATTGCTGACATTCACAGCGAAAAAAAAAAAAAAAAAAAAGCTTACTTGTAAAAATATTAATTATATAAATCGATTGAAGGCAATAAACAAATAAAATAAGCGCTAAACGGCATACAAGCTTGAAACTCTTATGACTGCGTCGCGGTCGGCTGTGCGTGTCCTAGGTCAAGACTCAGCTCGTCGACACTTACTGTCAATGCCCGTCTTTACAATTCTATTCTTATTATTCTCTTTTTACACTCGACTCTTACATTAATACTTGCGATTATTTCGTTACTAGTTTGTATTACAAGATAAATATTTAATAATTTAATTTAATTACTGTCCAGTGCAAGATAAGATACTAATTTAGTAATTCATAACTTTTGATTTAAAAAAAAAAAAAAATAAAACGAACAATTAGAGTCGGAACAATGGCCCGAGCAAAAAGAGTAAAAAACACCTGCCGATGCCGGTTTAAACAAAATAAACCGTTTACAATCTCTCGGTTATTTTTCCCATCAGAAACCAGCTGCCTCGTCATCTTCAAGCAGAATACATACTCTTTCTCTTTCTTCCTCTTACTCTGTTATTCTAAGCGCCGTTTTTTCGCTCGTTCACTCTCGATCTCGACGGCAAGTAAAAGTAAACGGTGTATAAGGTGTATCAATGTGTAGTGTGGATCGTTTACTACTCGTATCGCTCCCGCTTAGCCAACAACCCGCTACACTACAGCACCGGCAAGACGTTGATGACCGTCGTGGTCGCTGTAACACTAATACAACACACACATCCCGGCTTGATTTATTTTTTTTTTGTTTCATTTAAAAATCCGGTAATTAATCTTCACCTTGAATCATTTTAATAATTATTATTATCATCATATGCAAATCAATATCACTCGTACACGTGTATTGTATGTATAAGAAGTAATAATAATAATAATAATAATAATAATAATAATAATAATAATAATTGTTATTTTTGTTTCGTCTACGTACATTCCATTACTTAAAGTTTACTCGAGAACAGGATACGACGCGCGAGTAAATCGGCTGTTTGATAGAAATTTAATTAATGGCCGTTTAATTAACTTTATTGATTGATGATACACGTACGCGTACACACATAATTATTATTATTGTTATTATTGAGCAACCAGCAAATAACGAAATTTCATTATTAATTTACTGCGTACGCTTAATAATAATAACAATAGTAATTATTGTCAGTAACAATTTGTCTTAGAATTGATTAAATAATTTTCTAAAATTGAATGTGTAGTGCGTTAATTGAATTTAAAATTGAAATTTAAAAAAATATATAAATATAAATATCAGAGAGTTAAATTATTGAGCAAAAGTAGTTATTTAACAATGTTGGTACACGGTTTAAAAGACGATGCAAATTGGCGATCGTGACACTGACCCACTTCCGTCTCGGTCTCGGCACTCGCGACAGGACCTTTGAGAAAATAACCGAGAGGTTAAAATTATTTATTTATTTTTTTAAATTTTAATTTGTCAATTTTTAATGTCGTATTTTATTTAATATATTATTTTTATGCAATTCACCAGACGGCCTCGCAATTATAATAATTTATTTTTTCGCTATTGTTACAAGGGCATTTTTATTTAAATTATTATTTTTTTTTTTTTTTTTTTTTTTACTCCCGCGTTTTGTACAGTGAAAGAATATTGATAGTAAAATAATAATATGTAATCTTATTGTCAGTAGTGGTAGTCTTCTAACATATATTAAAGATTAAACATTAGGAATTACACACGACGAGTATGGAGTAAGTCGTTACCATTACGTGTTCTACATCGGAAGTTTCGATTGGTCACTTGTAATCGTAATCAGTAATTATATGACATACATTACTACATTAGTAATTTATAAATATATACACATAACAATGTATAGAGTAAAGTAGAGGTTTTAACGACCTGAAATTGTTTTACTAGTTAAATAAAGTAGAACGCATTATCAAAATTGTTTAACGATGCTCAATCGTCTTGAGTTTTGAAAAAGAATTATTTTTTTTTTTTTTTTTCCTTCAAACTACCGGGAAAATAATGCAGTTGTATTAAATAAATTACCGAGCGTAACTCAAGCCTCAAGTTGAACTGAGAGACCAATGAACGTAATGTACTGAAATATAAAGTAAAAGGGAGAATAATTGAATTTAATAACCGGTGGAATAACAACAAGAACAAGAAGAACCTCGACAACAGCTAACTAATTTTACAAGACAATTATAAAAACTAATTTCACAATTGACGTTCCACGTTCTATACCACGCACCACGTTCCAAGGACAAGGGTGAGGATCGTCACGCCTATTTCCTCCTATCTGATTCTGATTCTGGTTTTGATTATATTAGTTTATTTTATTTAAATTCTATATTATAATTTATTATTTATAGAGCAGAGAAGTAGTCACGTGGTGATTTATCATCGAGTTATAAAGTTAGTAATTAGCCGATCAATGGAGTGATTAACTTAGAGATGAGATTTAGTTGTGCATGACGCCTTTTAATTATTGACGCCTTAATAACTGTAACGTTAATAGAATAGAGTAGAGTGATGTCGGTAAATGACACGTGGGTTGCCAGTGGGTATTGGTAGGTAAACTTGGATATTGCGGTGTAGACAAATACCAGTGGCTCTCCGTCTCTTGATCTTTACCTCATTTACCTCAACCTCTGCCGCTATTCGGATTATTCCGATCGAGTCTGTAAATTTGATCTGTCTAGCGGGAGAGTATAGCGGGAGAAAATCGAGAGCTCGGGGGACCACGGATATTTTATAAAATAAAATAAGAGCAGTGTAGTTTGTAGTTAGTAGTTTGCTCGCCTTGAGACAAACCAAAATATAAGAACTAAACTAAACTAGCTAGCAGAGTCTCTGGCCTCATCATCTTTCGGTCCTCCTCCAGCCCTCTGCCTTGCTCGGCTCGAATCCCAATCTCCTCAGTCCTCACTCTCGAGTAGTCTCAGCTCCCGCCGATGCTCTCTATTATTAACGTTTTTTTTGTTATTTATTTGTGTCTGCGTCTTTGGTGGGTTCTAGGGCGATCCTTTTTTCGTCCTTTTCACTTTGCCATTTTTTTATCCCCGAATCTTTCTCTATACTCGGTCTTTCACCGTCTACACCGACACACACTCATACATTTATTATACCTAGAGAGACTCAGGCGTTTATTTATTTTTTTTTTTCATCTTTTTTTTTTTTTTTTTTTTGCTGCGTGAGGGAGTCGACGTCCTTCCAAATCACCAGCGGGCTTTGCATCTTCCGACAGGTGCACACCGTACACCATTTACAATTCAGCGTGGGAGAAAATCCATTTTTATTTTTTCTTTTTTAACAATAAATATTACTTTGTTTTTTAATTCGGTAATTACTATATATATATAACAATAAAAATTAAATTAAAACTATATTCAACACGGAAAAAAAGTATCGACTGAAATAATTTATATTTGTAACAAGACGAAAAATAAAAAATAAAACGGAGAAAGTTTTTAAGAATCGACAGTTTGAGTGTATTATATGAGTGGTTGTGTATAAATTACTCTGCGATATATCCGAACTCATTTTGGGCCAGAGAAATCGACCATAGTGGTAATTCCTCCGGTCATTATTATTATTATCATCATTACAAACATGAAATTGTCCGAAAATAATAAACTTTTTGATTAAATTTAGTGGATTATAAGCACAAAGACGTACTTGATATTTTGTAGAGTATCAGATCGAGGATTAAAGAAATAAATCTAAAAGGTAAAGTGTCTGAGGCTCTGAAAACTGTTGAAGCTAGTAGACCTGAAATACCTCTAAAATGAGCTGTGTTCTTTTGCTCTGTTAGTTTTTTTGTATCGGTACGAGAAGCAACAGGCATACCTGGCAAAGCTTCCATTCCATTTCTTATATTGTATTATAAAATAAAATGTTAAATAAAATTAGTAGTAGTTTAAGCAGAAAACTACCTGAGTAGAGAAGAGCGACCGAATTTTGCAAAGAAAGACGTTCCAGCCATGCTGGCATTAAGTTACAACTATAATTTATTGCCTTACCTTTATACTTATTTTCGTCGGCTTGCAGGCTCGGGCACTCCACATAATATTCACCTTGTCCGTAACTTTCAACAGCCGTCTCTGGAATAATCTAATAAATTTCATTAATTAATAAATAAATTTTCGTAACTCTTATTGATACTGCTGATTAAAATAATATTTTACCAGACCAGACCATACAGAGTTTTTTTAAATAAAAGTTTATGGTAATTCTTGAGAAACATTGATAGTTAAAAAATACAAGGCATTGACGGCATAATAGTCGATACGACGGTGTTGTGAGTTTATATGTATTTATGGTATTATGGTGTGAGGAAAAACGGATAGGACGGAAGAAGACTGGCGGCGCGTGCTATGAATTTAAACCTTCCTTTCTTGTCTTGTCTTAATCTCTATCTCTATCTCTATCTCGTTCCTCTCAAAGTTTCTGTCCGAGTACTTTTCTACATCAATATATTTGAGTTGTACAGATAAAGATAAAGATAACACCAATCAAAGACAATGGTGTGAATTATTTGATCCAGCATAAAAAAAAAAAAAAAAAAAAAAAAAAAAAAAAATCATTCAAAAATATTTGATATAATTGTCTTGAGCAAATGAGATTAATGTTATGTGGATGTGAGTTTAAAAAAACAGCGGGAGGATCTTCTGTAGTATAATCGTCTGTGTCGACCCGATTTCTCGGAAGAATTCAACCATTTTTTTTTTTATTTACCATCCCGTCCAACTTATATTATCTTTTTCCCTCATTTTATTTAATATTTGTCGAGTTTGAGGATACTGCACTGCGCTCACCTGCTCGGTTAGTAAATAAACCTCTCGGGAGGTTTGTTGTAGCGCTCCAAACTATTTATTATTATTTTAATAGATATTTGTTTAAAGGCGTTGCTGCTCCAGACGATAATAAATGTATTAATGTTAAGGAGTGGTTAAAGATGAATCACTCGAGAGAAAATCAATGAAAAAAATTTTTTTTTTTTTTTTTTCTATTTTATTATTTTATAAACGTGTCTCGAGAGCTGTGATGAGCATACGAGTGCAAGTAAACTCATTACATAGTTTTTGGCAAAAGAGTAAGAGGGCTTGTACGTAAAATTTATCTGGTTAAATAAAAGTTGAGAACCGCGGGGACATCGAATCGTTGAACCACGGAGTGGTTCAGTGGCTCCAAGGCCGGCGGAAACCACGGGTGGGATGCGCGACCGACAAGGGGGGACCCCGGTTACACGCGCCGCGATGCAGTTTGCCACCACGAGGTCCGATGCACACAACATGCTACATTTAAGCCTCCTAATATTATATTTATTTATTTATTTATTTATTTTTTTTTTTAAATAATATTTTATTAAAATTTAATCATTCAATTAATTAATAAAGTAAGGGAGAAAATTGATATTTTACATCCTGACATTTAATGCAATGTAATTAAAATTTTACATGATTTAATTAATAAGAGTGGAATTTATAATTAAAATTATATAAAGAGCAGATTTTATTCGCTGAGTTGGTAATAAAATAAAATAAAATAATTAATAATGTAATGAGAGTATTTAATATCTTCATCTCTTAGTTGTCGCGGTCTTTCAGGGAATTCAACTTCTGGGAAGAGAAATAATAATCGAGATTACATATAGCATGAATAGCTTTGTAATAAATATATATTAATAAAAATTAAAACTGATTCAATTAGCCAAATGAAAAATTTCGTAAGTAGAAAACAGATAAAATACTCAACTCAAGGATAAAAGTATTTGATTTCGTAACTCTGAGAGTTAACTCGGGAATAAAAGTTAATATATATATATATATATATATATATATATATATATATATATATATATATATATATATATATATATCGACTGGTGGGCCTTTCACGATCGATCGTGGTCCGCGGTCGTTTCCTTGTCGCGAAAATACAACCCGCCTACTTTTATTTGCTCCAAGCTCAATAAAATTCTTCGAGTGAAAACTCTTTTCATTGTTATGTTAATACATGTTTGTATTCCTTACTCTGGTATTAATTGTAGACTACAGATTGTAGTTAACTATTAAAAATAAAGTCGTTAAATTTGAATAATTAAAAACTAAAAGCGCTTACAGTTTGTAATTTTACGCAATCAAAATCTGCTTTCACGTTTGGAATCTTTTGACGAGTGAATCATCACTATGTTTAATTTGTTACCTACCGCAGAGCTCTAGGACCATATTTTAATTCATCCGAGCAGAGTGACACGCGCGGAAATAAAACTCCCGCGTAATTTCTTATCGCAATACGTCACTCGTCAGCTAAAAAAAAATCAACACTGTCTTGGAATTATTTTAATTAGGTTACAATTACAATTGGATAGTTTATTCTTAAGTAAAGTGATATAAAAACAATTATCTGGTGTATATTTATAGAAGGGTAATTTAATGAAAAAAAAACATTTTTTTTAATTCAAGTCTTTTTTTATTGACTAGACCGATATCGCTATCACGGCGACAACGAGAACGTGCTTCAGAGAAATTCTCTTTGACGTTGAATTAAATTACCCTGGTCAAGTACTTTAGTAAAATAACATGATAATATAATATAATCTCAATTGTCCTTGTCGGTAAAAAAAAACTAAAAATTAAAAAGAGAAAAAAAAAAAAAGTGGCGGCGGTCAGTTGAAAAGCTGAGATAATAAAATGTAAAATAATAATCGTAAAATTAATTAACTAATATCGGTGATTGTTGGAGGCATGACGAATGGCCTGGACCAAAAAGGAGGAAATAATATGTTAAGTAAAAAAGGGATGTCACTAATGAGAATCTAGAGGTAGAGGCCGTGTATTAAGTGTATTAGTGTATACATGTATATAGTGGTAGGGAATTTCTTTATTTGCGTCGCGCGCCAAAACCGGTGCGCTGTCCGATGATTTTAGTCTGGAGCAGGAGTCTTTGAAGAACACATACCACAGAAGCACATTAATCTGTTAATGTGTGCGTTAGTGGTAGTTGTTTCCACTTGGGTTAACTTTTATAGTTATTTTCTCCTTTTCTTCTTTTCTCGTTCCCTTCGGTCCTCTTTCTTCTGGTTGTTTTTAAAAGTTTAGTTATCTTTTATTTAGCTTCTCATCGCAAATATTAAGAAGAAAGACGATAGAAAGACACACGATGAGACGCCCGCTCACTACACGGTTCTTTTCTGTCGTCGTTCTTCATTCCTTATGCTGTATGTCGATGTGTAAATCTATATATGTAGATGTAGATGTACAATACAAAGAAAAAGAGTTCCCATGGAAACCATTGGCGTATATCGCGCTAATCCGGTTCTCAGTTGTACAATAAAATCCTCAATGCTCTTCAGGCCATAACTATACTTAGATATTTTTACTTTTTTTCCTTTTTTTACTTTTTTATTTTTTATCATTCGACAGCCGACACTACACACTCAATAATTGATCTACATTCACAGCCACGTTTTATTCGTAATATATTCTTTTTTTTTCCTCCGATTATTATATTCTCAAGCTGCTCTCAAGACCTTGAACTTGTCACACTGACATTAATTACTCCGAAAATAATCTAAATTAAATTAAACAAACTATTTTTCGACATATATAATCCATATTATATCTCTAAACTTTGTCAGCCGGCAAAAAACTATGATAAAAAAATTACTAATACATTTAATATCTTAAATATTCTTGGATTCTCTCCAAGGACACGCTTTTTACGAGTTACTATTGTTCACCTATAAATTATTTAGCATTATTATATATTACCGCAACAGAGTATTGATTTTTAATTCAATTATACACATTTTATTAAACATATATATATATATATATATATATATATATATATATATATATATATATATATATATATATATATATATATATAAATGAATCTATCTGTTGATAAAACTCGGTGTCACAATTATTAACTGTTTAATCAATAAAATCGAATTTAGTGTAATAATACTAAATAAATTTATGTCTACATACATGTGTAGTAGAGACACGTGGCGCGACTGTCGAGTCATATGGTCCACATATGTATAACTGATAAATACAGATTAATATATAATAGCTGAAATATATTAGAGACTACTTAGAATATTAAAAAATAAAAAAATAAAAAAAAAATAAAAAAAAGTAGTCAGCTTGATTTGATTAATCTAATTTACAAACTCCTCGTATGCATAATTTCACCAGAGTAGTCACCGCTGAATAAATGGAGAAAAAAAAAAAAAAAAAAAAAAAGAGCTCAGCGTATCGTGAAGTTGACGCGTGTATATACTCTATCCCAATGAATGGATTATTCGAATCGGATTTGCGAATCACTACAACAGCTATAAGCACTCTCGCGCTCATATGTGACGGACTGGGGTTTTATTGCCGGTTTAGCCGTCCTCTTTGTGTTGTATGGATGTATATGCGCTGGTGGATAGGCCATTGATTAAATGAACGAACGTATTGACATTATTTTTATTTATCTTCAACCGATTGATTTAAATGCTGTATTTTTATTTAATGTTCGTCGTCCACTCGTGTTTACTTAACCCGCGACACTTTCATTCACTCATTCATTCAGTAACTCCATTTACGGTAAATTTGCAATTACTATCTCATCTAATCTAATCTAATCTGATCTGATCACATAATCACGTTTTATAAAATAAACACATATATAAAAGTCGCGATTTTTTTTAAATTATCGTATATTTGGAGTAAAAATTAGTAGCGTTGCTCAATGGAGGAGTTGGCGAAAGCGGTCAATGTGCGTAACGAATAGATACAAATATTTATTTATTTATTGAAGGTATATTAGTCAATATAATATAACATGTCTGAACTGGTATTATAATACAAGCAAAGGGTAGAGTACAACTAAACACTAAACGTTTTATGTTATACAAGAGTGTCCCCACGCTCTTTCTATTTCACATATCACTTATATTAGTACATTAGTACATGGAGCATTACATTGCGAGATAATAGTCCGAGTTCTGTCATGTGTAACGCTTTATTTACTTCCTAAACAAATAATATCTGTTTAGCTGTGTGGACTGAAATATTTGACATAGCACCCACTCGACGCCACTCTTATCAAGTTTTTTATATTTTCACAATTTTATTTCGTTTCTTGGAATTGTTTATATTACATTTTATTTAGTAAACACTACAATAAGTATTTATTTCAATTGTTAAACTCAGACCATTTTCGTGGAACTTATTCTCAATTAGATTAAAATTTTTTTCACCAGGGCAACGACCTAATTTTATTATAAATTTTGGAGTGAAAATGATCCTGGAAATTTTTTAATTAAAATTTTAATATTTAAAAAAAAAAAAAGCGGTAGACAAATGTTTATGTCAAACAGTTAAATATTTATTATATTTATATTATATTAGTTTAACGCGATTAATATATCCTGAGTGCCAGGTCGGTGAGTCAACTCTCATTCTCATTCTCAGTCTCGAGTCCTATCATCCAATCGGTCGGGTCTATTCGTCGAGCGTTGAGCGTCGTTTCAAGCTCTTGTACACGTGTTAATATATAAGTATGTACTCACATCAGCTACTCTAACTAAACTCGGCTCCTACATACATACATACATACATATTTTTGAGTATATACATTAGTACATGGAGGAGTAAGCGACCAACGCGACGTAGCGGACGCAGCTGTTGCGACTTGGAGCGAAATTAAAACACTTTGGTTACTCTACATCATTAATATATAATATAAAATCTAAAATTTTGAGTTTTACAAAAAAAAAAAAAAAAAAAAAAAAATGTAATTTTTACTCAAAGCAATTTTAGTATTTTATTTTTCAATGGCTCCGTTTTTTCCGTTTTCGTTTCAATAAAAATCTTTTTCCCCCGTAAAAAATAACAACGGCTGTCTGAGACATAGATGTACGACAAAATGGGAGATAGAAAGGTTCCTCACTGATATACTTATACTAAAACTCGTGGAGGTGGGGAAGGGAACAAAAGAGCCCGGTGAAATTTTTTTGTTAAAAAATAATCGGCCTCGAATTTCATCTGCCGGTTTTTGCCCAAAAAAACAAATTCAACCACACATGCACCTACTGCGCTGTTATAAATTTTTGGTCTTAGCCGTTTACCCGGGAATAGTGGGTCCTTGGGCCTTACAACCCACCAATTCGTCTTTGGGCGAGCTCGGGGCTCCAGTTTTACTCGGTTTCTTAAAATTCAGAGGATCTTATAAATCTAAAGTTCTTTTATTCTTTATTATTATTATTATTATTATTATTATTATTATTATTATTATTATTATTATTATTATTATTATTATTATTATTATTATTATTATTATTATTTCATACTCTTTTGATGCTCAAAAACTTATCTCCATTGTCAGCTATCGTTTCTCGGACACAAAAAAACCACTCACCGTTTGTCGCTCGTTATTTATATTATTTATTCACATGGACGTAATCTCTTTTCTTGGAGCAGAGCACTCCATTTTGCTCCTAAAATCATCCAGCTATTTATAAAATTAACCGTATAGTCATACTCGGATAAAATAAAATGCCTATGAAAATAAAATAAAATAAAATAACGCTGACAATAAAATTAGTCTTCCTGGTTCTCTCGGAGAAAGAGTTACGAAACAGATAATATAAATTTCCGGTCAACTTGAGAGCATTTGTAGTGAGTCAACGTCTCTATGTATCTATGTGGACATGGTGATAGAGGGGACCTCAGTACGTGTACAAGTAAACCGTATGACACTGTTTAATGTTTAATGTAAGCAAAAAGGTTATACTCGTTATAGGTGGGCAGTCACCACCAACTATTAACTATCACCGCCAAGTGTTGTACTCTCTATAAATAATAATAAATATTAGAGACAGCTTAAAATGTAAACCAGTAGGCAACTGTTAGCATTACCATCTATGAAAAGTCAATCGACCTATTAGCAACCACCTCCCAATCATCTTGTTTCATCATCCCATTGTATGATGTAACTGACCGGCAATAACCTTCCTCTCTATTTTTATTGTAATTCACTCCACAGCGCCACAGTCAGTCTCGTCTATGCATTTATTTATTTATTCGTCCAATGGAATAAAATATTGATGATTTTAGTTTAAAATACATTGAATAATAATGATGATAAATAAATAGTATGAAATAGTTGATGACAATTATGTTGATTAACTAATACGTTGGCTCGGGTCAGTGCTCGGCTGATATTAATACTCTGGTTAGTCAGGAACACGTTGAGGTACTTGAGAGTTGCATCAGTAGTGGTAGTATGTAATGTGTTGTATGAATCTTGGTCGGGGAGATCCCGCTGAGCTGCGTTACGAGCTCCGAGCTATATGGAGGGACTCGAGAGTAAGCAGAGTAAAAGCGTTAGAATGCACCGTCAAAGTGTATTTGTATTTATATTTGTATATATTTGTATGAGAGTGTAGAAAGAGCAAGGAGGATGATGATACTGAATAGCTACTTGAGAGGTACTTGCTCTAGTAAAGTTATACCATAACTATAACTATAACTGCAGCATTGTGTGGATCCAAGTGAAGAAAGATAGTCGCACTGGTGGTAGTCATCTTCATGCGGATATATACTCTGGGGGGTAATTAACTGCGGGTCCAGTTGTTCTTGACTAAGAGTACGTGGATAAGGATATATGGATATATGGATAACAAACCTTTGCTTAAATTTATACACCCAGCAAAATAGTAATTGAATTATTTTTAAGGCTTGTTACTCATCGAAAGGCATGAACCGGTTGAATTGTCGTCGATGTCAGTAGAGTTCAATCTTAATATAGTGTGACCCCCACTGTCATTCGTCGTCTCCGACGTAGTAACCAGTATTAATCTCTTGCTTTAGCTCCTTCTCTTTCTGTTTCTGTTGGTACGTAGACATTAGTTGGTTACCGAGCTAAAGATAAAGATAAAGAAAGACCCAACGACGACGAAAAAGCTCGTCCGCATGTGATGACGATTCTAAAACTAAACAGACCGAGATAAAAGTTTAAACTCTCTCTCTCTCTCTCTCTCTCTTTCTTTATTGCTCTCTCGGTTTATTGCGCTGGTGTTTTAGTTGGTGGTGTCGCTACATGCTCAAACAAACCAATCCAATGTATATCTATGTATATCTGAATCTATACACGGCAACTAAAGCGAATAGAACGGACGTAAGTGCATGCGCGATCTTTCCGTCCATTGCACTTTATCCAAGCCCGGTTATTTCAGCGACACTGCTATAACTATTATATATAATATATTATATATTATATATATAACCAATGACTTGTCAGTAAAATCTATATCACTTGAAACTTTATTTTACACATATTGATATTATTTGTTTATTAAGATTTAGTAGTTGGAAAATTATATGCGATACTCAAGCATGCGAGTAATGAAAAAATGATAATAAGAATTAAGTTGGTTTCGTTAGTTGAGTAAGAGCTACGGGAACACGGGAACACAGTAGGGAATGCCTAGTTAAATCTTTTATCAGGTTTGCGTGCATAGTAAAGTGGGTATGCACGTATAAATGTATAAATGTATAAATGTATAAACGAGATTCTCCGAGGTCCCGTGCCGGTCGTCGCCTCCTTGGCGAGGTCACGGAAATCGATCGCACTCTCCTATCTCTTTTCCCCTCATCTTTTTATTACTATTATTATTATTATTATTTCTATGTATTTATACGTATATTTATATATTAAATGCCCTTTTAAGACTTATCAAATAAAATACGACAGTCAAATGCCAGCTATTTACATTTTATTTGTCTTTGCTTTATTTCATGGAGATTAATAGACGGGCTAATTTGTTGATGTGTCATCTTCAGGGGATTGTTTGAATATTATTGTCAATTTTTTTATTTCAATTATTCTGATAAATAATTAAGTTAATTAAGGATTAAATATTTCTTATATATATATATATATATATATATATATATATATATATATATATATATATATATATATATATATATTTTTTTTTTTTTTTTATTTTATTAGTATAGTAAAGTAAACATCTTATTGTAAGAATATTATTAACAAGTCTTTAAGAAATAATGGAAGTAGTAGTTGAAAAATATAAGTACGTGTAAAGAGAGAAATATCAGGAGAAATGAGTAGAGGGATATTATTATATATAGGAGTTAAATATGCGGGGGATGAGCCGTCATCAACGCCATCGCTGTTATGTACAGTCCTGCAAATACGAATGGGAATGTGAGTGTGAGTGTGAGTGTAAGTGTATGTCAGGTGGGGAGAAAGACACACTGACATATGGCGTATACAGACGAGGAATAGATTGTATAGCAGAAAGCACTCTACACACTGATATATGTAAGTGTGAGGATGGGTTCCTCCTCGTCCTCCTCGTCCGGCTCATCCGGCGATGCGATGGGATGCGATGCATTGTGGGGGTGTTGGCCTTCAACTTGACGGCGCAGTTTCACTGACCTGCCTGAGAAACTTGTACTCGCGCCGGCTCGCGACTCGTGCCCACCGACGACGGTACGTCCTATACGCCCAGGAGAGAGAATACCTTTTATTTTTAAAAATCTCGACTCACCCATACCGAGCTTCTTTATTCTCTTATTCCTCCTTTCCTCCTGGTGATCCTGGTGCACTGAGGTATGGAGTGGAGTGAGTAGAGTGAGTAGAGTGTGCATACTGTGCGTACCGGCTGCCCTTTTTCTCATTTTTTATCTCAACTTGTGCTACACTTTAACTCTTATTTTATATATTTATACATTTAAGGTGTACTTGGGATTTTATGGTTTTGTTATTGCCTTTATTTATTGCCCTTTTCGTAACTAAACCAACTAAAGTACTTAACCTCCAATCTCCATCCTCCTCCTTTGTATTTTTTGCCTTACTTTCCTTTTTTTTACTCCTATAACTTGTAACTTGTAATTATCTCCATTGTTACAAAGAAAAGTTATTTTAAATTTTTCGGAATTTTCCCTTTGTTTAAATTGACAGACAGCCGTGGATAATTTTTAAAGAATAGAAGAATAATTTTTAGGGCAAGGGGCTTCTTTACGGATAATTTACATAATATATAAGAGCAAGAAAATGCTTTATTTATTTTTTATATTTTTATTATTTTATTTTTTGGGGTAAATATATGGAAATTGGCGGTTTTTGTTGGCCAGAGAAACGAGGAGAGAAAGTAATTGATGCATTGGCACCGAAATCACTCTGTTAGGTGCTCACTAAACACAAAAGAACTGCAGAGTATGAGAGCGTAAAAGTATGAGAGATACTTGTGTATCGGGTGGACTGGACTCTGCAGATATGAACGAGAGAAGACTAGTATAATATAAGTATAAGTATATAAGTGTATACCAAAAAGACCCTGAAAAGGAATTTCGGTAGGCGTTCTTCATTTCTCGGGGAGCAATTACCAAAGTGCCGCGCACGCAGATGGCTTTTTTGTTGTTCGTTACTATTTCTTAATTTTTTATTTTTATTTTCATATTTGCTGTTTTTTTTTTTTTTTCCCTCAAAAAATTAAAAAATAACTAAACCAAATATCAGACTCCTGAGGTCTACTCGGCATATGATTTTGTGGAATCGTTTGTCGGGCCGACAGTTACCATTTGCTCCGGTGGGTAATTCGAAATAACAGAATCCGTTGGGCCTCTGTTCCGCCCGACATCTGACCTTAAGATAAATCCTTGTCCTCGGTTCTTACTCCCAATTACCATTTTATTGAACATTTATTATACAAATGACAAGCTTATACTTTTCAAATGTCAATTCTGGCTCCGAAAATTCCACGTGCTGTGAAAACTATTTGCCGAGTCACTCCAGAGTCTATTGAAAAAAACTCAATGCTTCATGTGTGGCGCATTCGTGATGGACTCGCTCAACTCGCCACTGTGTATACATATATATGCAGACACACATACATCGATACAGCCATGTATTACACATTTACCAGTAGGTACAGGGGCTGGAAAATTCTAGAACCCGAGGAATAACAAGAGAGACAGAGAGATTCGGGTTTATATATTGATTTCTCGCGTTACATTTTTATTTTGTTTTATCATTATTATTATTATTATTTTAACATGATGAACCGTGAGAATAAAGAGCTTCTGCCTACTGTCAACATAATAATTATTGTTGAATAAAATTAAAAAAATTTGTTAATACATTTATCAACCCACTGATTGAAGCACAACATGCGGGTGTTATTCCTTAAATTACTTCTGCTCCAAAAACACAATACTTTTATTGTAAGGCTTATTAATCGAGCGTAACATTATTAGAAGTAAAGACAAAGTATTGAATCTGAATATTAAAAGAAAGAGAGAAAGGCTATTGGTTTAGAGCCCTTTGTCTTAACTTGGTTTGTCGGTTAATTTCGCGATGGACAAAGCAAAGGAGCACAACTACCGAGACTACCACTGGCTCCATCTCCATCTCGATCTCCATCTTCATCCAGCTTTTCTTCTCCCTTGTCTTAAAGTTGCACACACATAATACAGATTTGAGTATAAGTATATAACTACTCGTATTCCGTGGTATGAACTCTACACCCGTTCACCAGTTCGTTGGTTCGCTCGTCCGTCCGTTTACGTTTCACCTTGGCCGCGGCCCTTCAACTGTCTACGACCCACGCCCCCTCTCGACGCGTTCTTTATTCTTACTATTCTTGTTGTTCGTCGCGTGGACACCTAACCACTATTATATATTATATATTATATATTAAACATACTGCATCCACCACAAACAATAATTTTCCTTTATGCAGCGAGTGCATATTTTCTCTTAGAGGATGAGGATGAGGATCGTCGGTTTGGTTAGTTTGTAGTGTTGGATTGCCCCGACGACACCGGATCGGTATGCCCGTACCTGCACGAGCTCCGAGCTCTCACCTGCCGATCCAATCCACACATTCTCACATATATACATATATACATAATACATCCAGTATTAAAGTGCCTGGTTGACCCACCGAGTCGTCGACTCAGTTCTGAGGTCTTTCGCCTTCGGGTTCTTCCAGCAATACCAAGCAAGCGCCAATCTCAAATTATTTTTATTAATACTTTTTTACATTTTCATTTTTATTTTATTTTTATATTATAAATAATTAAATAAATCGATGCTTGACCTCGTGCAATATTTTATAAATAAATTCATCCAATACTTTTTATTTTTTATATTTTTTCCAAGGTGTGGTTGGTTGCTCGGGCGTTTTTTGCCGGTGGGATTTTAAAACTTTAAACAGAGTACGTACAAAGGTCTTGTTACTTTCCCTTGTTGTTGTTATTGTTGATGTTGATGTTTGCGCAGTCTGTTTAAAAAAATTACTCACAGTTCGGAATGTATTTATGTCAAGATTGTTTGCTGGATCCAGACTCCGAACGTCCTTGGGGATTTAAAAGCCTCGACATTGCATTGCCATTTAATGTATTATGCAATTGATTTTTTTTTTTTTTTTCAAGTGATTTTAGTCAATATTTGGATTTTGATTTAATTAATTTTTAAAAGAAGCTTCGGTATATTTTGTTGTATAAAATAAAGTAAATTGTAGGGACACGCAATGGAGTAGCGGAGAATACACGTTCTTATTCAGTATCTATGGGCAAAGATAAAGACGGGGTATGGAGTGTATAATATAAGTCGCGGATGAGTACGAGAGTGGTTCACCTGCATTGCTAGCATTGCGCGGACTCTCAAGGCCAGAGTCTTCGGGTCCAGAGACCGGGTCGCGATCCTCTTCTTCCTTTACTCACAACTTCCAGTTTCCTGTCTTTTAGTATTATTATTTTAATTAAATAAAAAAAAAAAAAAAAATTGAGTCAGCTTAAAAAATTTTTTAAATTAAAAAATGAATGAAAAATTTTATTAATGTGATTATTTTTTTTTTTTTTTGAATTGCAGGCTGCAAGATAAAAGCTCTCCGTGCAAAGACCAACACGTACATAAAGACACCAGTCCGAGGCGAGGAGCCAGTGTTCGTGGTGACAGGCCGTAAGGAGGACGTAGCCCGTGCCAAACGCGAGATTCTCTCAGCAGCGGAGCACTTTTCACAGATCCGCGCTTCGCGCAAGAGCTCTCTGGGGGCTTTATTGGGAGCACCACCAGGTCCACCGACATCAGTCCCAGGGCACGTGACAATCCAGGTACGCGTGCCATACAGAGTTGTTGGTTTGGTAGTGGGCCCCAAGGGGGCGACGATCAAGAGGATCCAGCACCAGACTCACACCTACATCGTGACACCGAGCCGTGACAAGGAGCCCGTCTTCGAGGTAACCGGCCTACCAGAGAACGTTGAGGCAGCCAGACGAGAAATAGAGGCCCACATTGCCCTGCGCACCGGCTCCACCAACGGTCCCGGAGGTCTCGCCGGCGACGAGGTTGACTTACTCGGCGCACTCTGTCGCGGAGGACTCGGCTCGATCTTGGGCAGCCTAGACCCGCCCGGGTCAAACGGCTCCAACGGTTCCTCCAGCGGCGCCTTCTCCAGCAGCGGAAGCTGCAGCAGTTCCTCCAGCAGCTCTGGAGCTCCGGGCCTGAACGACCTGGTGGCCATCTGGGGCGCGGGCATCGACCGCGACGAAGGACTCGGAGACTCTCCATCGTTCGAGTCCCAGACCGCGTCAGCTTCCTCGATCTGGTCCTTTCCAGGAGTGACTCTGCCATCTCGGCCGTCGCCTCCGGCCTCTGCCAGTCCCGCCAGCCCCACAGACTCTCTTCTCGGAACCGGGAGCGCCGGTGGCCGTCGCGAGTGTGTAGTTTGCGGCGACAAAGAGGTCACTGCTGCTCTGGTGCCATGCGGACACAATTTGTTCTGTCTGGACTGCGCGAACCGCGTCTGCGAGAGCTCCGACCCCAACTGTCCTGTTTGCTCGCGACCTGTTCTTCAGGTTCTCAGAATTCTCTCTTAAGAGAATATAATGATAACACAACATCACTACCATCATCATCATCATCATTATTACTGACGATCACCTCGATGATTATTATTAAAAACAGTAAAACAGTAATACTATAAAGAACAAGATGAAAAGGAGGAAGAGGAGGAGGAGATCAACAAATTATTTGATTGCAACCAAGGTATCACTGACTAACGAGAAGGAAACTACCAGGAACTTCGAGGGACCCTTGAGTCTGGAAAGACGCGCACAAGATTTAAATTCCACTGCTGCTGCCAATATTTATTAACAAGACAAAGATTTTAAACACATTTAATTAATAACTAACTAACCTTTAAAGTTAATTAAATTTAAACAAGACAAAGGATTTTATGAGTAACATTTAAAAAAAAAAAAAAAATAATAATAATAATAATAATAATAATAATAATAATAATATAAATTAGAAAGAAAAAAAAATATTTAAAAAATAAAACCGGGAATTTTGATGCGTTCAACGATCGGTCATTCCCGCGCCAACCGGATACAACGAATCGATTAAATATGCTGTAGGTGTAGACTCTCCGAGCGACTCGCGGCGCGTCTCCGATCGCCTGCTTTTTCAAAACTTTTATCTTACGTGATAATAACAATTATTATTATTATTATCATCGTTGTCAAAAATTAAAAATAAACTAACTAACTAACTAACAATTTAAATGATAATTACAGTTAATTACAGCAGTTACGTTTTATAGTTTTAAGTATAAGACTTGAATTATTTATTACCGCTGAAATTTATTTTGTTTATTAAATTCTTGAACTATTATTAATATAAAATGATAAATATTTAGAGTCTTATGCTTGGTAAAGACTAGTCGCGCCGTGAATCGTTTTTAATGAGATTTATATGTAATAATAAAAAATAAATCCTCGTAGATCTGTGCGTGTGTGTGTGTCAATTCGCCAATTTAGTGAATGAATTTAAACAGACATCTAAATATTATTATTATTATTATTATTATTATTATTATTATTATTATTATTATTATTATTATTATTATTATTATTATTATTATTATTATTATTATTATTATTATTATTATTATATATATATATATATATATATATATATATATATATATATATATATATATATATATATATATATATATATATATATATATATATATATATATATATATATATTGACAAGTTTTTTCTTTTTTCTATTCTATTTTATCGATATTATAATAATAATAATTATTATTTTTTTTAATTTTATAATTTAAAGAAATGAGATTAGGAACACGTGTTGTGGTATATTTAACAATTAGAGTCATTTAAATGAGTAATATATTAATAAATAAATATATATTAAGTATAATGTAATAAAAAATTAGCGCAAGCCCCTGAGTCGCCGGTACGAAGAGTGATTAACGAATAATATTTAAAATAATGTAACATTAAATTTTTTTTTCTTTTTTATTAAGTATAAAATTATAATAATAATTATTTATAGCTCAAACGGCTCGAAATCTTTTACCGGACATCCCTCGTTTAGAGTATTACATTTACCTTTATATATATATATATATATATATATATATATATATATATATATATATATATATATATATATATATATATTTAATAAGCGATAGCAATTTAAATAATATATAAAATTATAAAAATATATATGTATAAATAAATATCAATTAAAAAATATAAACATAAATATAAATATAAATAGATAAAAAAAATATAAATATAAATATATGAATATTTTATCGAGAATTTAGATTTTGTATTTTGTCGCGTGACGGGATGACCGGCGAAAATTTCACTACCGATTTATTTTGTTGAAACAAAATTCGGGGGGTGAGTGTTTGAGGAAATCAGGCAGGGGGGGGAAAAAAGTTTCGGCCCAGGGGTTGCCATTATTTTATAATTAAATATACATTTAATTATCTCTCACTGATAAATAAATCTATATTTGATTAGAAGAAGAAAAAAAAAAAAACTAAAAAATATATTATATAACTTAGAAGCAATTACTCCGCGCCGCGTCATATGTAATCATATATATTATTATTATATATTAATTATTATAGCGTTTAGTTGATATTAAATATTTTGATACGTTTGAATTTGAATTGTCGATAATATTTATGATGATTATATATATATATATATATATATATATATATATATATATATATATATATATATATATATATATATATATATATATATTAATATTAATATGATTAATTTATTTTATTACGCGAGGTTGCTTATTTTTCTTTTAAGAGACATTATATATTATTATACATATTATCATAAATAAATAAATAAATAAATATATATCAAATATTATAGAGAAGAAACGGAAGGAGAAAGACTTTACTCTCTCTTTATTATTATGCTGAAGAAAAATTAATTAAAAATAAAACGTAAGAGAGACCAAAGCGATTTGTGAAAAAAAACCGCGTTTACTTTAAATACTACCGCGGCTATTTTCTATAAATCTGGGGGTTGTTTGAAACTATATTATTACTAAATTTTGCTTTTTATTAATAATTAAAACACTAATAATAGTAATAAAAAAATAATAATAATAATAATAATATAATAATAATAAATAATCATGATGATGATGATGATGATTAAATAAGAAAATGTGAGATACGGATTTAAAATAACAATAATAGCCCCCCACCTGTGATTACCATTTTTCATTACACGTCTTTTCTATTTTTATTTTTTATTACAATTTTATATTTTTTTAAATTACTAATCATGTACAGCGTTGTCACACGTGTTTATTCGCATTTAAATTTCTTTCATAATTATTTCTTGTCAATCGTTGCCATTTTTTAACTAACAAAAATTAATAATAATGAGAGAGATTTTAAAACTAATAATAATAGTAATAATAATACTAATAATTAATAATACGAGATATATATGTGCTCAAATATCTTTTATCTGATTATATATATAAAAAAAAAAAAAAAGCCAACGTGCTGAGACCCACCGGTGCGAGTTTATTATTATTATTATTAATTATTTTAAATATATAAAGACAGTGTGTTATTTTTTATCATTTTCTCAATTATTATTACTTTATTCAATAGTTTATATTTTTTTTCTTTTTTCTTGGTTTCTATTTTATTATTATTATTACTATTATTTTGTTAATCCAGTCCCTTTAGCGACAAATAATTATGTCTCACCGGTTTTAACAATTAATTACATAAAAAAAAGAAAAAGAAAATAATTATTCATAAAAACAAAATAAATGCTCTTTCACATATATATTTTAATATAATATTTATACGTTCGTTAACAAATATTGGTCCGCACTCAAAGTATATTAATATATATATATATATATATATATATATATATATATATATATATATATATATATATATATATATATATATAAAAAAAAAAAAAAAAAAAAAAAAAAAAAAATTAAAAAAAAAAAAAAAAAAAAGGACAAAAATTACAGAGTTTTATATTTTAAGTTCGATGGCAAAAATAAAATTATATATTTTTTCTACGTTAATGTAAATGTGAAAAAAAAAAAAAAGAAAATTAATTGATAACAATTGCGGTGAGGACGTTTTATATTTATAAGTCAATCTCAAGTTCTGATTATATAAATAAATAATAAAATGAAGAGTAAAATAATTAATAACAATAATTATAATTAACTGATTAAGAAATTAGATATTTTTTTTCGTCTCATGGACTTGATAAGTCTGATAGGTGTTTTGAAAAAAATTATCAAGGGAGTAGAATTAAAATGAAGAAAAAAAAAAATTAAGAATGATCTCAAGCTTGTACTTGAGGGATCTATTAAAAAGCGTACCACAGGATTAAAATTCTCAATTAAATGGATATTATATATTAATATATTGATAGACGTGTGAATGATTATTAATATAATATGAATAATAACGCTACATAATAAAAATATAATATAATATATAAAAAAAAAACAAATAATGGCGCGGAATCTCTTGTTTTAATTAATTATAGTTATTTTTTGAGTATCTTATTAAGTTGAGCGAGTCTTTGACTGTCTCAGGTGCGAGTAGAGCGGTTGCCGTTTATTTGCTAAGACTTGAGCATTTACAAATCAGGGTTTCATTCATTAAATTTATTATTATTTATTAACGAGTAAGGTATTCATAGTATTTATAAATCCGCTTATTTAACTTTCAACTGGCCAAGAACCTCCGCTAGACATGGAGTCTGATGAATTTTTAACGAGTTTCTTAATCCTAATTAATAATTGATAATTTAAAAAAAAAAAATGAAGAATAACCTTCACTTTGGCCGAGGTTCTGACAGTCCTTACCATTTATTTGTAAAAATAAAAAAGAAGCAAATGCAATTCTCACCTTCGAGTCTCGTTAAAATCATAAAAACATTTTTCAAATAATTAAATAATAAGCGCAATAATTATGGAGATGAGGGACTAAAATAATAAACCCGCTGTGACCCTTTGACACACTATTTATTATAGGAAAAAAATAAAAAAAGCAAACAAAAAAAATTTTAAAAATTAAAAAAAAAAAACCGAAAAAAAAAAAATTAATAATATAAATAATATATAATAAATAAGCTTACGTAAGGCATTAAGCGTAATATTTATAGCCATTGGCTGTGACCGATAACTGCCATTTTTCGTATGAAAATATAAAATAATAATTATTAAAAATAATAAAATAAAAGTAAATCATGACAGTGCGCGCGAATTCGAGTGATATTGGCGATTTAAAATTTTTCGAGAGTTGTAATTGAGTTATAGCTCAAGCTTGCGCGTAGATCCGTTTAATCAGTATAGCAGCAGTAATTGTGGATAAGTTATTTATAATAATTGATAATTATAATATATATATATATTAAAAACAAAGTCTGAGGGATGCAGAGAGTGAGAATAGCAATTGTCAATGCCCCCCGATCAAATAATAATAATAATATTTATTAATAATAAAAGTCCCTTTTTTTACCCGCTTTGATAAAATAAATAAAAAAAAAAAAACTTCCTCCGGAGTTTATTAATAATAATAATAATAATGAAGAAGAAAATAAAGAGTTTAGAACACGAACACGACGATACATATCTCAAAGAATAATAACTAAACTTAAGGATTTTTAAATAAATAAAAATAATAATAATAATAGTTTGTATGGAAGAGAGAAATAAAAAAAATATTTAAATATATATAATACTTGTAGGGTTAATATTGAATGGATAATTATATTTAAAACATATATAGGGAGAAATTGTTGTTTAATTTAAAAAAATATGTCATATTTTATCTAAATAGTTATGTATTATTATTATCATTATTATTAATGTAATTATTTGAAAGTGAGTTTTTTTGTCATAATCAAAATATTATTTTTATTTTATAAATGTATCTCGCATTTTCTTCGTACGGGTCTCTATAACGACCGATTTAAATATATTATTATTATTATTATTATTATTATTATAATTATTATTATAAATAAAAATAATATATTCGCAGTTTTCAAATGTTAAATGTATTAACATTTGTCTTTCCACAGAAAAAAATAAATAAATAAAAAAAAAAAAAAAAAAAAAAAAACAAATATATAGAGTTGCCTATCTAGCGTGTCCGGTATTTTTGATATTCCAGATTATTCGCAAGTAGAAGACCATATAAATATGTATGGGAATTTTAATCGAAACTAAACGGATAAAAAGATCGCTCGTAATGAGACTGAAAATTGCGTTATAAGTTTAATTAAATCAATAGATATTTTTTTTTTATTTTTAAATTATTAAATTAATTAGCGAGTTGTCCGAAAAAAAACACATGGTTTATCTATAAAATATTTCTTTTATTATTTTTTTTTTCTATTATTTCCGAGTCTAAAGTGATTGGACCGAGTGAGATGTTTTCGGACAATTTTTTATTATAATTATAATTTTTTAAATAAATTATATATATTATTATGTTTATTACTTATGAGAAGAACAATTATAAAATTATTATTATTATTATTATGATAATTGAAGCGTTTTTTGAGGATTATAAAGTTGAAAAGTGAGAAAAAAAATAAATAAATTGAAATAAAAATTAAGTGAATCGTATTATAATTATAATCGTAACCGCTTACTTATTTACCTACTTAATAAATAGTTAATCCGTAGGTGTCTATAAGATAGGATTATTAATTATTATGTTATTTATTAGTCTCCATTTAACAGTAATAATAACAATTAAAATATTAAAAAAAAAAAAGAAATTAAATAATAATTAATAAATCCCAGTGTGTGTGTGTGTGTTGGATTTAATATAACATGCATGTTAGTTTATTATCTATTGTAAATGTATATTCATTTTGATGATTGATATATTTATTAACCGAGTGTTGGTGATTATTTTTAAAGATATTTTTTCTTCTCTTTAAATTCAACAAAATTAATTACCTAACTGCTCACCATTTAATTGGTTCCTCATTAAAATTGTATTGATAATTACCAACATGTCGGGCGTACAATAAATAAATAAATAAATAAATAAATATATATATATATATATATATATATATATATATATATATATATATATATATATATATATATATATATATATATATATATATATATACGTAAAAGGTAGAATCAATTATACACACGCGCGATAATTATTAACGAATGCGGCTTTACGCGCAGCTCTCAGCCCACAAACTCGATCTCATAATTTTTCTCAAAATATGCCTCACGTCTTTTATTATTTTTCTACTAACTTTTCACTTCGACTAACCAGCTTATCACATTTATTATTTTTATTTAAATATATTAAATCATTTTATTTTGTTGGTTTATTATTAATAAATAAATAAATAAATCTTAAACCGATTTGTGAAGAAAAAAAAAAAAAACGGCAACCGCTCAACAAAATTAAAGATTCAAAATCTGATCAGTATTTATAAAATATCACTTAAAATTTTTCTCGATTATAGAATTTCGACGATTCGGGTTTTATTGTACGAATAATATTTATTTATAAATATTTTCGTACACCGGCATTACTTATAGTCCTATAATATTTATTAATCACCTCCGAAATAATCGTCAGTCATAAACTTAAAGATTTTAAATGAGCATTAATATTATGAAAAAAAAAAAAGAATTTGTAGCCAAGATATTTGATACATCACATTAATAAGCGACTAATTGTAATCGCAAGTGCGATTAATTATTAATTATTAATTTTATAAATAATTATTGCGTTTACATGACAGAGGAACGACGAAATTACTTAATAATATTTAAGAAACATAAATAATATTTATAATTATTATTATATATTTATATATCGATATATTTTTTTCATTTTTTAAATGAAAAACAATTTTAATATTTATAAAGAAAAAGTTAAAAAAGAAAATAAAAGCAACTGTACGTTCCTGGTGTCATGTACTTGTGTTTTTGTGTTTGTATATAATTTATCAGGCAAGATCCTCATATAGTAAAAAAAAAAAAAAAAAAAAAAAAAAAAAAAAACAATTTCTCAGAGTTTTTCCAGCTTAAAAGTGGAACTAATTATTAATATAATTGTAGTAAAAAGTAAAAAATTCTATATCGGAGCGAGAACATTTATTTGTTTATTGTTTTATTTAATGAGTAATTTTTTTTTTCTATTTTTTTTTTTTTCAATTATTGAACATCTTTAAAATTTTATTACGCTCATATATTTTATCTAAAATTTCTTTTCATTATTTTGTTTCTTTTATTGATTAATATTATTATTACAATTATTATATTATATTATTATATTATTATTATATATATTATAACAATTATATGAAAAATTTGTTATTTTTTTTGTCGATCCTTAGACACGACTGAGACAATGCATTTAAAGACTCTTCCATATTTAAATAAATAAAAAAAAAAAGAAATAATGATGACAATTTGTTTTATCAATTTAAAAATCTAACGAAAATATTTTGGGCATTGTCATATTCAAAAATATACTTATATATAATAACATAAGACTCGTTTCCGTATATTAAAGAATTATATTAATAAATAAATAAAATGATAATTGTATTACGCATAAATATATATTTAAAAAAAAAAAAAAAAAAAGTAAAACTGATGATGATAACTAGCCAGAAAAAATTAAAAGAAAATAGTTAAGATATAAGAGTAAGAGATAATTATTATTATTATTTTCGAGTGTATGGGAGAGACAAAAAAAGAAGAAGAAAAGTAATATGAAGACATATATTATAGCAACGTTTATTATTTTCTATATTTTTTTATGTAATTTTACGAACACGCGATAATATTTATGTCTATTATATTATTATTAATTATTATTATTACTATTATTAGTATAATTATTATGAATATTTTAATATATAATATGATTCAAAGATGTTTACTTTTGTTTTTTATTTTATTTTTATCATTTACCTTTCCCTTATTTATTATTTATTATTATTATTTATATTAAGTGAAAAATATTTATAAAAAAATTAAATCGGCAATGAAGATTTATACTTATATATATTTTATACACATAAAATATCGAGCGAACGGAGTAGAATAATCTAGAGCAGCTCTAGTCTGAGGTCTTTGCCCCGTGAACTCAACAACCCCATCATTCAAGATCCCCTTATCATCCCCTACAGAACTTTTCTCGGTTAAAAAAATCTAATTTATAAATTTCAGAGACATTTTGCCTCACGAACCGGCACTTGTTCAAATTCCCCTAAAATTCACCAAAAAAAAATCCAAATAAATAAATAAATAAAATCATACTCGGTCATCGAACTTTGAACTCCCAGCGGGTCACCCCCACTTAACTTAACGCTCATTCTATTTAGCCATTAACAATTACCGGTTGATAATAAAAACAGAAGCCCGAAAAAAAATAAATAAAATCAGAAGAAAAAGCATAGCGAAAAGGCGGGTGGGTTTTTTTAAAAAATCCAATCCAAGTTTTTGCTGCGGCTCGATCTTACAGACATGCAAATGGAAGTACAAGTCTAAGCAGAAGCATTTTCTCGATCGCGAGGAGAGTAGAGGGCTGTTGTCCGTTGGGATGGCAACGTCGCATTGCAGCAGCAGCGTTGGGGCTGCGGTCGATGCCGTTCCAAGGCGGCCATGGGGGGTGTCGGAACGTTTGTCGACGTCGGCAGCGAGGCATGTGCTCCCTCGTTGCTTCTAACGGATAGAGCACACACACACACACGCACACACACACATGGAGAGAGCAAGCCGACGGCCGCTACCATTCTTTTGCACCCTCTATCATCCCTCCTGGTCTTTCCTGTCCCTCACTCGCTCCCTTTCTCCGCGGTCTGCTCCGTCTACGCTTCCTACTATTCCTGCAGCGAATCGATACCGCCGACAGACTCTGCCTGTAGTTTATATTCTCTATCTCTAACCTCCCAAATACCTGATAAAACTTTTCGAATATGATTCCGGAGCATTCGAGCTGTTTTCCAAGTAGTATAAACGTTAACTATTCCTACTTTTCACTCTCACTCTGGCTCTGGTATTACTACTGACTCTTTACGCTAAGACTCTACTCACACTCTAACTCTTAATAATAAATTTTTACTTTGAAAAAAAAAAAAAAAAAAAAAAAAAAAAAAATTAAATCCTATGAAAATTTAATTTTTAACGAGCATCTTGACTATTGCAATTAGTCAGCAAGCAAATAAACAAACTTGCAATTAACCATTTAACTATCTGAGAATGTATAAAATTATTCCTCGTAGATCGGGTCTTTACCTTATTGCTCTAACAAAACTCTCGGCGTACCGGTCTCGGTCGATAGCTCGTGGGGGTCGCGGAAGAAACGCGGCGACGCCCTAAGAACCCACCCCCTTCAACAGAGGTTCCCAATCTCCGCAAGTTATCTCCGTTTTGTTTATTTCAACTTATATTTATATTATAATATTAATATTAACAAAAAACATTATCATCCTCGTAATTATAAAAAAAAAAAAAATATTTAAATGAATAATTGTCAAGTAACCCGAAAAGTGAGTGAATTTTTCAAGCTAATAAAAGATAACAACTTATTAATACCGTAAATGAAGGAGACTAAAATACATATTAATAAGAAGGGATTACGTGAATCATGACGTATGTCCGAGGTATTGATCAGATGACGTCTGTTTCTCTTGCTCTTAACCAGTTAAATTATTATTTAAATGAGTTTTAAATTTTTGAATCGTATACGAATCGTGAATTAAAAAATATTATATAATAATAATAATAATAATAATAATAATAATAATAATAATAATAATAATATAAAATTAAAGCGATAGGAGCGCGTGAGGAATGTTTAGAATCTAGGCTTAGTGTGGCCTCATTTAAACTTTTAAAATATAAAATTAATAAAAAAATAAAATACATGAGGATTGCATTTTTATATTTTACTATTCTAGGGTTAATATTTAGGACTTAGGGCACAAGATCTGGTTTTAAATAATTAATGATTGAGCAATTGAGCAATGAGTTTTATGGTAAACCAATTGAATTATTATTAATAGATATATAAATATAAATATATTTAATTATATTGAATTAAATAAAATAAAATGTAACTTTGTATGCGTATGATATATATTTGTGTTGGTCGGGCATGTGTAAAACATATATTATATAAATATATATATTAATTATTGACTCTTGTGCGGGATTGTAGAATTTTCGTAGTTTTTCAATTTTCCATAAAAAATAATAAAAATAATAATAATAATAATAATAATAATAATAATAATTATGATAAGTAATTGGGAAGTATGCAATGTTACTGTAGATTTGTAGGTGGAAAAATCTTTGTTAATTCGAGTGAGAATGATTAATAATATTCAAAAAAAAAAATAAATAAAAAAAAAATAAAATATTAAGAGTATGTAAAAAAATTAATTTTGTACTTTTTCGTGTACTTTGTGAAATGCTCAACAAAAATGTCGTATCTATCGTATTTAAATGAAAAAATAAAAAATTAAAAAAAAAACTACCTGGAAAAATAGAAAGGAAAATTCGTTGGCGGTGTTTGAATTTTTTTTTTTTTTTTTTCGGGGGTTATTGTTGGGGTAACGGGAAAGTTTAAAGTGATAAAGAATAAAGATAATTAATTGAATTATTTAATAAAATTATTTGACACGTCTGTATCTAAGTCTTCCGGTTATTGAGGATACGATGGAACATATTGACGTTTAGTTTTTAAATACTAGTAAAAATTTATAAATTTATAAATTATTGATTGTAAAGATTATTATATTGGAAAAAGTTAAGAAGAATATGATGAAAGGAGGAAGATTATATCGTAGAAGGGGGAATTAAATAAAAATTCAAACATCAGCCGAACCGGATTGTTATCGAGGAACAAAATTCCGAGTGAGAATGATGAGATTTTTTAAAATTTATAAGAGCAATGAAATAAGTGTGATGGAAAAAAAATATTAACAAAAATAAAAGATAAAACAAAAAAAAAATGATAAAATATGAGAAAAGAAAAGAGAGAAAAAGTTTAATAAAAAGAAATAACGGCTTAATGGAATTGTATAAGAGGAAAATGAATAAAAAATGAAACAATGATGAATAAACGAGGAGTGGATCGAAGAATTGAAAAAAAAAAATAATAAAAAAAAAAGCGAATAATGAAAGAGATAAAGAAAAAAATGGATACAAAAAATAAAATAAAATAAAAAATATTAATACCTAAATGCCCGGTTTATTTTTATATTTATTTTTCGATCTATGAAACGTTATAAAAGTTTAAAAGTAGTATTAAATTTGAGAAAAGTGAATGATTAAAAATAATAATAAAATAAATACATATATATGACGAATAATTATTATCTTTAACTATATTTATATCTAACACTAACGAATATATTTAACAAAAAAAATAATTCATTAAAAATTATATTTCATGAAGGATAACTCACTCGTAATTACAGATTGATATTAAAACTTCCATCTACTGGCTCTTGGCCAATTATTTTTTTCGTCCTTTCAATTTTCTCGTCCCTTTATTCTCTTTACTAATAAATCGTAGTGTTTAGCGTCTAAGTCCAAGAAAAAATTAATCTATTAGAATTAAAAAAAAAAAAAAAAAAAAAAAAAAAAAAAAAACCACTATTACATTTTTGTCATTTAACTTGATCATTGCGGCGTTGTCTATATATCCTTTAGTCTTGTACGAATCTAATAATTATAACAATAACAATATTTATTATAATAAAAATAATAACAACAACTACAAAAAATGACAAAAATGTAATTTTACATTTAAATTACTGCCCAATGCTCCTCTAGCTTTTAGTCTCCAAGACAGGAATAATTTTTAAAATTCAACTAAACATAAACATTAAAATTATTGCTGTCGTTGTTGGGTGATAGATTTGTGAAATTAAAAAGAAAAAATGTGTATGATCTAGCTGTGTAACCGTGTAGCCTATGTCATTCAGATCTATTAATTATTTGTGTTTGTCGTACATAAACAATGTGTCGGTAAATTAATGAGCGAGTGACTAGATAAATAAAAAGTTTAAAAACTACTCGGTCAGTTACTCATTGATTTATTTTATTTAACAAATATAAATTGTAATGGCTAACGTAATTTGTGATATATAAATATATTATTACACAATATATCTATATATATTTGAAGTTACTTTGTATATAAATATATATTTATATTTATTTGTGATGTACACAACGAGTTTCACGATGTTATATTAATAAGTTTAAAAAATTATTTTATTTGCTCTGGTCCTCGTGAATTACGGGAAGTTTTTTTTTTTATTGCTGCTGAGTATTCTGTCTAGAATTAAAATTAATTTTAAATCGTGAAACTTTGTGGAAAAATATATACGCATTAGCTTTCGACTGATTATTATTCTCGTAATAAAATAAAATAATAAAATAATAATAAATATTATAAAATAACAATGAATGTCAAAATATAAAGCAGCTACAGTTATACGCACACTGAAATATTATATTATATAATTATTTTGAATATATATGTGCTTAGGCTTTGACCAATTTTTAGTTTGTCAGTTTTTAGTAAAATCGTTGCCAACGCTGAACAAAATTGTGAATTTATTATTGGGAATAATAATTGTAAGTTTGTAATTGTAATTTTAAATGAAAACGTTATTGTGACTAAATGACGGGCCCGCAAAAAGTATTTTTGATAAATTGGGAATTTAATTCCAGAATTGTCGAAGACGAAAATTAAGTAAGAAGAAAAAAAAATAATCAATTGGATAAATTTAAAAATTAATATTTTTTTTTAAAACTAAAGCATTTGATGCTCATTTTATTTTTTATTATAATTAAATTAGTATATTTATGACGTATATATAGGCCTAAAAAATAATTGATTAATTAATTAATAAAATTAGCGAGATACATACGGACACGGATACACTGATAGGATACATTTATTTGCAAAACTTGATAAAATAAAAATTAACTTTTAAGATTATAACAAATATTGCATTACCAATATATATATATATATATATATATATATATATATATATATATATATATATATATATATATATATATATATATATATATATATATATATATATATATTTAAAGTATATTATCTATATAATAATAATAAATATAAAAATAATAAATATTTATATTTAAAGCATAGTTCGGCGTAAGTCTGCCATGACGTAATCGATTTTAATCCTTACGGAAATTTCATTGACGATCGCATCTAATCGGAAAAATATTTCCTACATACTTAAAAAAATAAAAATTAAAAAAAAAATAAAAAAAAATATATGTATAAAATAAAAAAAAAAATTCATTCCCTCATTAATCCGACGTTTACTCGGTGTTACGTAAACAACATGTCTTCGATATGGAATTTCAAAGCAATAAGTAATAAAAAAAAATATTTAAAAATAGGTATAGGTATGTGAGATGATAATTTTAAACAAAACATGGCGAGAAAATACAATCTCTTATTAAAATTAACAAAATAAATCATATTTATCATTATTTTATTTTATTATTACTACTCCAGCCTGTCTTTTTTTCAAAATTATGTTGTATAAATCACTGCGATGATTTTTTTTTAAGATTAAAAAATTATAAAAAATATAAATTGGTTTTAAAATAATAAGGGTGGACACTCAGGTTAATAATAATAAAATTGCAATTATAAAATCTCGTTAGAGGCCATATCAAAGCTTTCTGTGATTCACCAAGACTGATGATCCGTTTTAAAAAATGAAAAATAAATTTAAAAAAGATAAATAAATAAAATGAAATAATAAAGAGTGAATTTGACGAGATTTGATAACTAATTTTTTAATCATAATAAAAAAAATCATTGCAGTGTTAGTGTCATGGCAGTTTATTACTATTATAATTTGGTAAAAGAGAGACTAGGGGTGAAAAGACATTGTTCTTTGGTTAGAATTTAGAAGCTTGCATTATATTATAATTTAATTTAATTTAATTTAATTTTTTTCCAGTGCTATTGCCGTTGTCGCATAGCAGTTGCTTTGAGTTTTGTTACAAGTAAACTTTATTATTATTATTATTATTATTATTATTATTATATTACCTCAGTATTTAACAACCCGACATTTTCAGGAACATTAAATAAACAATGGAATGTTTAATAAAATGAAAATAAAAATATAATAATATATTATGGAGTATATTGACGATAAAAAGTTATTATAAGATATAAAAAATTAATATTATTACAAATAACAAAAGATGTATTAAATTTTTCCTCTGTTTTATATTTAGAATTTATATTTCAATAAAAATATATACATTTAAACATAAACAATCTCTTTGTTCTTTCTCTCTTTATTTATTTATTATTTTATTTACTGCAATAAATAAATATAAATCACACCGTTGCAATTAATTTAGATTTTCTATAAAACTGGTGGATGATTTTTTCTCAGCGATTACACACGTGCGCATAAGAAACGACCGAGACATGCTGGATTGACAGAGTTTCCAAAAAAATAACAAAAACTATGACACCGTTGGTGTAAATCTTTTAAAATAATTCTTTTTAATAAAATATAAAATAAAATAAAGATGGTGGCATTACAGTGGCTTTAACAGAACGTCTGCGTATCGATCGTTATATTGCCGACTACATTTACTCTCTTCTACCATTACAACAGAGTACACTAGACTTGACAGTGTGTATAGCAAGTAAGGAGAGTAAAAAAGAAAAAAATAAAACAAAAAAAGTAAAATAAAAACCGAGGGAAGAAAAAATATTCACCGACACCCTGTTACGGGGTTGTAATTGCGCAGAGACTCTCATTTGCTTTCTCTACTTTTCATTTCCTTGTTTTTATCATAATAAATATTTATTTATTTTAAATATTAAATATCTAATACTCTAAAAGCAATAAAGACGAATCATAAATCAAGAAATATTTGTAAATTAGTGCCAAAAGTATATGCAGCTTGATATAAATAATTAGCTTGAATTGGTAATTTGTAATTAGTGGTTAAAATAATAATAATAATAAATAAAATGAACGCCAAGTGAAGACTGAGAGCGAAAGATTAAATGTGTGTTTAAAAAAAAAAAAAAACTATTTTATTGCGTCAGTTTAAATAAATTAAGGAGAGAAATAGACATTTTTTAAAAGCATTTTTCTTTCCTCGAGTGTATCGGTGTCTGTTGTATCCAAAGATAATCATTATTTTATATTAATTATTGATTATTATATTGATACAAAAAAGATCGGCGAGGCTACAAAACACAAAATAAAGAAAAGAAGTAAATGATTTAAAATCTCCCGCAAACTCGAGGTCCGTGACCCTAGAAACCCTTACGCAAAGTAAATACTAATGAACAATAAACATAAAAAAAAAAAAAAAAAAAAATAACTCATTAGGTTGTTGGATCACACAAATAATCAAGACATCAAAAATAAAAATAAAATATTATAAAAAGATGATACATATATATTTTTTCAATATCCCGCGCATTGTAAGATTGGGATTAACATTTATAATATTATCTAAATATTGTTGTTGTATTATTAATTAATTATTAATCATCATGTTTAGGTTAATTAATATTGATAAAAATAATGAATGAGGTGAAACAAAATGTTGATATAAATAAATGAAATATTGTTGGCAAAACTTTTTATGAATAAAATGAAAATGAATAAGGAAGCGTGTCCTCGTGTAAGGGAGAAATGAAATATTAATTATTAAAAATTAAAAATAATTACTTTAAAAAATATATAGCTGCGATCTTTGATGTATAAATGTTTGAGCTAGGTGAATTTAATGAGTAAGAGTAAGAGTGGAGCAAATAATACTTATTTAAGCTGTATACTTTTATTTTTATTTCAATTGCACTATAATCCCAATCTATCAGGGTTTCGTATATTATATTATATATTATATTATATATATGTATGTTTTAATAATATTATTGAGAAGCAAATATATTATGTATAAAAAATAACAATATTAATATATATTATATGAGTATACACAATAATTGTATGTGTATATATATTATGAAATATATTATATTAATAAATAATATCATATCTAGATTTATATTTATATTTATCTAATCCTTTTTTTCACTTTCCAATTTTTTAATTTTAATTCTACAATTGGTCCATCATCATGGATAATTCTGAAAGTATATATTTATATATTATACTGTCAAGCAGTTAATTTCAGAAAAAAACTGAAGAGGGTTTAAAAAGTTCTCAACATTGCAATCTGAATTTTATTATTCTGTTAAAACTTTTATTAACTTTAATATAATCAAAATAAAAAGAATACAATTAACCTAAATAGAAAAAAAACAAAAATGTAGTGCTCCCCGGCTGGGGTTTTGAACTTTCCGAAAGGCCAACGACACGCTTCTGCGCAGAAACTTTATTCTATATAAAATTTGAATTTATCCGATAAAGGAAATAATCTCCTGGCTTTCAAACTTATCATCACACTTTATTGTTAATAAAAAATATATCCCTATACTTTTGAAACTAATGAAAAATTCAATATTCTGTGTAATGATATATGCTTGCATTATATAAGGCATAAATCATCAACTGCATTTTTTATGGCTTTTAATAATAATAAAAAATAAACATTAGCCAAAAATCAAAAAACTAATATTTTAAAAGAAAATTAAACAAACACATAAATCGCTCAATTTATTTACAAAATTCCCGAAAAGGAACAATATATTTCTCGAAAAAGCACACGTCGATCTAAAGTGTGTAATAAAAGAAAGCTTTTGTTTTATTATACAGTTTATCGCTCCGCAAATCCTTAAAAAAAAAAATTCTCAAAGCCCAAAGAAATTATTTTAACATATATTTTTTTCATAAAGACCCAAAAAATAAACCTATAAAAAAAGTAAAGCATAAATCTCAGAAAGAAATCAACCTAAGCACATATAAAGTGAATGAGCAAGCCAATTTCTTTAAGGACCTTCAATTGGATGATCTGACGGCGCTGCAGTGGGTCTGGATTAGGATACGGATGCACTCTAGGATCCTTGTAATCCCCAATCCTCGAATTCCAGCTGAACCGATAAAAAGTAATTCCCTCAACTATTTAGTTCATTAAAAAAATGATTTTCGTTATACTCAATACACATCCTCGATGGCAATTAAAATAAAAATCAGCCAACCTCTTTTTACTTTCTGCTCATTCGAACAATAGTAATAGTATTCCATTATACGGCGATTAATTAATATAATAAACGAAATAGAATAAAATATACATATGATAGTAGGATAAGAGAATGAGCACCCCTGTGAGCCGACGGATTGAAGCGTTACGGTGCAACAAACGCCCAGACGGCGCGGGTTTTGCAAGTTTCCCGTCAGCACTCATACTCAGTAGCACCTAGCCACACAACCACGCTGCGAGCTGGAACCCACACACACACATACTCTATAATACTAGACTAGCAGTTTAAAGGGAACCTCGGGAAGTACCGATGCACCATTACTAGCACACTAATACTCTTACGCATTACCATGATCGCATATATTCGACTTCAAGGCAGAGGGTTGTTCCTCTTCTAATTCAAATAACGCTCTCTGGGATGCTCAAACACAGACACAGAGATAGAGACAGAGACAGAGCGGCATTCAAAGGGTGGTTTGAGTTTCGGTAGAATCGTGTATCACATCGACATGGGCGTAGAGTGTGTGCGAATCTCTGTCTAGTCTGGAAGCGAGTACGGCGTCGCCATGGCAACGCACCCAGGGAACCCAGGCATACACTCTCTCATCGTAACCCTCAAACTCTCCCTCTAGTTCGAACGAACGAACGAACGAACGACTAACTCCCTTCCCACCCAACCGAGCCGATGGTACAGCGACGGCTGGCAGGTTCATCCACCTCCTGCAACAAAACCCAAGTATCAACGTACTCTCGCTGAGCCTCAGATGATGCTACTCCGAGAGAAGAACTTGTGCTTCTGCTTCTGCTGACGATGTTGGCACACACTACGAGTAATTCTCTTTTTTTATATAAAATAGTAATTGTAGACTGCAGATCTACGATCCAGAATCTAGAATTTACAATCTAGAACTAGAATAAGAGTACCACGCGTTGAGAGTAGAGAGTAGAGAATAGAGAGTATTGCACCCTGGCCGGGACGCAACCCTCACTCTACTGACTGAGAGAGTAGACTCTCTCGCATACAGTACACGCCAGTCCCGGCTCTACTCTGCTCCCTGTACTATACTACCGCTATATTTTCCCGGGTTCGCTCCCGGGCAACGCCCGCCGGCGTTTTAATTCTTTGGACTTGACAGCCCTCGAGAATTATAGCTACAGATATTCTACTCGAGAATCCGTCGCGATATTATACCGGGAGGATGCCAGCGAGGCACCAACACCGCCATCAAGGTTCAATTATTTTAAGTGCATATCCGCTACTACCCTTTTAAATTTAATCATATAACGTACAATGTAAATATGCATACCGAGCTTTGCTTTTTGTATCACTCACTATTTATTATTTATCAAAGCTCTGTCTGCACTTTCAAGTACTTTTTGCCTTCTATTAAGCGGTTAATTACTTTATCATGGTCTATTAATTCAGAGTGTTTAGAAAAAACTGTTTCAATTAGAGTTATCTTTTAGAAAACTGTTAATAAATATTTTAAAGTTGAAAAAATAATTCATTAATAATTAATAAAGCTTATTAAGTATTAAAAAATTTTTCTATCAGCGGATTAATAAACTTTAAACACGCATTGCCCATTTAAGTTGGCTATTAAATTTAGCAAGTAACGTATAGTAGGCGTTCATGGATAATAACAATACAGTTTACACAAATACTCGAATTCCAAGTCCCGAGTTCTGAGGAAATTGCATTGCAGTCGTAAACTTTATAATAGGAGGATTGCAATTTTCATGCAATGTTGTTATGCTCCTTGTACAGTATACACAATTACATTTAACATTTATCTGCGTATGCAATACAAAGTACAACAGTAAGGAGTGTAAGGAGGGTATTTGTTGAAGAATAAATAAAAAAATGTAAAAAATAGATAGATGAATAGATAGATAGATAGATATATTGAGAGTTCATCTACCTTTGGATGTACGTCTGGTGGTAGTGGGCTATAAGTAGTGTAGGTATAGGGCGAGATAGGGAACAGCTACGGGGATCTTGAGAAAGAAATCTGAGAAAGTATTTGGCTTTTGTGATATATACCCGAGAAGCCAAGAGGGTAAGAAACGTACGCGCCGGCGCCGATCCGGAACTTTGTCGCCGGAAGTCCAACGGAGAAAAAAAAATTACGGGTCTGACGTACCTCCTCCTTTTTCTTTCCAACCCCTTTCACTTCTTCCCTCGGGCTCTTGTTCTACTCCTACTTCCTCCTTGCTAAGTCTTGACCTTCGCCAACCCGGACTTTGTGCTTGGTAGAAGATTTATTGTTTAACATTAAAATTTACTCCCCTTTTTCCTTATATTTATTAATTCTTCTTTCAACTTTTCCTCCAATTATTTTCAAGCACCCAATAAATATTTTAAAAAACAAAATTTTTGTCATTTAATTATACTTTTAGAAAATTGGCAATTTGTCAACAGAAATAAAATTTATAAAAAGAATCGAGTTCTTTTAAAAGTTTATAAAAAAATATACTCAACTAGAAAGTTAAAAAGATATACATTGAAATAATAAAAATGAAACTTTTTAATTATATACTTGCTTAATTATTTTAATAAAATAATTTTCTTAAAGCCACTCGTATACTCTTTTCATGATATGATATAATATAATATAATGCATACAATGCAGCAAAAACAACATTATTCAATCTAAATAAATAAAATTAAAAAACAAAATAATAAAAAATAAAAGCGTAGCTCCCCTCTTTTTCAGTCAGCACACTACTCGAGACAGAGTCTTTTTATTTACTTTTATTATATTTTATTTTATCTTTCTCCTTTCTCCTTTTTACGTATTTTTTTTTTTTTTTTATTTCATTTCATTTCATTTTATTTTATTTTTTCATATCCCGTCTAGCTTTTATTCTCGCCCCGGTCGATTTGCAAGCTTCGCCAGCAGCATCAACGGCATTTGTATCCGTTGGATTCACGTACTACAGCATCACCACACCAGAAATACGTCCCCAGTAATAACACAGACACAAATTACAAATACATCTACATCTATATCTGAAAAAGTACAGCAGAGAACAGAGTCTATAGCAACCCTCACTCATTTTAAAACTCCCTTATCATCCCTTCAGCTTCGGATGCCGTAGCCATTCCATTGCCGTTCGGATCCCACCCGATGAGTCTCTACACTCTCTATTTCTTTGACTCATCGTCTCCCAGTTTAGATCCCTGTTATATTAATACCCCTGTTATACATATATTCCTTTCACCATTGAGTTTCCAATCAACTTTCTCAGTCTATCTATCCCTCTAACCCTTTATCGTTAACGCGAAACACGGGGAAGGTATTCGCATTGGTATTCAGCATTCCGATTGCACAAGCCTAGGAAATCACCCGGCTCAATCCTATACAGAATTCATTCTGGATTTTTTTTCTCCACTTTATAATACTCTTTTTGGCTTGCTTCACTGCTCTGGGTTTTTTTTTTTAATAATTTCTCTGTGGCTCGATCGGGATTCCGCTGTTAAATTTCCGAGTATCGATTAATGAAAAAACGGACGGTAATTTTCGAGCTCACATAAACGAGACACTAAGCTCACTCGTATGTGTGTTACTGTAAATACGGGGGACATCGCCAGCAGTCAGAGTAAAGACTGCATTCGATGTATTTCACTATGCATTACAGCTGATGTCTGTGTACTTGTGCGCGACATGCATGATAAAGAACAGAATGGAACGGAAGGATAAAGCAACCCCGTATTTACAGAAGGTATCGCCTCTAAAATCTTTAATTTATTTTTCAGCCTGAAATTTTAATTAAATTCATAACGATAACAATAAAAATAATAATTATTGATGTGTATAGTGCACATGACTATAGCAGAGCTCTTAAGTACAAAAATGATCGACAGTTTGCTGAAGTTATTTGCTAGTAGAGCTTGCTCAGAGATTATTTTTAGTAATCGAGGGAATGGATTTTCCTTATGTTTTAATAATTTATGCTCTACTTTCCAGCAGAGTGCAATGACGCTGTATTTTCCCCTCGAGATTTTATATACATATCTTTACTAGCTGAAGCTGGTTAGTTCCTTTTTTATAAATACACATTATTTAATAATCTTTTGTTAAATGTGAAGCTCTTAAAGTTCAATCGAGCATTCGCGATTAGTATTGATTTGTTCACGAGTTATTTTAATTCAGTATATACACTCGGTATTTTGAATATTTATCGTTACATTCGGTATTCGGTATTCGGTATTCAATTTTTAGTTTAGAATTTATTTAACAGTTTTAGTTATTTTATATACTTCAACTCCATGATAAACTATATTGTTAATTTGCCAACTCACTTGTAATATTTAAATTGCGATAAAGTTATTTTATGACTCACTATTTATTTAGCAATTGTAATGAACGTCGTAATTAGTGAATTTTTAAATATTTAAATTACTTAACTTTTACTTGGCGTTACTTTTCTCCTGGTTAACGAGAACCGAGGAGACTCGAAATAATTTCTCTAAGATTTTATATCCTTATTTCACTCCTCATTTATCCCTTCTCTATCGGGCTACCCCCTTTCCATTGGCAAACAAATTTTACTTTACGCTTTGAATCAAATAAAACCCTTCGAGACTAATTGCGGGACTGGGAGAAGCTACGAGACTTTGGTTTGAGTTTTGAGGTTATGGACCTTTAGAAAGTTACAGCTGTTTCGCAGCGGCCATCTTGTTGGATCCAAGTATATGACGTGTGTGTTTTAATATCGGAGATTAAATCGAGAGAAGTTTCGCAAAAGCTGTCTTTATTATTTATTTCATATCAAATTTTTTTGAAGTAATCCTTTCTTTACGCAGATGAAATATTAATTTGCTCAAGTTTAATAATGTTTTGTTTTTTTTTAATTCATAAAAATATAAAAAATTTTTGAGTCACCTTTTATATGGATAAATCAGATAATAAAAAAAAAAGTGATTTATTTAAATAAATGGCGTCACGTAGACAAATTATACGTTGAATATAATGTACGCCCTACCTAAATATCACCCTAACTTTCCAGTCGATATTCCCATTACCGGGATAATTAATCCTAGGCATAACGTATACGTAGAGTAACATATCGTAGCCATATATACTAAAGTCGAGGTGATTCGATCTGTTTAGTCAATCGATAAGGCGACTCATTGTCAGAGTATAACATTAAACCAACACATGTGAAGCAATCGCTGTGGTATTGCTATCAGTATTAGTATGATAATATACATATGTATACATGCAAGGAGTATTAGTACTATTATGGTGTTGTTGTGATGATTATTATTATTAATATCGGTGTTAATATCACTATTTATTTAGCAATTGTAATGAACGTCGTAATTAGTGAATTTTTAAATATTTAAATTACTTAACTTTTACTTGGCGTTACTTTTCTCCTGGTTAACGAGGAGAACACCGTTATATCGGTGTTGTCGGGTTTCGTAAACTCTAAACGTAATATACATCAGAGGAATTTCACCCTGGAGTTTATGGACTCGGCGTTACAGCTTACAGCATCTATGTGCCCTCATCTGTACTCTCGTGCATCATACACTTTATATATTAAAGCAGAGGACTGCGATAGTGTAGACTATTTTCCCATTTTTCTTCGACAGAATAAAGAGTGTAGGTTGAACTTTATACCTTCAGCCTCATACTCAGTAATAGAAGCAGAATCCACTGCATGTGCCCGCAAGAAATAAAATAGACGTGTGTTAGATAGAACTAAACCCAGCGCAAGAGTAAGAGTAAGATGTGACAGCGGTTTAACGGGTCGTAGTTGCAGGGTTTTACACTTTACGATTCAACGGTCTTTTAGGTAAAGCGCTGCTGGAATCAACTCATCGATTTATCTTCTCGATGCTGCTTTTTTATCTCGCCTTTTTTTATCCCAGGCTTTTCTACTTGGCTATTGCGATATCGTGATTTAATCCGATAGATAAATGACCCTTTAGTGTTAGTTTTATGTGATATACTTATCGGGCCGAGTGTTTTCGAGTGATTTTATAATGTTTATCCCGAACAATCTAAATAGTAAGAGAGAGTAAACTTTATAGTTATAAATTAAATATATTTTTTAATAAAAAATTTATTAATTATATATAATCAGTTTTTGTGAAATTAAATAAAACTATTTTAAACTTTGTATTACAAACTCAGTTGCTTATTCAATAAAAACTTGCCCGCCTAATTTATTTAACAGAAATAAAATACTTTTAATAATATTAGCACATATAGAAAGTAAAAAGTTTACGGGCTTTAAATATCGAATTTTTTTCCCTTCGAATGAGGGTAGGTCAGTACGTAGAAAATTATAAGGGATTGTAAGGCATCGTTTCTTGTTACTCGTACGTGTCCCCCGTCTCTACACACTTACTCACACGCCGCCACAAATAATATATATAAATATATATATAACCTACACCGAAAGACATATATATTTATTTATACGTATAAAAGTTAGGTAAAAGCCTTGTCGAATAGAACAGTGATCGGCACTAAACTTTTCCCCCATTCGTAGCTGAATATTTTAGGGAGCAATTTTAAGCCCCTCGAGACAGACACGAATCTCCCTACAGAAAAATATACATACATACATTACATACATACAGAGCTCTCTTTTCTCGAGTCGTGAATACACAAAACCCAGTGCAATTAATAATCCTCTCCCAGACTCTCATTCTTTCAGTCTCAGTCTCAGTCTCATTTTCATTCTCATCATCCACCCCAACCAAACTTTTTACAATTTTAAATAAATTCATTGTAGTTTTTCAAACTAAAATCCACACATTCGACACATGAATCAGATTTTATTTCAGTTAAAAATTTTTTACGCGAGCTTAGGGAGTTTAAAAAAAAAAAAAACGAAAGAGAGGCAGAGCAGCCAGTCCAGCTGTCAGGAGCGTGATGAAATGATTTAAAAAAATAATGCAGCATGTGCCAATAGCGTAATTGCAATATGTAGTTGTCGTCAGGTGTATTGAGCTCGTGTCTTATCTCAGCCCGTTCAATTGCAATTACACGTATATGTATGAGGATAAATAATAATAGCAATAATAATATACTTTTAAGGTGGATGTGGATACATCAGGATATGGATGTATAAAAGATGCACCTGCTGATGAAGCATGCACCCGCATGGGATGTCAGTGTCAGTGGATACTTGCCCAGGTGTCCTGTGGGCAAACTCCTTCCAGCGGTGCACTCGACTCGCACCGCACCACCATCACAGATACAGCTGATATATGAACAGAAGACACCAGAGAGGAGAGAACAGTCTCGATCACGTACAACGAAGATAAGAAATTCGAGACGCCGAGAAGGGATCACTGGTCGCTGCTCTTAAAAAACTTCCTCTCTTTCTCTTTAGTCTCTTCAGTCTCGGATAATTCTTTAGTTATTTTTCTTTTTTATCGTCTGTCCTCGGACCAGAGGGAGGAACGGGGTACAAGAACAGGGGCAGGTGTTGAGAACTGTACGCCTGGCAGCTGCCTCCCACCTGGAACCTTAACCTTTGCGTATTATTTATTCCTTGGGCTTTTTTATCCTTGTCAGCCTTCTCGCTCTTGCTCCGCGAATTTCGGTTACTTTTCGATGAATCTCGGCTATTTTTTTGGATTTAAATTTGATCAAGGAATATTGCCGAGAGAATGGAGGAGTAGTTCTAATAGACGAACGCTCGCACGCGACTCTGGTCTACCACAATCTCCATTATGTTTATGAGATATGTATATGGATTTACCAAGCATTTGTGCAATGGAGTTGAGTATGTAGAGAACAGTAGTGCATACACATAATACACTAGAGTGAACATACACCGACCGCATACATACGTTTCCGGGTTGATTAACGACCCATGGATAACTGTCTTTTGGGGAATAATACTACTGAGTACTCTCAGTACAGAGCACGCTGTAATAGATTAAGTTTATGTATATTCATAATCTAAAATTGACATGACAGTTACGGTGTTAACACAACTGACACTCGTCACCTATATTTCACTATTCTTTAGTGCAGTTAGCATGCTTTTTACTCTGACATTAACCTTTCGATAACAAGATAAATTTTTATAGGAATTTTAGCAAGAGTCAAGCTGATAAAAATAAATATAAAAAATTTTTTTTCAACAAACTTTAAAAGAAAAGAAAATTGAGTAAAATATAATGATAATTAAACAGTAAATATTTCCACGGTTAAATTTATTTGTATAAATAGTTATTGCAAAGTTATCAACCAGCTGCCAATGGACAAGCAAACATATTCGAGGATAGTATCACCTGCCTGATTAACAGCCACCGTTTTAATGCTGAGAAATTCCAATACAACCGATCTAACTCTTTGATCATGACATATTACATTACATTCTTAAAGGCAAACTATTTCCCTGTTTCGTATCGGATAAATAAATAATAAAATGAAATAAAATAAAGAAAAAAGTATTTACAAGCAGGCGTTGAGATCCTGAAAAAGTTTTAATTAAGTGGAAACGATTTTTAAGCAGGGACTTGACTGCCGAGGCTGAGAAATAAGAAATAAGAAAGACTAATGATTAAAAGCGAGCCACTAACGGGAAAGTTTAGGAGAAAAAATAAAATAAAAAAAAGTGTAGAGCACATGAATGACAGACTCGGGGATTGAGGAAAAAATATCTTGGCGTCACGGTTGTTACCTACATTTGGGCGGTGGCGTGTGTTTTACGAGGGTTTTAGTCGAGGGTGAACAGGTAAAAAACTCGGCGAGCCACGTGTCCAAGACAGACGCGTGTTTTCACTCTAACGCGTGCGCGTGCTACTTGTGTATTATATTATTTTCGGTTAGATCGCCCTCGCTCTCTATATGCATCATATCTTGAGCACTATTTACACTGACACACCTCGACATATATATATATATATATATATATATATATATATATATATATATATATATATATATATATATATATATATATTTCGATCCCGTATCGGTGGAAATTAAGCTCGTTTAAGGTCTTACTCTAATGACGATGACCATCTTGCGTCTTATATATATACATATATATTGTCACGTTTATATCAGACACGAGTCCGGCACTGTCTCAACTGTAGCCCGCGTCACCTGCCTGCTGTCTCTGCATGATTATCCTCTTAATCTTTTATTTAACTTTCCGTTATAACCCTTTCTCTACCTCAATAACTCGAGGATCCCTTTTTCCCTCTCTTGGTCTCTTTAATTCCCCTTAAATTACTTCAACACTAATTTTATATCTCAAATTTTAAATTTAAATTAACGTACTAACGTTTATTATCATTTTAATTTATAATTATTATTATCATTGCTCTTTTTAACTTTTTTATTGTGTCATTATTTTTGTAGCTACCTACTTTACTCTTAATATACTTTCATGATTTATTTTTTTTAATTATTCATCTCAAAGTGTTGCTACTTTATTTTTATTCTAAAGGTTTTATTCGAAATTATCAAAAAGAATAAATAAAAATTTTTAAATTTATAATAAAACTAATTAAAAATTTTTTAGTAACAATTTAAAGCAAAAAATATCGAAACGTAAAAAATAAAAGTAATAAGAAGAAAGTTTGTTTTGTTTTTATCTTTAAAAAAAAAAAAAAAAAAAAAAAATAACAAGACAAAAGGAGCTAGGTACACTAGATTTGGTTGGATATTAATGTTAAATACCCTAGAGTCTCTTCATCGTAGGACTCTCGTCTTAACAAGTTCCCTGGCATTGTCACTAACCAAAGTACTGTTTTTTATTTTTCTTCCTACTGTCATTATCATTATTATTATTATATTTATTTTTCTTTTTCTTCTCCTTTTATAAATATCTTTTGTCTTAGGTTTTTTTTGCCCCTGGCTTCACAATCAGCGAATCAAAAATTCTTTGCCGTCTTCCTAGACAGTGTAGTACCGACTCCGTTGTGTTCCCTTCCAGTGGAGGTCCTGAGGGCTCGGCAACATCAGCTCTTTTCTACTGATGTGTGACGTGTAGTGTGTTACACCGGAATGAGGACAAGTTTTTTTAAGAATTACCCCGAGTGAAATAAATGAATGAAGTAAAAAACACATATTACACCAGAGGGATTAAAAACTTTCATATTATATATATATATATATATATGTACTAGGGTTCTTTATCTCGGAATTCTTACTATTAAGGTCTTCATCTTTTACTTCTCCTCTATAGACTCTTTTGGTTGGCTGGCTATACTCTGGTTTTAGATTTTAAAAAGAGTATACAGAGAACTGACACAAACCCGAGGCCTAAGACGGATACCTGGCGCGTTTGGTAAACCTTGTATTATACCTGGTTTCACCTGGCCCCCCGAACAAAGGATCGCCCGAAAAATAACAGAGCTAAAGTCTGTAGTGGTGTAGTCGAGCTGTTGCTGAGTATGAGGCACTGAAGCCAAAGCCAAAGGACTCCCAAGTATAACTATAAGTATAAGTATAAGGACCCAAATGGAATAGGAACTAAACGGAGCAGGAGAGAGTAGACCGAGATTATTCCAAAGGTTGTGCACACAAACGCTCAAAAATCTAAGAAATCCGACAAATAACAGCTCGAAGCTCCTTTCAAACATGAGTAATCCTTTTTTTTTTATCATCCTATTGTTATGAATACAAACTATTAATTTTAAAGAATAACTAAAGTTTATTTTAAACTATTTTCAGTTCTAAAAAGTTTTATATTGAATAATATTTATTAGCTATTTAAATATATGCGAATATCCCGATAAATTTATCAAATATCCTGAATACATTTCAATATATTTTAAATATTTACTTTGAAGTTTTTTTCATTTGAAATATATTTATTTACTTTTATTATTATTATATATTTGTGTAAGGATTTTATAGGAAAAGTTTCAAGTTATCGGACTCGAGATTTCGACTACAGACCGCTCGTAGTTATAAAAAAAAGTAGATATTTATAAAATTAATTAGATGAGGTATTTGCACTGACGCGATTGAGTAATCTGAGGGTAAAAATAATAAATAAAATTAATGGACAAATATTATTTCATATGTACTTTATGCATAATCTTCAAAGTATTCAGTTTTAAAAATTCACCCAGCCGGAAATATTATATGCGAATACACGATGAATTTGCTCAAGTTTAGTTCTTTCATTAAAAACACATACATCTGTCTATTTGCAGATATACATATATGGCGACAATTCACATGAGAATCCATGTATTAAGCTTCTCGTTGAATTGGATATGTTTCTATATATGTATTTTGACGTTAGATAATCATAATAATGACAGACTAAAAATAAAAAAAAAATTTTTAATCTTAAAATGCTTGTGTAATTAAAAAACACACGTACTATATGGATTATGTATATAAAATAAATGCAGAAAGTCTTAATTGGACAAGAAGATTTTGGATTAAAATAATTATTTAAATTTATAGTGTAGAAATAATAAATCAGTGAAATTTATAAGTAAAATCATAAAGCATGTGAATATTCTCCGGAGATAATTTAAAAAAATTTATAAGCTATTGAAATAATCATTAGCCCGAGTAAATGTGTAAAAAAGGAGAATAGAACCTTTCGCCTTACATTAAACTGGAAATGTGTATAAATCGAAAGAAAATATGTTGAGATACAATCAATAGACAGTTATATATATTTATAAAAAGAAAAAAGTAAAATACAAAAGAGAAATATATGAAATAATAAAGTGTGAGTGAGTGAGTGAGCGAGCTAGGGAGAAAGAGGAATAGGGGAAGAGAATGGTTGGATCGTTGGCTGCCGGTAGCAACGACCCTGGATGTGCATCGACTCCTGGGGGTTGTAGTTCGACGTCGTAGGGATTGGGCGATGTGGGCGCAGTGTGTCGGGGGCTCAGCTCTCTCTGTAGTAGAATAGAACCACCAAAACCAGAAAAGCAATGACGATTGAGCAGGAACGTTATTTTTTCCTTCTCTCGCTTGTACTTTTTAAATAACCTTTTCTCTGTGCGCGTTCCCTCCCTCTCTATTCTCCACCCTTGGTTGCACGATCCTCCATTCAACTCACCCTCTTGTCCTCCACCCTACACCCACGGGCTCCTTCTCTCTTTCTGTCGGCCGCGGTCTCTGTTTTACTCGTCGGGCTCCACTCGGTCTGTCCTGTTCGCTGGGAACTTCTCAGTTCACCGAACGGCAGTCTGTCTCGCTTAGTCGTGCTATTGATCCCACACAGCATCCACCGCGACGGAACGACTACAACGCCCCCTACTACTACGTCGACGACGTTGGAACTAACGGTGCAAACTCCCGTTTCAAGATATTTGTGTGCAGCGTTGCAAGCTTTGCCAAAACCACACACATATTTTTATTTTATTCAACTCCAATGCCTCCATGTTTATTCAAATTAAATAGATATTATATATATATATATATATATATATATATATATATATATATATATATATATATATTATGTACTTATATTAACTTTTATTTCATTTATCTGCATCAAAATCTAAATCCTCTTATAATGCATTTTAAAATTTCTTATCGGTTGATTTTATGTTTATTTTACCTCAAACATCTATTTGAAATAATATTTGTCGATATGAACGTCAATATACCACTGCGTTGAAAATTTGTGCAGCCCCGAATTACGTTTCGAATGGAGCAGAGCGCACGGCCTCAGGTTCAAGCCCGCCAGCGGTACTTTTTTTAATCAACTAAAATAAAGTTTCCACGTACGTTTATTTTCGAGTTTTGCCAGTCTATATTAAATGTTTAATTAATAGTAATTGTTGTTGTTGTTGGTTGTTGGTTGTCGTGGACAGAATATTTAGTAAATACTAGGTATTTGCGCTGATTAATATTTTTTTAATTAAATATTTTGCATATCCACAATCACATAATTGCATAACAATGTTAATTATTAAGTAATTAATTATGTTGAGTACCTCGGGTGCTGAATAAACTATACCTTATTACTATTACACTTAAAACATTAAGTATGCATACAAATCTATGGAACGGGGATTAAATATGAATTTAAACAAACTTTCAATCTCTTTAATTATTCAATGTACTTGTCTATTTTTTCAAAACTTTAAAACTTGAAAAAACTATTGAAATAATATTGTTGAATTATTCAAAATTCTAAAGTCCTTTAATCCGTTATTATTTCAGATTAAACCAGCTGGTAATTAGTCCAAAAATTTACAGCTGCATTATTTCTTGCGGTTTTTAATTTTAATGCGTGAATAAATATAATAATAATAATAATAGCTTTGATTCTAATGAGTTTTTTTTAGAGTCTATAGTAGTTTTTGTGTTGAAAGTTATATGGGAGGGCATGTATATTGAAGTAAGTTTGAAAAGTGAGCAAGAAGGGCGAGAATTTTCAGAAGGACCACCATAAAAAGGAGATAAAGATAGAGAACAAGTATATAAACAGAATATTCAGTACTTTTGAATATTAATTCAAAGCCAGACAGTCAGAGTAGAGAGTGAGTTTAGTGATGAAGAGAGACGGAAATCCTGAAGGGAGAAGCTAAATCTCGTGGTTATATTGAAACAATAGGATTGGTCTGAAATTGAATATTTGATCTACATTATATCTATATAACTATAGACAGTATACATACACATTTATGTATTTATCTATGCATTTAAACATATAACGCAGAACAGTAGATATATTATTGCAATCAAATGGAATCGATTTTACGCAGTGCAAATTGTTGGGAAAATTAATTATAATACCACTCTGGGACTCTGTTGGTAATTACTGTTAACTAATTTATAAAATCATTTTAAATTTATGTTAGGATTTTTTAAAATTACTTTTTAATTACATCGCTCCGATACTACAATAATAATAATAATTATTATTATTATATTTTATAAACTGGAAAATAATGTGAAATACTAATTAAGAAAATAAATAAAATATTCTGATCAAAAAATATTAATTATTTAATAAATATGGGCGTATGGATGTATTAGTGAGAGACAAAATAAATCGTTTAGATTAACGAAAAAAAAAAAAAAAGAAGCAAAAAAAATAAATGGAGAGAAACGTGATAATACTTGCAATGCAAGCCACCCTTCAGACTTAAACTCTCACCCTCGCGACGTAATTTATTTTCATGGTTTTCCAACCCGGGGGAGATTGAGTAGAGCGGAGTGTAGTAGAAGGCTCACTGAGTGCGACTAGAAGTGCTATACAGGCCTACTGCTGCGAATGAACGAGAACGAGTACGAGAAACAAGAGTCGTCGTCCTCGGCTCGATTTCTGACAACGTTATATTATGACTCGTTGGGGACAAACAGGACAAAATGTCATTTCTCACGCGTACATGTACATACGCGATCTGTTATTTTGGTTTATGTTGATAACATCCACCCAAAGTCATCTTTCGGGATCACATTTTGACGTTTCCTATGTGCTGACATTTATTCATTACAAAAACGTTTATCTGGATTAAGCCCTGAATAAATATCTAGTTTGCTCCATCATACAACAAACAATACATACAATCATATTTTTATTTATTCACTTACAATGGAACAAACATTTGATTGACGCTTGTAAATATTTTTATTGTTTGATATTTTAAAAATAATCAGCAGTGAGCTTCAATTATAGTTTTGTTTTTAATTTTCGCGTCTAAAAATGCCCGGGGACTCTCAATTAATTCTTAATTGTGTTTTCGTTCCATCTTGATTCTCAATCCACTAATTGGTCTGCAGTTCGGCTTCTCTCGTTTTTACTCGTATTAATCACTTTTAAAAACAACGTGAAAATATAATGATGAAGAGGGCAACGATTTAAAAAAATAAAAAAAAGTTTGCAAAATCTTATCAATAATTATTTTTGAGTTTTGGAATAATCAAGTCGACAAAACAAAACAAAATGAACCGGTTAAGTTAATAGCAAGCAAATGATACGTACATATTTTATTTAATTTCAATCAAACTGAGCGACAAAAAAAATGTAGACTATTTATTCAGCTGAATAGATCTTAGATTGTAGTTTGCAGTGTCAAGACGGAGTGAAATAAAAATCAAGAGCAAGAGCAAGAACCGAGTGATTGAGAGTCAAGAGTGAGTGTTGTTGCTATCAAGGAATTCTTTGGGTACTTATATTGTATTGGTTTAGAATTATTTTACGTCTAGTCTGGGACTTATTCAGTCGGACTGTGTACGTGTACTCTGGAGTATATGTGATCTGAGCGACGGTTGACGAATTAGCATAACAGGGAATCGAGCCAACCGCCGAGTCAACCCTTAGCTACCTTGTGAATACATTGGAGTAGAGCGTACAGCGGAGCATAAGTATTGAGTTTAAAATTAAACAAATCCCCTGCCAAGCTGTCTCGAGAGCCAGTTATAGACATCGATGCTGCCGCTACTGCCCTAAGATTCAATGCACTACCTCAAATCCTTATGCTCCTACTACTACTACTACTACTACTACTACTACTACTACTACTACTACTACTACTACTACTACTACTACTACTACTACTACTACTACTACTACTACTATTACTACTACTACTACTACTACTACTACTACTACTACTACTACTACTACTACTACTACTACTACTACTTTTAATATATTATATATATAGAAGGCTTTCAGAAATTTAATCCTCTTTAATAATTCAATACTCTGGTGAGTTTCTTTACAAGTCCAAAAGATAAAATGATTGAATATTTATAAAAATAATTATTTAAATAAATCAACTACAGCAAGATAAGTAAAGTCGTTATTTATAAATTTATAACCTGAGATGACAGAGTTGGATTAAAAAGTAAAGTTACAAAAATATAAATGCAATTATCGTGACTCCCGATGCCTCGTTAATCTCATAGAACTACCTTGAGCAACATTTCTGCGCGGCTACCATCGTCTTGTCGGTAAACTAATGAAAACCGATATAAAGAAAAAACATTAAAGCTAGTTTTTTAAAAATCTTAACTTTAAATCCAATAGACAAGCAACGTCACTAAGAACAAAAATACTTGCTAGTTAATTAAATAAAATAAAATGAAATAATTTAACACGATAAAGATAAAAAATGTAAATGATTGTAACTTTTAGCTGAGTAAGAGGTTGAGGTAAAATCCTCTTACGTAAAAAGAATAAAAACTACCGATAAAAAAAATAAGTAAAGGTAAGTAAGAAAAAAAAATCAAAGTCTCGCAGTAATTTATAAGACGACTGCAAACTGCAGTATCCCGGGCAAGTTAGCTTCGGGAAAGGGTTGCACTGGAGAAGTGACGGCCCTGGAAGCAACCAAGTTTCGTTTATCGTTGATTTCATGATTTTTGCAGCTCCCTTGTGGCCGCGGAGCGGGGAGAGAGCTTTACATCGCACCGGGTGGAACGGCTGCACCAGGGATGTATCAATGCCCTCTGCAGGGCTACGCGGCTCTAGTGGATGAGGGAGAGGGTGGTTTAACTGGAATCGAGTCAGATGGTAGTGGCTCTGGTTCTGGCTCTGGCTCTGGTTGGGGTCAGTGCCCTCTGGTAACATTGAACCACCCTCTGATGCAGTCATGGGCGAGTTTTAGGCGCCTGCGCAACCCCGGATAGCACCCCTCTCTATCCTCGATCCACGATACATTTATTATCTCTTTCTATTTATCTTATTCGTTCTATTCTTCGGCGTTCTGTTGATCGGAGTCGAGAGAGTTGAGGGCTAAGGCCTTCCTCTTGGCGTCTCCGTTTCTGTCTCTGTCTCTGTCTCTGTCTCCGACTTGGTTGCGCCTGCTGTTGAGCTGATTCTCTCTGACGGTTTCCCACGTCCTATCGTCATTTCCTCCCTCAGGACAATGTTCTACCTCTTTTGCTTCAACCCCACAAGGCACAAGGCTTCCTCGTGTTGTGTGTGCATTAACTCTGTACTCTATACTCCACACTACACGCGGTATCCGATTCTACGTCGTCGCATCAATTCACTTCTCTCCCACTCCAAGAGGACACACGAGAGCTCTTTCCTTGTGTACTCCTGTTATGTGTGTTTCTCGTTGCTGTTGCTGTTGATGCTGGTGGTTCTACCTTTATAACTATTTACATACTCTGTCTGTATAATGTATTATGTATGTACATATTTCTGTATTTGTAATGCTTTGTATATAGTTACCAGCACCCAGTGACAACCGTGACAATAATAATATTGTCAGGAAACTTAAGACAGACATTTAGTATGAGTATTCAATAGTTTGACATGATTAGCTTGTTCAAACTCTCGCTCCTGTTGTTATTGTTGTTCATAAAATACCTTAACGTTTTATTTACCAATATTTGTTCACGTGACTTGATTCTTAAGAATTTTTTGTAAGTTAATTTTTACTGCAACAATTTTTTTTTGACAATTTCACAATTTCATAATGTCAATCTTCGGGCAAATAAACTATTTGATTTTATAATGTTTGTATTAATATTTGTAAATGAAAAAATTTGATTAAAATTGTGCTAATTAATTAATATTTTTAATTGATTATCACTGGCAATAAAATAAAATTTGTTTTATATTCGCAATCAAAGTAAAGGGAGTGAGTAATAAAATGTACTCTGATTTATAATGAAAATATTTTCAATTTATTGTTTCAACAAATTAATAAAAATGTTGACATGTTTGGATTAATTGCGGTATTATTTATAAATAGTGTGATATTTATTTACAGTGAAGCGTATAAGTATATTATATGGATATAAAATCCGGTACGCAGTCTCCATAAAAAAATGAGAACGTTAACTAGCGTATTGATCGGCTCATTTTACCTAGAAAATTATATACATAAAGACTATAGAGACATGGTATGCCGAGAGTGAGTAAAGAGTACTCTATAGAATGTACGTGTATAGAAAAAAAATAATAGTAAGGAAAAAAAAAGAAAAAAAAAATGGGGGTACGCTCTGCTGTATGGAAGTTCGTCCAGTGAACTCTCATAGATGTCGAGTGTTCTAGAAATGCTGCTACGTATTATGATATTACTTTTATCTCTCTCTTTTGTAAGGGAAGCAATATTCTCATTTTCATTTTCAAGTTACAGTTTATGAACTGACTTTTAACAAAAAGCACAAAATAAAACTTTTTTACCAATTCAAAGTTGCCTCATTTTAAACCGCGCGATTCTATTATAATTATTATCATTTTATAACTTGATACTCGCTTCAAATAATAATAAAAAAAAAATAATAATGGCAATATAATCGCTTAAGGGCTAATGTAGAAGTGTAAATTTTCCGATCACATACAAAACCACTCAATAGAGGACAATGGGAGGACTATATAGTTCCACACATACGAGATTTATATTTATCTCACATAACAACCGGAACCGAGAAGAGGATGTGTGAAAATTTGGACGAGCAGTTTCACGTACCGGGTTCTCTACTCAGCATCAACGTAATTGTGTACAACATCCTCTTGCCTCTTTCCTTCTTCCTCACCCTTCATAAAGCCACTCTGGCACTCTGCAATGATCGCCACCCCCTTGGCATATCTCCTCTGCGTCTCTAGCCCGGTATGACGTGATTGATATCATTTCACAGATCAGACTGGCATGCAGGAACCAAAGCCGGGACAATCAATGCCGGAAATAAACTGCTAAAATAATATTTCTCACGTACGTTGATCCCAAAATGATCCTCTTGCACGTAACACGTTTTGTGAGTTTCGCCTTGTCATCGCGATCCGAGACTTGGGGAGCTAAAATACATATATACTTCCCAAAATTTAGATTTTTTATTTATAAACGGTTGAATTTAGTGTGTTGATTGGATAGACAGATGGAGTGGCGTGTATATCGTAAGGAGGGTTAATACTGACGGAATCGTGCACCGAATAGAAATCGATTCTGAGTCTGGGTCAGCAGAGGGCGTTAACCCCCCGTTGCAGCCCGGGAGAGATGACACCAGGGTCGTAGCTGGGGATTTCGGGGGGAATCTAAAGTACCAGCTAGTCCTTCTACATCGCACCACTCCCTGTTTCGCTGCTACCTTATCCCTTGTACCTTATATACCTTATACATTTAGCCTGATGCAGCCCAAGTACCAAACTACTTACATTTACACTTGCATTTAACTGCTGACGCAGATTATACCGCACTAGTAATATTTCCTGAGCCAGTAGGTACCGGAGCGAGAGCTAGTTCATCCACCGAATCGGTTACATTACCCACGGTTGTCGGTAGCCCTATACAATACACCGATATATTCTCATTAGACGTATCCCTGTTACGCTCTCTGGGGTGTCCAAAATCTTCAGGGTTGTCGCGCTAAGTCCCATTGATTCCCTTAATCTCTTATTCAGCTGCTGATAGTAACCGCCAGATTATCTAAATTATACGAGGATTAATTACGCTGATAATTATCCCCCTGTGTCTTGGTTTGCATATTTGACAATTAGAAAATCAAATTTATCACCCGGAAAAAAATTAACTATAATAAACAGTATTAAAATCTTGATTTTAATCATTAATTTAAGAGATTTATTATTTGAATCCTGCAATTCAATAATTATATGGCAATAATTATCATTAAAACAGTAATAATAGTTATGTTAATGTTAAAAAAATTAAAATGTCCCCTCTGAGTCCTAATTCACTATTTGAAATAGCAAAAATGACTGAAAATTTGAGCATATATTATAATTTTTTTTTTTTTTGTTGATAATATGTCTCCAAAGATATCAAATAAAAATAAAGGTAATAATAATGATGATGGATGAATAAATACAAGTATAACTGAGTAAGAGGCGTGAAAAAAATAGCCTACGAAAGCTCGAAAACAAAAAGGAGCAAGACCGGCAAGGGATGAACTTGAAAAAGAGCGTGTATAGTATAACGGAGCGCTGTCTCTTCCGTTTTAACCTGGTTGGTCCTGAGGACACGAGGTGAACGATCGACAGGGCGGGACGTGACCTTTTACAGGAAGGATAACATACCACCATCAGTATATCAGTATATATATGTATATAAATGTATGTATGAAGGAGAGGGTGGTGGCCGATACCACTACTGGCGTATAGCAGCACCCTAAACCACCTACCGGCACTAGCGCTAGCGCTACCACTACTACCACCTTGTAAACCACCACCAGTGACGGCACATACGTACATTAACCCCTCGAGCCTCAATTGCTGGCTGGCAGCCACTCCCTGTACACTGCGGTCGTGTTCAAATTCACTGGCTCTCTACTAAATAAAAAAATAATATTTCTTTTCTTTATTTTGCCGCTGATTAATTAACATTATCCTTCAATCTATATTTCATCTTAATCTCTAGGAACACGGTGTTACTCTCGTTGTATTACTGTATTGCACAGAGAACATATAATGCCTGCATTTGAGCGTGATGTATGCGTACTATGTATTCCACTGGACATGGAAATGAGTATTAACAAGGACAAGGTATACGCTATTATTAATTCGAGATAATTAATTCATTGTAATAATGGAATATTACTCAATTTAATCACTCGATTAATCTGGGAGTTAATTTTTAAGTTATTTATTTTATTTTATTTAAAATAAATAAAGTTTGTTGGGGAGATTTATTGTTGATTTGGGAAATCAAAGTGCAGAGTTGTTTTTTGGAAAGGGAGAGCCAGTTGGCGAGGGATTTTTTGAAATTAAAGGGGAAAAAGGGAGATGATCGATAAATTGGAATGCATATAATAAAAAATAGTAATATCTATGTGAGTATAGAGAGTATGGAGAGTAGAATACGTCGTAAATCAAGCCTTAACGAGGGCTTTTGCCGCAGTGGTTTGTCTATCGATTTTATCATCCGCATGTCCGATGGAATAGAATGGAATTGAGAATGGCTAATGCCAAATTGTTTGGCACAACTTGCTTGAATATTTGATTAAACTATTCTATTTTACATATTATATGTATATATTTTCAAGGATATAAAGATGCGGAGAATGCCTAAAGGAGACCGCGTCAACTACGGGTGTGATAATGGGAAATTTTTAACGGGGTTTGTTCGCTTAATCTGCCCAGTAATTGTTGATGGATTTAGTTAATGCTTGTTTATATTTATTAGCTGTTAAATGTCGAGATTGTCAACTCAAGTGGATGAGGGGGATTTGGGTTGCTAAAGCTGTCAGCTGTGACATCTGTTGCAAGCTGATGTCGGAAATAGACCATGATAAGGAGTCGCAGATTGTGTAACTGGAGTTGGTAAGGAAGGAACGAATCCCTGATAACAGTTTGCCTCTACTCTTGCCGATGGTAACCGGTTAAATATTTTTGGAATAAAAATATATGATACAAACTGAAGGTCAGTAAGTTTGAGATACTAGAAATTAATTTGCGCGCCCTTAAATATGGAGTTTGCATGAATTTTTATGCTTTTGATGCATTCGACGAATCATATCATATTTGTGATTTTAAATATTTCATGCACGATTGATAAAAATAATTAAAACGTTTGAAAAAAAAAAATTCTTAAAAAAATTGAATTTCATATATATTTTTTTAATTAAAATACTTTAACAAACAATTAATTTAAAAATGATGTTTTGTTTTCATAAAATGCTTAAAAATATGATACTGAAGTTAGCTGACAACTGTTAATTTTTTGAATTCTTGTAAAAAATCAATAACAATAAAAAAATGCTTCTAAAAATTTTCACTGAGAATTTTTTTAAATTTTTGTAAGTGGAATTTTTTCATTAAATTTTTTTCATCGTAATTTCATTGCTAAAAAATTCTAAAAAAATTTCTAATAAGTCTTTAAACTTCAGTGTCATTTAAAAATTCAATATTTTTATTCGATAATTTTTTTTTTAACAAAAAATTTTTCAAAATTAATTTTCAAATTTACTCACTCTTTCTGCGACTCCAACGCCAATCATGAACTCGTGCATCGATGCTTTAGAAATTTATTAATAATTACAAAATAAAACACCTATAACATGATAAAAATTAACAAAATTTATAATTAATAATCATCAATAATTATTCTGAAATAATTATTTTTAAAACATCATACCTTTTTATTAACTTTTTTTGTTTACGAAAATTCTGTCGACATCAACTATATGTAAACTATACGACGAAATACCCGGCACAATATTTCGACATTTCACTGCGTATATTGCTGGTTAGCAATAACTTATTATCTTAAAACGCTTTACGTCCACTAAAAATTGAACATTTATTATCATTAAATTTATTTAAGCATTATTTAATAAATAAATAAATTATTTATACTTACAACAACCTGCATCAGACGATCAGGCGACAGTTCCTCAAACTGATGGCGCCCTCTGTGGGCGATTCGGGCAACTGCGCACTTGAAAGTCATTCTACTGCGCAGGTTTATTCCAACCGCCATTCCAACTGCGCAGAAGTTAGCAGAATGTACGGTACCTCGTCTCGCTCGTATTAAAATCAAGTAATTATTAGGTTTATCGTCATAATTATTAAAAATATGTTTATAATTAGGTTTTTTAGCACTCTGAGTTCATTTTGAAATAATAATTTTAATAATCCAGGCATTTTTAGTATCGAAATTCAGTAAATAAAGTTCGGGTCGTTTCGGTAGGGTCTTCTAACATTCGCGGTCATGTTGTTCGAGTCGTGAGTCTAAAGTCCGTGCCAAAAACAACACTATAATAATTATTATTTTTTTTTTTATGTTTGAATTAATAAGTAGTAACTTTTCATAATTATGATATTTTTTATGACAATCATTCAGACGCCATTTTCTTTTGTTCTTTTTTGATAAAATAAATTATGAAAATTAAGATGGCCGACATATAAAAATGTTTAGAATATTTTTTATTATAAAATTTACTGAAAAATAGTTAAAAAAAAATTTTTTCATTTGTAGAAAACAATTTTTTAATTTTTTTTAATAAAAAAATTTGTTCTAAAAAATTATTTAAAAAAATTGCATTTATAATTTATTAAAATTTCTACAAGTCCGTTTTTTTGATAATATTTTTTTGCTATAATTTATTTGTTAAAAAAAAAATTAAAACAATTGTAAAATGACAGCTAAATTTTATGTCATTCTAATTTATTAATTGAAAAAAATTAAAAAAGTAAAAACATCGGCGAATTTTCAGTGCTATAAATAAAGTGTCGAGTGATAATTTTCGTGTTCCCGCGGTCGGTCTTCGTGTGTGTGATTTTTTTTTTTTTTTCAGTATTTTACCTGACTCATGAAGCCAATCAATGTAAGTTTTCATTTTTTTTTTTTTTTTCATGTGAAAATTTCAATTTTTAGAATATTGAAAATAGCAGAAGTGGATTTTCTGTTTTTTGAATTATTGAAATATCTGATATAGATATAAAAGAATGAAATTGTTAAAAACATTGAAATTTATTGAAAAAAATTAGAAAAAAGGTTGACCGTGAAAGCCATCCCTGCAACATCCCGCTACTTGCGTAATTAAATGCTCAAAATTGTTTTTCGAATTCTATGATAGACTTTCAAACACAAATTAATAAGACCGGAAATTATATTAGGAGTTATGACTACTTATATGATTCGAAAACTTAAATTAAAATTTTAGAAGAATTAAAATGGCCTAATTAGTCCCTAAAGTCATTATTTTAGAAGTTATGGCCACTATTATGTTTCGGGGGAAAAAAATTTAATTTCTCCTAAAAAAAAAATTATTTTCCCATAAATTACAAACGTATCTTGTAGGAAATTTCCCGAGGAACACGATAGAGTGGTCAGAATTGCATTTAGAGCAATTATTTTAGGAGTTATGGCCACTTGAAGATCCGGAAACAGAAATTTGAATTTTCGGATTTTGTAATTTTTTTAAAGTCGAAATATCTCCTAAAAAAAAATTTGTTAGACTCACGAAACACAAAGATTTTTGTAGGAAATTTCCCGAGGAACCATTTAGAGTGGTTTAAATTGCATTTAAAGCTATTATTTTAGGAGTTATGGCCGCTTGAAGATCCGGAAACAAAAATTTAAATTTTCGATTTTTGAAATTTTTTTTAAGTCTAAATATCTCTTATAAAAAAATTTTTTTCTCCATAAAACACAAATGTATCTTGTAGGAAATTTAGCGAGGAACAATTTAGAGTGGTTTAAATTGCATTAAAGCTATTACAAAATTTTGTTTCTGCTATTTTTGTTATTTGTTATTTCTAGTATTTAAAATTTTATTTATTTTTAATAATGATAAAATTAAAAGAGGAGGATAAAAAAAAACAGGTATAATTTTTTTAATAAATTTTTTATTATAAGTTTATCACTTTTTCTATTTCGTAAAATTCCTTGAGAAATAAAAATTTTTTTCCATTATTATAAAATACAAATAAATCTTTCTTACATGATGTAAATACGCTAAAAATCATCTTCTCTCAATAATTTACATAGTTAAATTACAAATGATTATCGTTAATACATACAGAAGCATCTAACTATAAATAAATTATAGATAATATAATAATAATAATTAAATAATCGTGTGCGACAACACTGAGTATTTATTTATCTCTGCGCATCAATATATCCATCATCAATTAATAATTAATAATACATTCCAAACATAACGGACTTTTTAACCGAAATAATTATTTCCGACGTACCACAAAATATAGAGTTTACATTATTTATACGTCAATCATTATTATCAATTATAAATTTATATAAACTTTCCATGAAATGCTGGTTAAAATAAAAATTTTCCATTTTTACAAACGTCAACCAACTAACAAATAATTTAATAATTGGAACAGTCAATTCAAATAATTAATTACGCGTCAAAATAATAATAAATAACGACAATGCGAGCTCAGTGATACCATGTTGGTAAATTTACAGTAGAACAAAATAATATACGGCAGTTATTTATCGATAACTTTGTTGCAATACAAATAAATTTATTTTAAAAACGGTTAAAGAATATTTAATTCCATTTGTACAGAGTTGTTTCGTAGCCATAATAAAAACTATCGAGTCTTGTTGAGGTATCGTTGTTTCTATTGGTCTATTATTTTTAATAGTTATTGAAATAGCAGTCGTTTTATTTATCTCAATTATTAACAAACAATTTAACAATAATATTTTTATCTAAATTCATCCTCAAAATATTATAATATCATTAATCATTTAATAAATTGATTATTAATAATTAATTACTTTAAAACAACTGCAAACAATTATGTATTTATTCCTGTAACAAAATATAAATATACGGTATAATATACTTTTTTTTTTGTATCACGCGCTTTGCATCATCTATCAGTACCTTGTAGGGAAACTATTTATTCATTTTTTTTTTTTATTATTTGAATTATTTATTAATTATCTTTACAAAAATTTATATACGTTAAATTAAAAATTACAGCTTTTTTGTTATTCATTTAAAAATATCAATTAAAATGTTAATCAGCTGCAATCAGTAGACCGATAAAATCAAAGCCAAATAGTCAAATAGGCCTTGTCTAATTTTTTATATTTTATAATCGAATTAGTAAGAAAATTTATACTTTTCATTTACTATCATACGATTAATCCACTTATTTATTTAATAATTATAAACTTATACCTTATTTTATTTTAAATATTTATAATATAATACACGCTGTTGCTCATACATTCACTCTCTTTAATTTGATTTATTCATTTTAAATCTTTTGTAATTAGTAATGTGCCCTTATAATCTCACTTGGTTAAACTTCTATATATTACACCGGGCGTTATCACGTCAAATTACCTTTATCGCTTTTAATAATATTAAAATTACTTATTTATATGCATACTTTAGTTATCGTGGCTTATTCTAACGATTCATGATTTTAATAATTAAATAAAGTGCCAGACTAAAAATACAAGACTAAGTAAAGGTCTCGGTATCAATAATTCATAACAAAAAGCATCATGGATAATTGGTTAAAACGTGTCTGACCTTATTTTCCAAACCCTTAAAATAGATACCGAGGATGGTTATCACTTTGGGAGTTTATTTACTCGCTATTATTTTTATTCTTATGATTCCTTTAGTATATCTGTATAGATCCATTACTTATTATTATCAATAATAATGTTTTAATTATAGTCATTATTACTATTTTTTTTTTCTTTTAATATTACGTTTATAAATGTAACAAGCGTATCGAAGGTATATTAACAATCGAATTTATTTTAGTATATCACTTCATATACGGTTGCCTTTTTGTCCCCTGATCCAGTCACGATGTACTTGTCGTCGGTTGATATATCGCAGCTTAATACTGATGATGATTCCTTTGACTGTTGACGGAAAATACAAACATTTTATTATTTAAATACGTGGTTAATCAAAAATAAATAAAGTAGGGTAAAAAAAAAAGACTCACCTGGAATATAGAGGCACCATAAGGCGTACGCCAAGCGTTAAGTAGATTGTCTTTGCCGGTGGAGACGAACCACTTGCCACAAGAGGCGAATCTAAGTGACAGGACACAAGACTCGTGGAGATGAAGCTGGTACTTGTCGGGTTTGTTCGCGTGGAGGACCTCGACGTTAGAGTTCTCCATTCCGACCGCGAGCCACTCTCCGGTGGGACAGTACCCCAGTGAGAATATCTGAGAGGTAAAGTCGTGCTGCTGGAGCTGTCTGCCTTCTCTGAGGTCCCAAGACCTCACGGTGTTGTCGAGCCCGCCGGTCCAGAGTTTCGATCCGTCTGCGGAGATATCTATGCAGGAGGCGCCATCTGTGTGTCCCTGGAACTGCCTGACGAGTGTCTGGTTCTGGAGATCCCAGACGGCGATGTTTCCGTCACTGCAGCAGCTGAAGCAGACCTTTGAGTCTGGAGATATCGCGAGAGCGTAGCAGGCTGGCGCAGCAGACGTCAATTCGGCCTTTATCCTCGGCGTGGGACTCGCCAAGTCCCAGATACTGAGATTGCTGGCCTCACCTCCGACGATGAGCGTTCTTCCGTCGGGGAGAAGCTTAACCGACCTGATGTAGTTGTCGCGTTGAAGACAGTCCAGCTGGGAGACTGGTTTAGCGCTGCCGCTTCCTCCCTGGCTGATATCCCAGACTTTGACGCAACCTTTGCCTCCGGTGTAGACGTACTTGGTAGGATTAGAGATTGTCACTGCACAGACAACTTCTCCATGAGTGAGGGTGTTTATCTGACGTGCGTGTCTTGGTATTCCTGGCCCGATTAGGGCATCTTGAGGAAAGGGCACTGGTTGCATTTGACCTTCACTTGAAACGTGGAAACTGTAGGCTCTGAAAATTTTGATTAATTATTATTTTGATCTCAGTTGATGATACCAATTAAATTCCAAAATTTATAAAAGACTTACGGTTTTCCGCCAGGAACTCCTAGAGGACCAAGTGGTGCTCTCATTGCGCCATGAGGATCGTAAAGTTGCTGAAGTGGCGGTCTAGTCGGGTATCCGTTGAGAGCCCCCGGTGGGTATCCCAGCATTTCGACGTGAGGTCCAGCTGGGGGATGGTGAGGTGGAGGATAGTGAGGATAAGGACCAACAGCCGATGCTGGAACGAGAGGTTTGTTTGAGCCACTGGGTTTCAGACCACCAGATCCAGAACTACTTCCACCCGCCGAAGTAGGTGTCACAGGTTTCGATATCGGTGTAGAAGGTTTCTCGCGTTCCTCCATCTTCTTTGCTGACGGAGTGCTCGCGTTGCTGCTAGTTCCGCTTTTCGGTGACTGTGGCGGTATTTCCTTTTTCATTTGGCTGCTCATCAAGCCAACTGACGGACCTATCTTTTCGAGTCCGTTTTCTCGCGGTGAGGAGGTTCCATTTGCCGCTGGGCTAGCTGCTCCTTCGCTCGCGTCGTCTACCACCAAATCCTGGTCACTCTTTTCACCATCGCTTTGCTAAAAAATATTAAATCATCAGTAACTTGCTTCAGGAGAATTTTTAAATAAATACTTACATGTCCTAGGTCTTTGTCTTGCTCCTTCTTCATTTTTTTCAAATGCATGTGATCGTGGTGTCCTGGGTCAGGTGTACTCCTGGGTCTGCTATATTTCTCGCGTTCAGCTGGAGATATTGAGCTCCTCTGGAAAAAAAAAAAAGAAAAAAAAATATTTATTAGCGAATTAGTAACGACAGAAAATCAATTTGAATTTATCTAACAGCTAATGATTTAAAAAAGATTTCTTCAGCATTTCTCAGAGGGTCTTCTCGCGGGATTTAAAATTACTTTTATATATACATGCCTATTTCTCTCAGTCGTTCGGTTTTATCCAACAAGATGCTGGAGAGTAATGGCTTAACAGATGGAAGTGTTTCCTTCGAATTTATCTCTCAACTCACTACACAGAATCCCTTAGGAGAAGATCGAAAAGACCCTTGACAACTGGGAACTACTACTACAACAGCTCTTACTACAGAATAACATTCTTATTCTTTACTTTTCCGTATTAGCAATATTAGTTGTTTCTCTCCGAAGCTCCTCTACATATTTATTACATCGATAAAATATAACTTTAACACTCTCCCTACACTACAATCTCATACCGAATACCAAATACCGAATCAACTTTATTCACCCGTCTCCGGGGGTGTTTTATCCGTCAGACATTTATTTTATCTCGATTATTTCCCGAAAATCGATCGAATAACCGATTGATTGATTAAATAGAGAAATAAAAAAAAATAAAATAAAATAAAATATAGCAATTGGAAATGCTGTACAGAGTATAAAAGTATAGATAGAAAGGTTCAATATAAATGTATATATTTAAGCTATTAAAAAGAAATATAAGTTTGTGGATGAAGAATAATCCCTCAGGTCCAGAACTTTAGCAAACACAAGCCCTCTATCTTTCAATCGTGTCGTTCACCCGAGCATCCCCGAGAGATTCGCTGCGAAATGAATTTTCTCTGCTCTATCCTCGATTCTGAATCCTGGGTTTCCTCTGTAACTCTCCATCTCCATTCCTGAGCAATCTATACACATACAAATATATATATATATAATGTAATATTTATCGTTCGTGCATCGAGAACAATTTTCACGTCGGATCCCTCGGCTCAAACTTTTTATCTCCCTGGAGCAAAAATCCTTTGGACCGGTTCCATCTCGGAAAAACTTATTCCCTCTCATCCTTTCCTCTACCCGTTTTATGAAATGAAATAATTGTAACCTTCTTAAACTCGGGTCTTCACAGCAGGAACCTAATCGCCCGATTCGCGGCCCCTCTTCCTCTTAAGAAACTCGCAGCCAAGTAAATCTCCTCTTCTCAATTACTAGGAGCTCTTCATCTCCATCCTCGTAATATTACTGGTGGTTCGCGCTTTCTTTTCCTTATTCTTCGGTGGTACTTTTAACTCAACTCCTCGCTCTATCAGACAGAATTAAACAGAGAGAGGAGAGAAGAACCCTTCAGAATAACCCCTGCGTATGGACCATTACCCTCGTCTTGGTAAGATTCCCCAGCGATTTCCGGGACTGCTTCAGCCACTTCTTGTCGACTCGACGCTCTATCTTTATTCCCTTTCTATGGGCTGCTCGCATTTTGCTCCCTCGCAGAGTCATCGTTAACTTCCGAGGGTGAAAATAAAATTAAGGAGAAAATAAAGAAATGGCCGCGGTTTTTTAGGAGATCCTGTTAGGGAGATTATTCGGTTACCAACTTGGCGGCTCAACTTCTGAATTCCTGCACTTTTAACAGATTAATATTTTACTTTTTTTTTGTGTCGGCTGTCTAATGGGTTTATTTTCTGCTATTATAAAATAAACTTTTATGACAAATAATATCATAAGCATTGTTCAGGTATTAAACGACCTAAAAAAGCAATAATAAATGACTCAATTGCAAGGCAAGTAACTGGAAGTAGTACCAAGTAGTATAGAACGGAAAATTAATAAAGGGAAAAAATAATGTATAAAATGATAAATATGGTAGAGTCTGGGCAAGTATGGCTGGTATAGTAGGTAATAGCGTTTTTCCATTTATCTGGTAGAATCTGGAAGTAGAGGTATAGCAGTAAAGTTTCTACTCAGAATAAGAGTAGAATAGGAGCAGCTCAGTGCCTAGTCGGTACGGAATACCAGAGAATGGAACATTTCCGTGAGTACGTGGTTTAACGAGAAAAGAAAGAGATGTGATGAGAAAAACCGGGCGATGAGGACGACCATATTTGGATTGTGCCCAACAGACAAAAAGACGATGTGCAGATATAGATATAGAAGCATGAGGGAATAAAGGAAAAAAAAAAAGATTAAATAAAAAGCGAGTACCAGCTCTGGCAGTGTCAGTGTTACTTTATCCTCTTTAGTTTCCTTTTCCAGACTTTACCCTTCTGTTATACACTTTCATTCTTTTTCTGAATCCGAGTCTCAAGGGAATCGCGTACACTCTTTCGTGGCAAACGAAATAAAAATCTCATCACACACAACTCTCGGTCTCGGATATATATATATATATATATATATACATTTATTTCATTCCATCGGTTGTACACAGTATAAACGTATATTTTCCGGCTGAGAATACATCTGTTTCAGCGCGTCCAACAGATATACTACATCGGATTTATCTCCGGGGGGCCATCGTACACAAAAACGAGTTTTGAGATATCTATCCGAGGATACAAACTTGTAATAATTCACGTATCTTTTTCAATAAATATCCTCTAGTACCCTTTATACTTATTTATATATTTATATATGTTCCTTATTCCTTTTAAAACTTTTAGAATTCCTTTGATCCAACAGCTATTATTTATATTTATTTATTATTCCGTTAATTTGAGAACCACTCGCTGCTTTATCTTGTAAAGCAGCTGGGGTTTTGCGGCATCTTCGTATACACCGCTTGTAACCTGTTAGATAGGGTGGAGTGAGGAATAAGGAAACAGCCGGTCTAGTGGCTTTCCAACTAAAAAGGAAGATGAGAGTCGCTAAGGTTTAGAGTAGAGTATTAGGGTGTCTATCTCCATCTATATCTATATCTATATCTATACAGCTGTAGAGTAGATGGATGTACAGAACTAGAGTCCGAGACCTGGTAGGAAGCACTTGTGTGCTGTGGGTGAAATTATCAGGGTGATTATGTGACAGAGGAAGCAGGGAGCTATTCCTAGTCGGCTTTAGCTCACTTACCACATTCATGGGTTGATAGCCCTGCTTCCTATACTCTGTTCAGAAAGCCAACCAATATTGTCAAATTGATCCTATCCCTTGAAAAGCCAAAGCGTCGCATGCCAACTTGCGGAGCGAGTCATTTTCTAGCAGAACTATATTCACATTCTCAACATCCTTGACAATATCTTGAATTTATTGATCGATGTTGATGTTTCTTTAATATGCAAACCCAAAGTCTTTCCCTCACCTTTTGTTCAACACAAACTACTTTGCCGTCTGACGTCTGACGTTTACCGTCTGCTCTATTATGTTTTATATCTTGTCTAGTGTATACAGTTTAAGTTGTGGTTATTTGGCACTTCGTGTTTTCCAAACTTGTCACTTTATTAATAATTTACAGTGTATCTCTTTGACTAATATCCATAAATCCATAAATCGGTGTTGGTAATTTGATTGAAAATAAATAATTGGAGCTTTCAATTAAGTCGAGTGGATGAATTTGAAAGGAAAAGATGAAGATGATTTATGTCTTATATAAGGGCTCGCCTGATTCTGATGCTCTAGATTATGCAAGAGGTCACTCGTTAGTTTTGGAGTTTTAGGTGATGAGTTTTATCGGAGTTTTGTTGAGTGATTTATAGCAGTGAGTAATTGCAATTTTTTATTTAACATTGGCACGGCCGTCGTCTATATGACAAAGAGGGAGTTTTGGTAATTTTTGTTTGGGAATTTTATTTATTTGGAAATGAAATGTGAAATGGGTTGTAAAAAAGTAAATAAATAGTGAGTTGGTTTCTGATTTAAAACGTGTCATTCAGCTAAGAGAAAAAGAGAACGAAAACGCCGAAAAAAAATTACGAGCCATGAAAAAGAAATGTTCTCGGGGGAGTAAAATGTTCGAGGTACATGGTACACATCTGTGTGGATGTGTGAGGGCAAAAAGGTTCAACGTAGTGAAGCTCTATCAACTACTGGCATGTCGTTGTACGCGGTAGCAAGACAAAAAGAAATAAAATAAAATAATAAACTATACGTATAGAATAAAATAAAATAAACATTTTCTGACACCTAAAATTTATTCAACTACTCATAAATACTGTCTCTTATTCGGAAATATTATATATACTTTTTTTTCTAGAATTTTTTTTTTTTTTTTATTTTAGAGCTCGCCGCAATCTCCCTTTAACCCTCGGCTCGCTGTTCATCCCCGGGCAGCTTGAACGAGTTCTCTCTGCGGTGAAATTTGCATTTTTAAATTAACTCGGCTCTGTTTGCAGCTATCTCGGTTCCCCCCAGAGTAATAGTAGTAGTAGTAGTAGTAGCAGCAGCAGTAGCGACGGGGTTTTAAAATTTTATGCAACAGCGCGTCCTGTACTGGCTAGAGACCAAGCACCGACACTTTAACCCGGGTTATCGACATTGTTATTATTGTTATTATCGTGGTATAACCGCAAAACGAATGCAGCTGGGTAGATCCGATAGGAGTGGACCCGAAAAGAGTGTGGTGGGTGATTGCGAGCTTTTAAAAGTTAGGGGTGAAAAGCACTAGTTGCAGAGCTACCACCTATCACCTACACTTTTCTCCTCTCTCCTCTCCACCGGTATTACATTTCGTTCGATAATATTCTCAGCGTTTACTATTTTCACGGCTATTTTCCGATTACTTTGCTTGTTGTATTCGCCGAAGAAAACCAATACCATTTGCATTATTTTATTTTTTACCAATTCACATTTATTTGCTATTTTTTATAATTGGTATTTTCTTTAATTAAAATTGAAATTTAATATTCAATTACCAGCTGTACATATTTAATTTTAATTATCGAATCGCAAAATTAACAATTACATTTTTTAAACTCTATCGAATTTTAAATTGCCGCTTTTAAATAATTTTTTTAATTACTTGCAATTAAATATCGTTTGTAAGACGAACCACAAGGTAAGGAGATACAAAAAACAATAAAGCAATTGAAGATAAAATGGAGGCTGATCGGGAATTTTGGAAAGCTTTTCATCCGGAAGAGCAGCAAAGTATTGGCAAAGGGGTAAAGAGTTAAAGTCAGAGGTAAAGAGGGTTGGGAATCAGGACGGTAATTGAAAAGCTCGTGATCTGGATCCTTTGGAGTGTACTATCAGTCTGTATATATGTAGCATAAATGTATGTCTGGAATAGAAGACTTAACTCATTCTCTTATTTCTATTCGGTCTTTACGGTTTGTCTTTTTTATTTTTTTTTTTTTTTTTTGGGCTCGGTGGCTGGCGTCTCTGTTGAATCAAGCGAAGGCGAAAAAAGTCGGCAATAATGCCCCTGAGGTAGATTCTCGCGTGGCTGGCTCTCAAGAGAAACCGAAAAGAGTTTAGCTGGTGGTGGTGGCGAGGAAAAAGGGCGATGAGAAACAAAGAAAAAGTGTTGAGTTTAACGAATGGTTTCGCAAAGTCGGGCTGCTGGCTCTGCTCCTGAGGTCCTTACACAATGAGAAAAAACTCGACGTTAACACGAACGTTGCCGCGGGTAAGATCAAATAGCTTAACAAAAATTTACGGGGTGGAGACTCTACTCATTCCAGATCCGAATTTAGAGTTTACTCTTATGAGAATAACAACTTTTAAGTTTTTAAATGGGAAAAACTCGCACTAAGTATTAGACAAATTTATGACTCATTCCAAATTTAAATTTTGAATTTATTTTGGTTGATTTGCATGAGGATAGAGCAAATAAAATCCAGCTTGGATGACAATAATTAATAAAAAGGGTAAGAGTGTTAAGTGGGAAGTGATTATAACGAGATCTTGGCGATAATTCTTGGTATAAAATCCTTTCTCGACAATAACAGCGAGACGATAGACTACTCGAATGTCTCGTTAAATCTCTTGGCCAATTACAAAGTCCTTCCAGTGATGCCGAGACATTCGACAAAAAATATAATCCATCCCCATCTTTGTCTTTATCTCAATCTTGGTTTTGTTATTTTTATTTAAAAGGTTTGCCGACACCGCAAATAACCGCGGTCGAAAGAGAGATTGAGATAGCGGAGGCGAGAAAGGGGAAAATGAGAATATTATTGTACTAAATATTGTGATTTTATTGCGAGATAGGTGGAGCATATTAAATAATAAAAATAGCAGTAGTATAAGTAAGGTTTGAGCTTCAAATAAAAGACTATAAAAGTCTTACATTTACGCCTTGGTGCATTAATTTACAGACTAATTACTGGCGGGGAAAATTATTAAAAAGTTTAGCCGAGCGTAATAAAGTGCCGTGTCGTTAAAGTCTGCGATTATGTCCGCAAACGCGCGCTAACATGAAACGAGTATACAGATATTAATGTAGATTTATGTCTACGTTATGTGTGTACAGTGTGTACTGGTAGAAGTTTAACAGCAAAATAATATAGGTATAGGTATATATAATATGGTTCCAGAGTTAACACGCGAGTACGCGAGAATGTGACAAGCATTTGTGTTGGCACTTCACCCCACAGAGCTTGTTTTAGTTTTATGTTGTTTTTATTATTTTTATTTTGTTCATTCTCTCCGACATTTCTTGTTACCTTTGTTTTTATTACTCGTTAGTTTATTCATTTACTATTATTATTACTTTTTTGCTGTTGGCCGCATTGCGCTGGACACCGATAAAAATATAATCTCCCGAGAGTTAGTTCAACTATTTTTTAATTATTATTATAAATTTTATAGAGAATAAAAGTTTGTGACATTAAATAGTTATAATTGAGTTATAAACTTTCCGAGATTTTTATCTCTTTAGTCTTTTTTCTTTGATAGATAGAAAGTAATTAACTAAAAATATGGGTCTAATACAAATCTAAAGTAGCTTACGGTAAGCGGATTATAAAATTAAAAAAAAAGAGAAATAAAAGTAGGTAGTGAAAGATGGGCATTAGCTGGAAGATGTTTTTAATTAATTAATCGTCAGTAATCTTTTCATCTTAACCCTCGAGGCTCGCAGGCGTAAAAGTTAGGGTAAAACAAACGGTTGAAAAATGACAAGTATATAAGTTTATAAGTTTACCTCAACTATAAAGTTTGAACTCGAATGGAAATGGAAACTTAACTGGAAGCGAGGACGAAAGAAGACGGTCTCTTATTAATCTCGCGTAATTGCCGAGTTTTAAAATTATCAAGTATCTCGAGTCGAGTTGAGTAGTGGAGTGATGAAAGAGCATCATCATCCCCTTTCTCTGTTCTGTTGGTGGATAGAAGGATAGAAGAGTACGACGGAATGGATGCAGGAATAATAAGTGGGGTGAAGTAGAAGTGGAATGTTGTGCGAGTGACTGCGCAATTACTCCTCGCCGTAACTACTCAGTCTTCCGGTATAAGGTATATCTATACCTACATGATATACCTACATACCTACAGAGCGCTTCAGAGGAGCCAAACCCGGGAATAGGAAACTCTCATTCAATTCTGCCTTCTACCTTCTACTAGCAGCGCAGTCAGGTCTCTTCAGTCAAAACCATCCAAGCGACTACTCACCCCAAGCCAAACCAAACCAAACTCAAGCCCAACAAACACTGCCGGATTCTATTCCTGCGTGTCTCTGGCTCTAGTTCTGGCTTTCGAGTTTTCTCTCGCCACCGCCGCCATCTTGTAAATTAATTAATGCGCCTAACGAGATCAGAGGTGTCGGTAAAGCAGGATCGAGAGTGCTACCGAGCTTCACTACTACTACTACCAATACTACTACCCCTACTGAAATCAGCTTCACTCTCTCTCTCTCTCTCTCTCTCTCTCTCTCTCTCTCTCTCTCTCTCTCTCTCTCTCTCTCTCTCTCTCTCTCTCTCTCTCTCTCTCTCTCTCTCTCTCTCTCTCTCTCTGATCCTCTTGCTCTGTTATACTCGATGGCTTTACAGCTCGGCGAGTAGACCCGAGACCCGAGGGAGAAGCGTCGCGACGCTTAAGGGGATCTGGGAGTCTGAGAGTAGGGTTAAGGGCTCGGTATTGAGGACTCGTCGGTAGTAGTTGGATGACGGGTAAATTAGTCTGTTCGGAACTACCGGCGTCGCTTCAGGGCTACACACCAAGATCCCAGATACTTTGAAACGTATATATAAAGTATACAGGGGTTGGGGTCGGGTAGTGTCAGGTACCACGATCTCTGCGCTCTTTCAACCCTTTCAGGCTTGTCATCCAGACTAGCCCCCGTTTACATAATGCAAGCCACTTTAATTAAAATAAATTACGCTTCCGCGTCGACGGATTATTTTTTTCTCTTCACTCTTTACTTTGTCTGTCACCCGTGGAACGTTTTTTATTCCGTTTTTTTTTTTTTTTTTTCTTAATCTCTTTTGGAGCGAGCTCTCTTGCATCATTTCACTTTGCATTCCACCCTTTTATTTATTTTTTATCCCCTCGAAAAGCGTACCGACTTTTACACGTTTATTTCCTCTGAAAAAATTTAATTTACTTGCATAGTACATTTTTAAATTCTTTAATTACTTTTTAACACACCTTTCATTTAATATTCCGTAAATATTTTTCTAAGATAATTAAAAACGAATTTACTGTATAATAATATTGATATTAATAGAATTATTTTTATAAACTCGGATTAATTTTCAGCATTTGCTTTTGTTATCAGACAAAGGAAATTGATTTTAATGTCAACAGAGAGTTTATTATAAAAACTTGTAAATATAAAAAAATAATAGATGGTTTTTAATATGAACAAAGAAATTTAAGAGACACATGATATCATGATTCATGAATGAGTTAATCGTGTCATGATATAAAGGGGACTCTAAATATATATAGATATATACATATATAAGGTTATTAAATTTTAGATGTACATTCCCATCGCGGGTATAGTTTATAGTTTGTTGCTTTATTGTAGAGTGTTGGTATTAGTGACAGTGATAGCGATATACTGATGGCGATAGTACTAGTTATAGTTATAGTTATAGACATATAGAGTACAGAGTACAGAGTATAATGGAAGTGTACTCGAGAGGTCACGCAGTGGATATACCCGTTTATTGTAAGACACGACGAGGGATCGTGAAATAGATAGTAACGTTATATGATGCATTATGTCTACTGCAAGCTCCAACCCTGTCTACCTGTCTCGGCTATTACCATTAATATTTCAATTTTATGATAACCCTCACACTTGTTTATTAATAAACACCGTACCACATTTTACAGCTTAATTACCATTTAATTTACATTTTTATTCCCTTACTTTGAATAATTTCTCTACGTAGAAGTTATAAAAAAAATTCTTTTTTTTTTTTATTTTCAGGTTGAGCGGAAACCTTCATCAAAATTTACAAGCATCTGATTGTAAGTTATAATTTTAAATATTTATCATAAAATTAACATTTTTAATTTTGAAAATTAGATCTCTAATAATATTAACGAGACATAATAAACATATAATAATAATAATAATAATAATAATATATATGTGTATATATCTATTGACGTAAAAGCCATTAACGCCTATCACCGTAAGTGTAATCGATATTGCACGAGCCAGTCAGCGCTTATCAATCTGTAATAATTGCAGGTATTAAATGGGCGCTAATTATGCTTCGCAATGTTACACTATTAGTAGTTGTATTAGCAGTAATGGTAGTTGTACATATACGGGTAATAGTACAGTAATAACTGGTGTACCTCTATCAATCGCTGCGGAAACTATCCTGCTTACACGTGTACCGACTACTCCCTATTATCAACTAAATTAAATATCTACTTAAATAACCGTTGTCTAATTGGGCTTATGAATTATTTAATTCAGTTAATTATTGAATTAACTAATTCTAAAGATATAAACAAATAAATTTATTAATCAACAAAAAATTAAATAGATTGAGGGTTTAGACAGAGTTAGAGAGCTCGCAACTGATAATATAAACGGAACTCTGGAATGCAGCAATCCAGGAACCAGTCAAAGTGCAAGTGGGTCGCTGTGTAAGCGCGTTAACGTTTTCAGAAAGTGCTTTTAATAAACGTACGTCGAACGTCCGTATACGTTTTTTTTTTTTTTTTTTTTTTTTTTAAATTCCCTTTTTCTCTTCATCCATCCAGAATCCTCTGGCCTCTCATTTAGCTTTATGCGAGGCTTTTGCCGCTCACTTTTTTTTACCAAACTTTTTGCATCCCTCGCTTTTATATCCGAGCAGCTCACCACTCCCTGCCCCCTTTCCCGGTACACATTATGCACACTCCAAAATTTTAAGTACATTTCGCTCTAGCGACATCTAATCTTTTTTACAAAGCTAAATTTAATACTTTCTCTCTACTCGGTTCGCATCCACTCACACACACTCGCTATTTTATATATTAATTATTTTTCATGTCTATGAAGTTTTAGTTTTTTGTTTTTAAATCCACAACACACCCTCAGGTAAAACAATTTTATTTTTATTTATATTTGTATTTATACATCCGCGTTGTACCTTTGAAAAATTTATTATCCTTTTAGAAATATAATTTTAATTATAAATTCAGCAAATATTTAGCAAATAGTGCGTTTATATTATTTCAAAGAACAATATCAGGGGTGAGACGAATAGAATAGGTTCAATGTCAGTATTAGGGGTTCGATCGTGATTGAATGGAAGCTCGAGGATAATTACATCGGAGCTTAATTGTGACTCGCAGGCGTCGAAGCTTATCTCTCCTTCTCTCAAATTCATACATTTACTGTTATTATTATTATTATTATGATTATGGTTATCATCATCATCATTACACGAGGAAACTAAATTTATCTCTGTCTTACTTAACTACGGGATTCCTTTTACGAGCTGGGTCAAGTTATCGCATCAATTGAGAATCGTTACACTAAATTTAGCTAAACAATTAACCCTCGTAAATTAATGTCTAATAATAAGATCAGAAAGATGTCTATATTTACTCACATGCCTCTCTTCGACGGAATTTAGACCTGGAACAGAAAAGAAAACTCCAATAAATAAAATGAATGGATGAATGATAATATAAATAAAAATAAACAAGGATAAAGTTTAAGATGTCGAATGTCAGATGTGCTGGAGACATCGTTTGAGCTGGTTTAGTATAAAAGGCAAAGTAAAGCTATAAGGCCGTTATTAAAGGAGCATCGATGCCAAGCACGATGCTTTTATCGAATAAATCGAGTGGCCGGAAGGCCAGAGTCAGCTGTAATTCGACTCGACGAAATACTTGCATGCTTACACGAGTTTAGAGGAATTTACTCAAGTTGAGAGAAGAACCAGCACCCGAATAGCCTCAGGGCTCTTTCCTCTTTCCCTCAATACAACAAATTCCAGCTCCGCGATCCAGAGTCTCTTTCCTCTTTCCTCTTTCTTCCTCTTTTTTCCTCTTTCTTCCTCCCTCGGATTCCATTCTGCAAGACTTGACTTGACTACTCGACTACTCGACTACTCGTATCGTCTTATATACCCTTTGACAAAATATAAAATGCCGGAGTAGAGATAAATAAAAAATAAAATAGCTGTATAGTACCCGTGGGTAAATAAAAGCTCCCGGACGTCCGCTAGATTTTAAAACGCTCAATTATACTTTTTATTCTTCAGACTCCTCTTCGGAAAATATTTTTATTTTATAATTAAATGACAAGAATTCAAGTGAATGAAAATATAAAGGTTTATAAATACCGAGCGAGATAGTTTATAAGAACTTTTAATACAGACTATGGACCGTATAGTACTACATAAGAATGGAAAGAGGATTGTTGAGAATCCAATTGAGGCGGGAACTTCATGTAAAGAAGATGACAAGCAATAGCTGAAGCTCTATAGGTTTCACTGTGAATGTTCCTGGTGGTGTAAGTGAGTCAACCCGTGCATTGGTGTACTAGAACGGAAAGGGAAAATGTAATGTACGTAAGGGGACGTGGTTTAAAGTACTCTTGTGCCAAGAGAAGCTTAAGCCCGGTGTATAGCTGTGAGCCCTCTGATGCTCAAGGCAGAAAGCCAACCCAAGTCACTCGGATATGCTTGTAGTTGTAGTAGAAGTGTAGATCCAAGTTTAGGAGAGAAGACGCGTCGGAGGAAAAGGAGAAGGAGGAAGACGGTTCAGACCTTAGAAGTAGGTGTCGAGAAACGAAGAACGAGGGGATGAGAGGAAGAAACCGGCGAGGAAATCCACAGCTTTGTCAGCATTCCTTCAAAATTGAGTTCTAACACGTAATGCTCCGAGATGATTCTCTGGTGGATCTCCAAATCTTTGGATCTCTGGATCTCCGTTCGGTCTTGGTACATGTTATCGAAAGTTATTTTTTTTACCGCAAAAAATGGTGAGAATTATTTTTTCCATTTTTGGTGTAAAAAAAATACAAACGCAGGCGAGATGTTTGGATTGAGGTGGTGTAAAATAAAAAGTTTAGATCGGGAGGAAAATAAGATAGAAGATAAAAGATAAAAAAGTGGATGACGAGGGTCGGATATTGGACAAGAAGGTGCTTCTGGATGAAGACGCCGAGTAAACATGGTACGAACAAGCTGGCCTCATTCTCATCATCGGTGTACACACTCGATAGCTACTACTCGAGGATCCAAATCGATGGGGACGTGCCGACGTTGCAGAAAAGCTTCTTTCAACCCGAGACCTACTTCACTTTTACTTTATTTTTAAAGATACCTCCACTTATTTATCTATTTATTTTTACCATCGCTCTTTACTAGTTTTTCTACTCGCTTCATGCTTGTACTCTATAACATGATATATTTTTTTTATTAAAAAAATAAAACTTACCACCGTTGGGCTTTAAATCGTCGGGCTGACCACGATGGAGATCAGGTTTTGTAAGCATAGACAATGGGTGAGCCCCAGCTCCTCCAGGAGCAGCGCCTCCGGGGGGAAGTCCCAGGCCCAAAAGAGCTGCTGAGGCAGAGGTGGGTACTTGGAGTCCGCCACTGGGTCCGAGGCTAGGAAGACCGGGGATTCCGGGGTGAGGGCCCATCGCTGCGCCAGGAGGCATTTGTTGGGCGTGCATTTGCTGCAATAACCTCGGCAAATCGGGTCTTTGTTGCTATAATTGTAGAAAAATAATGAAATTTTTGTTATTATTACTTAGTACATATTGATATATTTGATTGGATCATTTGTTTGCCTTGATTAATCACAAGTGATAATGACATAATTGTCAATATTGTTTTATAATTCAGCATCAAAATTGGTACGATCAATGTTTATACCGTTTAAATATGACGTTTTATCATCGGTAATAAATAATATATAATAATGATAATAAAATGAAGCGAATGCCGAATAGGGGATAGGGGAGCAGAGAGAAAATTAGGAGATTAAAATTGCTGACAAGGGTGAAATAAAATCTATCCGTTATATCAATTGGATTATTATCCACATTCACCCTCAACTAGCACGTAATTTTAAAATAAAAATGTTTTATTTTTTAGTTTTTAACACCGGAAATCACGATTGGGAAAATTGAAATGATAAAAATATCTGAAAGTATATAGAATTAATGAATAAAGACAGAACAGAGAGATTTAGTAGTCAGAGGGTTGATGTCCGTGCATTACATTGAGTCCCAGGGCTTCGTTAGCTTGGTCTGTTTATTGAACGTGCGCTCATATACTCTGTCGTCACTGATGAATAAATAAATCCACTGGTTCACGTGAAAAAGATAAATAAATAAATAAAAATAAAAATAAACAGAGAAAAACGTAATATACAGAGAATGAGTAATTCAGCGATTCACGAGGACTTTGGGTTGAGTTCTTTTGACTGTACAGTACTCGGTATACTTTTTTCGTTACACTCATGTTGAAACAGAGTGTTTTTTTTTTTTTTTTTTTTTTTTTTTTTTTTTTTTTTTTTTTTTTTTTTTAATTTTTGTCTGTACCTTTTTTTTTTTTTTTTTACCAACTGCTGTTTACAGAATAAATTTTATTTTGTTTTAAAAATGAAAAAAAAAAAAAAAAAAGCACTTGTGTAAATCTCGTGCTTGTGAGCCACATTTTCCGATTGATTATTCATTAAAAGAAGATTAAAAAGACTTGATAAATATTTGCAGCCACTTTGTAAGTATTTACTTTTTCAACCGAGTATTTTTTTATTATTTTTTTTACCTCAAATATTTATAAATTACTTATTTATTTACTCAGTATGGACTTTATGGAATAAAGATTCGTACATTTTGAGTAAAAATAAAGCCGAATTGGTACTAAATATAGAATCGGTGGGTATTAAGTTATTATCAGAGGTTGGAGTGAGTAAAAATGACTGAGGCGAGAAAGAGTATCCCCAGAGCAACGACAAACAAATCGTAAATTATTTCAATAGCTTTTTGGCTTTCCTGTTGTATTTAATGTCTATACATAGATATAGATATAGATATATTTAGTCGTTGTCGGTGTGAGAGCAAAAGTCAAATAGGAGTGAGAGAAAAAGGAGCTGAGACTGAAGGATTTGGGAGTTAAAGAGGGTAGAGGGTAGTATAAAAGGGGGCAAAATTACTCTGGAGCTCTGGGGCTTCATGTACACTCGTTAGAACGGATTGGGGTTGGTTCAACCAGAGGAAAACCAACAACAGAGTTCAGCAGTACTAGTACCACCAGCCATACCAGGGTTGTAGTAGTTTATTGTTTGTGTGAGTGTGTGAGAGTGTATTAGACAGAGCCGGAGCCAGGTCAGCACATGAGCTGTGAGTTGTCAGTTTGAGGGTAGTGGTGTGGGTTAGAGAGCTATAACTACCACGGGAAAATGTTACTCAGTAGATGGTTTTGGGTATGAGTGCTCGACTATTACGGCAAGTAGTTTGCTGAGATAATTAAATGGCTTAACGATATAATAAGCCAGACGTTAGTACGACACGGATGGCTGAGAAGTGAAACATACATTTCGTGACGTTAAATTGCATCTAACACTTTAACAACTGGTTAATACTAATACATACAACATAAACAATAATATATAAAATATATAACATATAACTAACCGTTGAAAGTTTTAAACTTTTCGGTTTTTATTTGTGTCACTGCGGGTTTACTCGTGTTTATTGAAATAAAAATATATATTTATATAGATATATATGATAAAGTTTAAGCCCAGAGGGTGGTAGATGGTAGAATTCAAAATTCTAGGTCACAATCCTTGTGGGTGAAGAGTGCAAAAGTAGTAGCTCGCGATGAGAATTTAACCAGAGCAGAGTGAGGATCATCACGCGAATCCGCTCTTGGGTATCACGGATCAGCAGTTCTTGGCCGGTGCTTACTGCCAGCTGACTCGGCTCCGGCACGGATAAAGATGAAAAAGTTTTGCTTCGCTATAAAACCCGGCTAATGAGAAAGATTTAAATAAAAGGGGTTTCTAAGTTATCAAACCGTCTACTGTTTAGTTCGGCTGGTTAATAACTTGCCAAACACTTTTTACAACTTTTTATGTTAAACCATTCCACAATAATTGAATTTAAACTTTTTCCAGTATTTAATCAAATATTCAAGCGTTCACTTGACACAAATACCCGACACGGGCTTTAATTTGCTTTTAATAAAATATTTAATTAAAGATTATGAGTTATCACTGTAATTGACGCGTTTTAAACGAATTAAGTTCTCGAAAGTTTTTAAATAAAATGACACAGTAGTAAGTCGGTTATAACTCGGTGAGGTGCAACGTTAAATCCCGTGAGAGTTGCGGTGAAATGGAAGGAATCCTCGGGTCTAAGAGCCAATGTGTAGTAATGCAAAGGGCTTGATAAGAGATAGGGTTGTCAGGAGGACAAAGACGGTTGATAACTTTGAGAAGACTTCTTGTGTGTAAGGATTTCCAAGCGTGCAGAGTACTTTACTGTAGAGGAGGAAGGAAACGACTCTGTCGAATTAAATGGAAAGAGGAAGAGGAAGAAGACGAGAAGGATGAAGATGAAGATGAAGATGAAGACAATGTGGGAAAGGAAGATGAGGACATTGTCGCTTGCGTGAATTCAAAATTGATCCCTCTGTTTTACAGTCCCTCAGGGGTTATTTCCTCCGTTGGATCTGCAGCCTATTTTCCGGAACGGGTGAGCGAGGAATGCTGATTAGTTGGCGCTCGAGCATACACCACCATAACACTATAACCTATCCAACTGGCAGAGTTTACTAGCAGGTTAAGTTAGCACGCCGACTGAAGAGATGTTCTCTCACTGTGAATGATAAGATTCATAGGAGATTCGTGTGTCGGTGTTGGTTGGCGGTGGCGACACCAGAGAGACCGGATAGATAGATATATCTACATCTATAATATTATAGGTAGTGTGAGGGACCGAGATGAACGAACAAGGGAAGAAGGAATATGTCGAGTCTGGTCTTGGGTGATGGTGAAGCGAACCCCCCGGCTTAATAGAGAGGAAATTGAGTACTCGAGAGCAATATTGAGGAGAATTTCAGATTTGCGAGTAGAACAACCAATTGAGAAGATGAGGCGGTAAGAGATTCTCTTTTCTTCTCTTAACAGGAAGGAGATAGTTATGCTCGAATAAGACGAAATACACTTAAATGTGTATATAGTTATATGTTGAGCGTGTTTTAATTAATGTCTGGTTTATGATTGTCTGGTGAAAATTATTGAGAAAATGAAAAACAATTTTGATAGGATTCAATAAAATAGGTGATCGTTAATTGGTTTTAATTTTATTGTCGTTTTGAATGAATGAGTGAATGATGAGTGAATAACTGAATAAGTGAGTAGTTGATTGATTTGATGGTTTTAATGACACTGGACGGTTTTAAATAAAATACTTACGCCAATAATTGAATTTAATTCGGTCATTGTGACTTGTTTTGCGCGGTCGACAGCACTGGCCACTTGCTGATGATGCTCTTGTGACAAAAATGGCAAGATCTGCCCGATGATGGCGTTTAACCGTTTGGCAATCTCCGTCTGTAAGATCAAAGAACAAATAGTGAATTAATATTGAGGTCAATAAATCTCGAGTCTGTTGAACTAGTCAAGTAGTGATAGATGAGGGTTAAGGAGTAGAGAGTTGAGAGTTGAGAGAAGAGACGAAGATGAGAATGCTGGTGGTAGTAATAATCGTGAGAGATGCACAAAAGCTTTCAGTGCAAACGACAAGACGTTGAGTGTAGGACACCCGCCCGCAAGGAGCAATCAAGCTCAATATCAAAGCAAGACGAGCTACCAAATTGAATCAACCAAGTACCAGCGTCAATTTCTCAACGTCAACCGCATCTCTTAACCTCTCTTCATCTCTCACACTCTTACTCTCTCACTTACTTACTTATACCGTAAACCATTTATTTTATACATAATAATAATAATAATGATACTACCGCTCGTCTAATAATTTTATAAACTTATATTTGAAATTTGTTTTTCATAAAATGACTTGTCGACTTTGATAAACTTTCAATTAATTTAAAAATAGTAAAACAGAGATAAAGTAACAAAAAGCTGTCGAGTAATTATTTAAAAACACTCAATTGAGAAGATGCGAGAGTTATTTACAGTTTGTGGTGAAATTTGTCGCGAGATGAAGAAAAAAGTGAAGTAAAATAAAAAGCAGACAGTAGAAATTGGATTAAAACAACGAAAGCACGTAGAAAGCGACGAGAAAACCATCTCGTTGACGATTCAATCTTCAGACGACTAATAGAATTACTCAGACACCGTCGAGCTTTTTTTTTTTTTTTTATTATTTTATTTCTCTTTTACTTTAACTCTCCTGCTTCCATTACTACTACTAAACTCACGGCAATTAAAGTGCCACGAAAAGCCGCTTTTCGTTCACCACTTCAGAACATTTACTTTTTTCTTTACTCTCTACATCTACTGACAAAAAAAAAAAAAAAAAAAAAAAAGAACTCTATTTCATTTCAATTTGTAATAGTATTAAATATTAAAATATTTAAAAACTTCTTCTCTGAAGAAATATCAGGAAATTGTCAATATTTAAATTATAATATCAATATTATACCTTATAATTTGGATAAAACAATAATCTTTTTTTTTGTTGACAATAATTAGTACCAATTAGACTAATGTCTACCCTCTTTTGGTTACTAATTTATGAGGTATGTAAAATAAATAACAAATAATAATAATAATAATAGTAAGGGTAATAATAATAACTAACCAAACAACTCACGTGTACCACATAGCATGTCAGGGGATCATTAACAAGCTGGCAAAGTAATCCCCTTGTCATTTATATAATACGCAGGGTATGTAGCGTATATATGTACTCCATCAACATTCAACATCACCGCCATCACACCATCTACCACTACGAGCACCAGCAGCAGGCGTCTTTATTTCTTTTATTTTGTCACCCCTAAACGAGCTACGGCTCGAGGCGTCGAGTACCACTGGGGTGTGAACGCTAATTGAAATATCGCAGCCACTGAAATTCCTGACATTCTCACCCTCGTAGCACACACTCATACTCGCACTCGTACTCTAACAATTACTGGGACTACAACGAGTTTTAAGTAATGGTTTGAGTAGATGGAAAAGGGCGTACGTTCAATCTCGCGATAACTTTAAAGGTGAGGGTGAGAGTGAAAAGTGAAGAATGAGATGTGAGGGGCTGAGGAATGGGTTTTTAGGGTTCTGTCTGCTAAGGAGATACGTTTTCAAGGCACCAGCTTTAAACCTCGGTTTCAGGCTCTCAAATAAAGGGGATATGACTCGTTTTAATTACTCGTCACCTCACCCCCAGCCATTAAGCTTCTGATTATAATAAAAACGAAGAATAAAAGGGAGAAATAATAATGTTAGGCTCAACCGGAGAAGCCGAGTTTTGTTTAAATTTTTAAAATATTAAACCCTTTGGACGGATAAGTTGATTTTACTCATACTATCTGCTAGACAGGATACTTTAACCGTGGTAAAAAGGAAAATAGGAAAAAGGGAGGAAAAGTTTGAGAGTGAGAAGGGAAGATTGCAGAATCGAGGAGGCGGGGAGCAGCTGCAGACGTAATTGCGTTCCCGAGAAGTTTTCCCTGGGCGAAGGAGGTAACCAAGAAAATAATGAATGGGGTTCAAGTGCTCTCTAGTAAGCTGAAGGGTGAATGAGTGAGTCAGTTGTGAGGTAAAAGGGTCTAACTCACTTTTTTTTCCTTTTTTTTTAAAACAGACCAGAGTTTCACTCTTTTTTTTTTTTTTTTTTATTTTTATCTGGGTAGCAAAGCTGTTTTCAGGCTGGCTCGTTTCCTGGTCTCTTGTCTTACGTCTTACTCCAATAAACCGACTCTTTACCTACTGGACTATTAATTTATTTGCTTTTGTTCGGGACAAAAAAAAAAAAAAAAAAAAAAAAACTTTCATCTTTCAACACTTTCTGGTAAATAAAAGTTTACTTTGAATTCAATGTGTTTTTTTTTAAGCTGGATGAAAATTTTATTTAGAATATAAATTACAATAAAAAGTTTAAATACATTAAAGTGCTTGGAGCATTGTGTAGAATAAGGTTAACCGCACTCGAGTATAGAGTAATGTAGGGGTAGTTTTATAGGTAGGGAATAGGGAATAGGGGCTTAAACGTTAACTGGCGTAGAGGCGTGGCATGAAAATGCAAACCAACGAACCAAGATAAAATTCTTTAGCTGTAGTAAAACGGTGACGTTAACTGAATGCTCCCACGACGCCTCTTTTAACTTTTTCTTCCTCTTTTCCTCTCAACTCGCAACACCCTCATCTTTTCATCCCCATACGTATACATTATATCACTATATACCTCCTTATATTCATACTCTTTCCTCTTACCCATATGTATAAAAGTTATATTACATATATGTAGACATTACTCAAAAGTCTACTGCTACGGCTGTCGATACCTCAAGAGATACCTCGATAATTCAATACTGGAAAAAAAAAAATAAAAATAAAAAAAGCCCTCGAGAATCCCGATACTTGTAGTATTATCAAGTATTTTATAAACTTATATATATTTTTTCTATTTTTATTTTATTTATTTTATTCTCTTCTTTCCACTTGTAACTTTTCCCGTCAATACCAATGCTATAAAGTCGGATATATGTTCTCGAGAAAAGTTATTTCGTTCTTGTAGTTTTTATTCTACAAGATTGATAAATATATATAGATATGTCTATGAAAAATGAATAGATAGAGAGAAGGAAATAAAAGAGAAATATTATGTTGACTTGTGTTTTATTGATATCGGGAATCGCGAAAGGAGATAGTTATTTATATTTTATATTTTAGTTTGAAACGGTGATTGTTGAATTTAGTAGCCGAGAATGTCTTAGAGTGAATCTCATTAGCACGGTGGAATCAGTAAATTGTTTCTGGACTAACAGACATCTCATCAGAGAATCGGACTTGGAGAGACATTGGAATCAAGCATCAAGCAAACAGCAGTCAGAGTTTACTGGCAGTCGACACAGTAGGTTCATTGAAACATGAAACAGTAGTTGTCCGTGTCCCCGTTGTCATCGTTTGAGTTAGGACGGTGCTCGGGGTTCGAGTTCGGGAGTTGGGAGACCAGACTCGCTATGAAATTGAATAGAACAGAACCAGAATGGACTATTATGTAGTAAGGTTCAAAGGTAAACAAGAATCAATCAATTGTAGGTCGATGTCGATGTGTATACCATTCTAAAGAGACAGTTGACAAAGCAAGCACCGAAGGGTATGTGTAGACAAAGCTGACATCCAAACAGAGATACACGATACATCCCCAAAGGGGGATGATGGTAATGGCCATAGTTGTAGTTGTAGTGTACCAAGAATCACAGATCGGAAATTATTTCTATCGCAATTGCTCAGAGTTTTTCAGTTAGTCAACCCAGTGTGTGTGTGTGTGTGTGTGTGTGTGTGTGTGTGTGTGTGTGTGTGTGTGTGTGTGTGGTTGTCGATTTGAACGGGAAAAATAATGGACCGAGAACCAGAAGCCAAAGTGATCTCTTGTCATGTAGATAAAATCGATACGAACAAGAAGAAGAATAAGCAAAAGGGTGATGACGTCCTGAATTTGTGGTTGTAAGTGGTCCTTGAGCGATTGCAAATGTACGAGAGACCTACCCGATAGACAGCGAAAAACCTTGGTGTTTGGATATTTGAACAGCCGAGTGCTTTGTCAGCACTTTACTTACTTGAGATACTACTTGACTAGTTGGCTATATGGATCTATAGTGGTCCTGTATAATATGTACAGTGTGTGAGGGTGAGTGTGCAGCGCTGACCCTAAGGCTTGCTATTTTCCTCAATGCCTTTAGTATTTGAGACGAAGCGACACTTTGTGTTGGATATTTCAGAGGGTCAAACTACTCTCCGTAAAAGGTCAAGTATTTGCATAATGTCAAGGACATTTACAATGGCTCAGGAAATAGGATAGTTGGAAGCAATGACATCTACGACCCGAATGGTACATCTTTTATTACTGTGGTATGAATTAAATATTGAATGACAATGTATAGTCTTGGTCAAGTATAGGTTACACTGTTGGTGCTGGTGTTGGGAGTAATGATTGGCCGATGTCAAGATTGACGAGATACAAGAGCTTTTGAGTGGTATACACGATGTTCGCATGAACGAGGAATGATCGATTATCTTAGGTTCGCTCACTGGGATCCGGTGAATTAGGAGTAATCATGGATATTGAACGTTACTCCTTCCATGCGGAAGACGACGAGGGTTTTCAGTACCTGATCGTCTGGTGATATCGCTAATAAGGGGGTGTCCTTGAACACGATATAAACTATACGCCAGACTCAACTAATACTACCAGATCGAAGGTACACACCACTTACAACGGGATTGCCTTTACAATCTAATACATACTGACAAGCTCCACACTAGACTTGCTAACTGCTTCGTCCCTATTTAAATCCAAGCCTTTGCTCCACAGCTAGTTAGATTATAGTACAAGGGAACCAACTCTGCTCTACTCTCTGACATTGACGTTTGCAACAAGATCACCAGCATACAATGTTGTGAATAGACAGATGGCCGCTGGTTAATCGACCGAGCGTAGCAAGACTCACTGAAACCACGTTAACGGGTTTGCACGATTTGATACCATTTACTCGCACACATACACTCTCACCACACTTTGTACGTCCATGCATGTATATATATATATATATATATATATATATATATATATATATATATATATATATATATATATATAAACTAAACTCTGCTCTCTGCACTCTGCTCACTGCCGCGTGTTCAACCGCAACCGACTAGCTCGTACATCGAGAGTGGCTTGCCCAGTCGAACGATGCTTTTGGCTTGACCAAGAACCACATCCTCATGTTCATAGGCTTGGTAACATTCACTAACTAACGCAGATAGATATATATATATATATTCGTCAGATCTTTCTTCTATTTTTCATTTTCGACTTATGTTTTTAATAATTTACAATTTCAAGTTGTCGTACGCTTTGGGACTCAATCAATGATAAATTATTATCTATCTAACCATTTTAATGAAATTGAATTCTCTTTATCTACTCGGCTCTATTAATATGACAAAATCCCCTTAATCCTCGAGATAAAATCATAGAGTTAATTTAGTACTCGCAGTCCAATCCGTAAAGTAGCAGTAATTAATTATCAAGATGCTATTATAAAAAGCCTTAACAGATTCTCTAAACTTGGGTCATCCTAATTGACTCGGTTGTTCGTACAGCCGTAATTAGTGCTGATGAATGAAATAGAAACCATATTGTATAGTTGGAGTTGAAGTAAATCGTTGATTTGGGTGCATTGTTAAGTTGTGGCTTAAAACCGTTGGAAACGTTATCACCAATATGAATGCACTAGTTGTACTTGGGTCTAAACTCGGCAACAACTCGTATAAAGTATACACAACGAGTAAAGTCTGATCAAGAGAATAGATAGAGAATACAGAAAGTAGATGTTGGAATAGAGCGAGAGATATCCGGTAGGTTGTAGGTTGTAGCTCGTAGGTTGTAGCTTGTAGCTTGTAGCTGGTAACTAAAGCATCAGAATCTAAGTGTGAGTGGGTGGATGCGGTTGGACTAGGCTCACACCCACCCGAGTGTGGTCACTCTCTGGTCGAGGCGATGTGAGAGTCCACTGGTGACCACTAAACCCACCTGATGTATCCAAGTTTCTCTTTGCCTCTCAGCCATTTGGCTCTTCCTATTCACCTTCCCACACAGATAGTACTTCAGACTAACCAGTATGCATCAATGTACTAGTGTACTGGCATCACTAACACCGAGGGTGATGCTATTAGTAGCGATGTTGTAGTTGTTATAGTTCTTGTTATACTTGTAGTTGTAGTTGTAGTAGTAGGTGGTTGATAGTAATGGTGGTGATGTGAAGGCTTCGACCTTGATTCAACTGGAGCCAACTCTGGCTGGCAGTGAGGCAACCAACCAACCAGCCCACTAGCCAGCCAGCCAGCTAGCCAGCCAGCCAACCAACCAGCCCTTTCCTTTGGAACACTCTGACGCGCAAACCCGTAGCTCTGGCTTGGAACCGCAAACCCACAACGGGCTACTGCCTTGATTAAACGCACCATACACCGCCATTATCGCTGATTGCGCTAAACATTATCGGACTTGCCACTGGGCACTACCACCTCTCGATACATGTTGCAGCAGTAGCAGCAGCATTATAATACCAACTATAACCTACATAGCATAGTAATACCATGAAACCTAGACACACCACATCAGAGAGCATACAGAGAATAGGGAATGAGAGTAGATAGTATTGTGTGTGTGTGTGTGTGTGTGTGTGTGTGTGTGTGTGTGTGTGTGTGTGTGTGTGTGTGTCAGTATTGTATGCTGTGATCCACCCACGGGACAATTATTGGCCAGGTTGCTCCAAAGCTTTCCGCTTTTAGATCCAGTATGTATTTCGCTATCTAACTCCGGTGGTGCTGTTGTTGCTGTAACTATTGTTGGACTGGGTCTCGGCTGACACATTCATCGGATATATTTCTCGATAGACGGTTCTCCAATCGCTTATCTAATGTTCCTTTTGATAATAATTTCACAATGACTACAATGACTAGCATTATGGTTATGATGGAACTGAAATTCTGAGTGGGTTTAAAACACAAAACTTTGGCAATACTTGGACGAGTTTAATTACCGGATTAATATTAGTTTATAAAATAATCAGAGCTCTTGTAAACAACTAACCAGCAATATTTCAGGCTGGTTGGTGGGTGTGTTCGCCGAGGAAAGTTTTACCTTCCAAACAATGAGAATAAGTGTATAGGTATAAGGTATACATTTAAAATTATTAGTGAATATAAGAGCAAGAGTGGGTGTAACACCACAAACCTATCTTTGTCTCTCTTCGGTGTAAATATATAGTAGAGTGTAGGAGGCAGGAGGCAAGTTTGTAATAATTTTAAGCGACTCGGCAGTCCTCGGGGAACCTACTTAATGTACGACGTAATTAACGGTGGCGTTCACCAGTCGCGTATAACAAGGCGGAAAGACGGTTGTGCTACAACGGGGTGGTAAATTTTCCTCTCTCTTTCTTCATTTCCCATCTTCCATCTCCCATCCCAAAGCCAGCTCGATTTCTCAGTCGTCTTTGTCGCCGTCTTCGTCTTTTTGCATTTACTCTCTGCCCGAGGCTCTCCGCAAAACACAAATTAGCGTCGGGCTCTGTAGTAGTATGTATGCTTCCCACTCTGTACTCTGTAATACCGAGCCGCTACGACAATAAGCAATAAAGACCGACAGCGTAAGGGTTAGAGTGTATGAGCAAATTGGATGAATGTATATGTACGTATTCATGTAAATGTTCAAGAGAAAGAGATGTATAATATTATATACAGGCCCCTCGTTAATGCGTTGACGCCTTGGTCTTGCTTCGTCGTCCCTATTTCACTCCATATATATATATATATATATATATATATATATATATATATATATATATATGAACATTTACATACTCAAGACTCACAATACCGCAGCCATTCACCCATTCAAGCAACCCCCGTACTAAAATGCAAACTCTCGTCTCTCGGTGCCTTATTACGTTCTCCCGCACACTTATTCTGACTGATATGTCCTCACCAAACAAAATCACTCTCACACCACAGTTCTGTCACTCGTGAATGCTCCCTTATTTATTATTTACTCACACACCCGAGTTTCTATCTCTACTGTGCTTTGCCGTGAATTCTCCAAGTAAATTTCTTGGGCAAGTGATTTTATAAAGTCTTCGAGAATCTCAACGGTTTGTTGGGGTGAACTTAAATGAATTATAAACTAGGGAATAAAACTTCAACTCCGAGGAAGCGTTTAGATTCTCAAGAATTAATTGACTGTTAAAAAATATCGCTTCTTAATTACCCATTCATTAAGTATAGGAAAGAGGATATAAGATATAAGATCAAGTTTCTTAATTAAAAAATTACTCTGATTTTAACTCTCCTCCAATGGAATTAAAATATATTCATATATGTTTTCAATATAATATAATATAAATCTCTTAGAGAAAAAAACCAAAAAACCTGACCATGCTATTTTTCCATATCGTTGTTAAAATTCCATTATTTTCATCAGAAAAAACAGCAACTTCAATTAAATAAACCCGCAGAATATTCCACGTATCCGAGTTATTTCATTTCTGTATGCATAACGTATAAAACTTATCATGCTCCAGCCTCCCCCAGACACATTTATACATCCTCATATCCTCATCATCATATCTGTGTGTAAATGTATAAAATACACATACAAGAGTTATATACAGCGTTAACCACACTGGATTTTTAAGTCCCACAGATTCTCGTTTCATTTTCATCCCTCGTATCCGTATCATCATCTAAACATTCGTAATCCGTCCTACCTCAATGCCGACTGAAAGTTATAGAAGCGACGCTGATAAAATACATATTTTTTACAGCCAACTGTTTGAGTAACTTTATCAGTTTCCCATACTCCTCATACCTATAACACACACGATCTTATACACCACCACTTGGCTCCATATTTATATTTATTTTTTTATTTCACTACGACTTTTATGACACATTCAAGCAGTGGATTCTCGCTTTACTCGGCTCCTTCTTTTTCATTTCATTTTATACTTTTTCTTCCAGCTACATCTCCATCTTTCCTTCACCAGACAGTTATTTTTTACTCTCTTTGCTCCCCTATTCAGAGAGCTGTAAAGGGAGTCAATCCCCAGAGTTTTGTCGTTGGGTTTAATATGTTTCATTTACATGCACACACTGACGTATAAAAAGTTCTGACACTGCTGCTGGGATAAAAAAACTCGAGCTCGCTGTTGTAGAATTTTTTTAGACTCTAGACTAGAGCGAATAGTAGAACAAGGAACGTTTTCTCCGGCGCCTCGTTTCCGCTTACCCTCTGCTCGGTTTTTATTTTATTAAACCCGGGGTACAGACCCGTGCCCCCTTATAGTTTACGTATACTTTACGTACCTACTAGCTGACTCGTAAAAAGCTTTTCAGGAGTTTCGGGTTCCAGCCGTAATTTTTTACTGGCACACTTTTTTTATGTGTAATAAGTATGTACCGAGTTGAGTAACTTTAATTTTTTTACTGCCTATACCGTTTATGATTTTATGTATTATACATATATGGATATTCTTTTTATAAAGGGGATAAAGAACATTGAAAATATCTGGTAGGTAATGAAAAAATTTTTTACCGACATCAAATGAATTTTTATAAAAAAATATTGAATTAATATGATAGGTAAAAAATTTATAAAATGATATTGAAGTTCTGACGGGCAATGAATTTAATTGTGAATTAATTAAATGGATTTTTATGATTTCTGAATTAATATTTAATAATTTTATTTCAATGGTACTTGTTTTTTTTTTTTTTTTTTTTTTTGGGTGTAAAATGTAAAATTAAATTTTTTCATTCTCCAATCATTTGGACTCATCAATTCAAAAGAGAATCCACTGTATACTCGACTCAGGTATTCCCTTTTTCCCTATCACCGTTTTGATTTTTAGCCATTTTCGCTGGTCTCCTGTTTTTTATTCCCCGATATTAGAAAACAGAGGATAAATAAATGAAAAAAAAAAAAAAATTGTTAAAAATATTGAAATAAAAGGAAAACGAGTAAATAAAAATTGGCAAGAATCACAAGGGGTAAAAAAATATAAATAAAAATAGAATAGAATACAATAGAAAAAGGTAAAAAAGTAAGGTAGGAAGAGATTGGAATTTGCGAGTATTGATCGAGGGGTATATATTTAGCTTTTTTTGCGCATGAGCTCGTTTAATCGGTAAATGAATAATGAGTGGCTGAAACGTCCGGGTGCAGAACGTGGCTAGCAGCGCTCTTGCTGGAAAAAAGCACGTGAAAAGAGAATAACGGAAAAGCAAATTGGAAAAGCGGGACAGACGAAATGAGAATTATTGCGCAAATAGACACAGAGCCAGCTTCCAGCGCAGTCCATAGCGAGCTGGGGCAAGTAAAGAGGAGGAAAAAAATATAAAAATTGAAAAAAATAAATAAATAAAGACTGGAAGAAGGGGATATGAGGATTGAGGACTGGGGGTTGAGCCAGAGGTCAGATCGAGTGCAAAACAAAATCAAATTATTCGTAGTGGTTGCCGTTATTTTCCATGCGTGAATTTTATTAATCCATACTATACCGAGCTTATATTTTTCATCATTTTTTATGCTCTTTTTAGATACTATAAAATATCATACCATTGAAATTTAACACCTCACTCGTAATTCAGCTTCAATGTAATTCCGGTCTTTTTCTCTACTGCTATTTACCCATCGGTACACTTTACATTAAAACCTTTTTATTATTATTTTTATTTTTATTTTTATTTTTATTTTTATTCTCTCTTTTCTATTGAATCGTAAAAACGGTCTATTCTATTTTTTACTTTTTTATTTTTTATTTATCATGAGGACAATGTTTACACGGGGAAAATGCGTCGCTCTTTAAACATTTTTCACTGTTGTATTTCGGCTCCGTACACTCTACAGCACATTGGACATGTGCTCTTGTAATCCACTGTTTGGGCCGTTTATTTATTTAACGAATTTGTTGCTGGGCATGAATTTTATCAACCGTTTTTTATTTATTTTCCATTTTAAATATTTAGTCATCGAGTTTAATTATTCGTCAGCTCGGTCGGGAATAAAGCACGTCGAAAAAAAAAAAAAATAAAATAAAATACAAAGGAAAATTTTTTCTCTATCAAAATATTATAAGAACAAGGATAAAAAAAATGTTAGCAATCGACGGGTAGGCCGGATTTGCGATAAAACGTTGGGATGGTGGAAAAAATACGGAGGGTGTGAACAGAGTGAACATGCCCTCGAGTAGAGCAAGGGGATGCCTTTTAAATATTCAATAAACGACGGCATTATTCTCGGCACGTCGACGCGTACCGGAGTGAAACAGTACACCGTACTGTAGAGTATACCGTTAAGAAAAAAGGAACCGCGGCGATGCGAGGAAAGCGCGAACGATAGTCTGAAAATAATAATAAAAAAGCTGTACACTGTACACTGTACAATGTACCCGGGAACGGGGAAAAATACATTAGAGAAAGAAAAAGTTAAGAACAGAAATAAAAAGACCCACCGGTAGAGCAAGGGTGAGTTTAAATGTTCTCAAAAGCTTACCTCACACCCTGATTTTCTACTCTGCGGACGAATTAAACATAGTTATATGGACGCAGACAGACCGACATGAAAAATAGTTGTACCACTGGGTCTGAGAGAGCAAGAAAGCTATTTATCCCCTTGAATTACCTGCCAGAAACTCAACCCTCATATTCTATAATTTTTATCTCAATCTCTGTATACATACATATATATTCATTCTATCCCTTGCAACCATTATTCTTCTCGTACCACAAACTTTCAACCCCTAATTTTATTTTTCCTAAAGATTTTTTCATTTATTATCGAGTATTTTATTCATTAATATCCATTGAATTTTATTTTATAAAATAGTTAAGTAGGTGTTTTTAATACAAATAATTATTAGCGAAAGCTTAGCCTCCGGAATTTTAAATTACTGCGGTAGGATCGCGTGATGGAGTGCTTCCTAAAGTAAAAGAAACAAAAAAAGCTCAGGATTAAGAACCCGTGGCGCTATTTCCATGTTATTACCTTGTTTACATATTTATTCAATAGACTGTGAGCCGAACAAACAAAACACCTTAATACTGAATGTTAGACATTCTTATTTTTTTCCATTTAAACTTTAAATAATCCCGCTTAATATATGTTAATGATTTATTAACACATATTTAAATAAAAATGTTTATTTTCTTTTTAATAAATAAATCATACCTGTTTGTGCATTTCCACATTGAGTCCGTAGGACATCTCGTAATACTGTAAATAAAAATAAATGGGATTATTATAGACAGATAAATGTTATTAGCTGAGTAAAAATGTGTATTTATGTAACTGGTGTATGATTTGTCTATCTGTCTGTCTGTCAATACATTATGTATGCACACACGTACATGTACAGACGACTTGTGTATGTGTTATCGTGAAAATGCCAATGAAAATGTATGATTCATGCAAAGCGTGATTGATTAAATGCATGGCTCAGTAACTCGGTACTAGTACGTGTCATATATAACATGGTAATACATGCCAATTCCACTTTTCATTTTAAAACGTTACGTGTAGTATGTAGTATGTAGTGTCGGATATATATTATACACATATATAATATATAATAACGAAATATCCATAAATGTGTATCGTGTATCGCGTACCGCGGGTTGCCAGAGGCCCAGAGAAAAGAGGAAAGAGGAAAGAGGCATACATATTACATATATGTATATACACATATTTATCTATATAATATTTACATATCTTTCATAAGACGGGTCAACTATATATTTTATTTTATTATATTTAATTTATAAGTATAAAAAAAAGTAAAAAGCTAAAATAAGAGGATTGAAATTCAAGACCGGTTTCTCGTGTAACAACGTTCCAACATCGTGTGTTACAAGTTAAGATATTATTTTATTTGCTAGACACTACTATTTATATATTTAATGCTTTTTTATTTTTATTTTATATTTATAGTATTTTTTAACTCACTATGTTTTAAATGTATTATTTACGGTCAAGCGATCCCAATGGTCATTAATTTATTTATTAATTTATTCAGAGATGAATTATTTATTCTACTACTGGATTTTTAGTATAATTTAATTATTCTCCTACAAAGTAGGAGTGTTTTAATTAAATATTAAAGTCTTGTAAGTTAATTTTTGCAAGTGTAAAAATAAAACACTCGGAGAAACGAATGATTATTATTGTTATAGTTATAATAAGTATAAAGAGTAATATAATATAAATGTAAAATAATAAACGGTGTTTCCGTTGGCGGTTTAGTTTCTATAGCATTTGCGACCTCGGCAAAGAGTTTGAGTGGACGAGGTTTTAACGAGCGTCCCGAATACCACAGTAGTCCTATCAAGTTATCCAAGTACCAACGAGCATTGTAAACGTCTTTTATGAAGATCGTAAAGAACCCGGTACAGTTCACCAGCTAAATATATCTCTATATATTTATATATTTTTATATATTTTAAAGACTAGACACGACCTGGGCGTTTTAACACCGTATCGCGATATTACTGCCTGAAATAATAAACCTGAATATTAATGGTTAACAATGACAGAAAATGCGATAAGCGATAAGCTATAGTTACTCTTTTAAACCGTGACATTAAATTTTCTTACTCAACAGTTACGATTACTAGCTCGAGAGTTCAAGGGAAATATCCTCGTTTACTATTTTTTATTATTATTACAAACAATAAAACATTTAACTGCCGATATTTACAGCTCTCAAAGTTTGTTATTCTTAAAATTTCAAATTGTTATTTGTTCTCTTAACTTAAAAAATTAACCAATCGAACTTGGCCTCTAAATAATAATTCGGTTTTATTGTCGCCAGTAAAATATTATATTTAACACCGGTAATTTAATTTTTTTTTTTTTTTAAACGTACATTCGACACCTGTATCCTTGTTATTATTTTCACCAAGTACCAAAATAATCGCCGGTGAAACAAGGAGAATGTGATAAATAAGGGGAGAATAAATTCGGGGCAATAACTAACACACCAAAGTAAAAAGTAGTAAAGCGAAAAATAAAAATATAAAGAAGAATTGCAATCACTTAGGTTAAGTGTTGGCAAGTCTTTTCTTCTTTATTACTTTAGCTTCTCGTTTTTACTCAACACTCAACGCTCAACACAAACGTTGCTCTGAAGACGAAGGAAGCAGGAGTTGTGAGGGAGCACTTTTGGACAATCTGCCGTGTACTATACTAGTGTAAGTACTAGTGCTGTGCCGGGCAATCGTAAAACTTGACGAGCTCGACAATTACATGAGAGAGTCGTAAAAACGTAATGTCCCGTGGGAGGTTTAGCTTCTCTTATACTCGGTATAAAATACTACACCATACTATAGTATAGTTGGCTCTGAAAGACACCAATCCTAAGCAGACGTAAGCGGGAAACACCCTCAAGAAAATGTTACGACGTTCAATATAAAATAAATCCCTATCATTTAACTTTTATCTTTATCTGTATTTTTATTTCGACTCTAACTTCCTCTTGTATTTTTCACCACTCTCCTTCAAGTTATAAGCATTACATTGTTTCACGGATTGCTACTGATGTATCGGAAATAAAGGGAAATTTATATCACATGTGAATACCGTTAATGTCTCGGATCTCGGAACTGGTGAGCTCTGAATTCTCTGAGTAGAAGTGAAAATAAAATAAAATTGTTCTATATTATTTTATATAGAGTCCGAGGAAACAGAGACTTGAGTATAATATGAAAACGTGAGTACTGAGTTGTATGGAGAGCAAACGTTCCAAACGGGGTCAAACTGTGCGGAAATGCTCACTCAACAACCAAAGGAAACACCACCATCCACCATCGTGTTCATTTGCTTTCCACTCACGGTTTCTATTCGTGAAACTCGTAGAGACGCTCAAGATACTTGTTGTTGTTTTATATTATGTATCATATTCTATACGCTGTGTTGAAAAAATATTTAAAATATAGACAAAAATAAAAGAGTTTTTGAATACTCGGAAAACTTTAAAGCCACCGAGTTTGAGTGTAATAGTCAAGTACTGCGTTATACTTTGGAAACTTTTATTTAAAAGACCTCCCCGAATGTCTTCAAATGTTTTTTTTTTTTTTTTTTTTTTTTTTTTTTTTATCAGCTCGTCAATGTTCGGCTGTTTTACTCAATTTTAAAAGCTCTATTTGGGTTTATGTTTGACCGTACAATTTATTTAAAAATTCTATAGTAGGCGCTTCCAATACCAAAGGAATTTTTTATTTAAAATTTAAATTAAGAATTTTTATTTTGAATAAAATGAATATTTTTTAGTCAGTTTGTTGGTTTTAACTATTAAAAAAAATTTATTATTTGGTATTAAAGACGCAGTTAATAATTAAATAATAAAATAATTTTTTTTATAGCACACCCTAGTACAAATAACTCACCATGACGTAGTGGCGCTGCATTTCGGTCTTCTCCTGGGCGAGTTTCTCCAGCTCCAACTTAATACTAAACAAAACAAGCAGGAAATCGAACGTGTAAGCTAAGACATTGGTAAGTGCAGGCAACATTCAAGCAATTGTTAATTACTTATAACTTATAATTAAAGATTAGGTATTAATAATTAAAAATTATCTCTATTATAATAATAATAAAATTAGTAACTCAAAACCCTCCAGCAATTACGTTAATTAATATTTAAATTTTTGGATGGACGTTTGTAAAACAGTAAATAATTAACTGGGTAATTGATGGAGGGTTTAGAATCGTGTCACTCGGTATAGGGAAGTTATAGTAATGGTAATAATAATTATAACAACAACATGGCGTGGGGGTGAAGTGCACAGCAAGCCGTTAAACATACAATTATTGCAGCCGCAGGAACATCGATAATGATCGTCATGGCGGCCAGTTTCGTGCGGGTTATAATTAATGTCGTCCACCTCTCTTTTATTTCATTTATTTTTATTATTATTATTATTTTTCTTGTTATCAACTGGAGGTTGTTGTTATCGTCACAAAAGAATACATTTCTCTCACTCCACACCCCTCAGCCCATCACCCTTCCAGCATTCCGGCCCTTTAGTTCTCGATATAATAATAGCACTGACGTGCATCATTGAACTTGCATTGAGGCGTCTCTATGTTTACTCATGAATATTGTACACCGCGTGGTAAACCCGTGAAATTTCTGTCTATCATACATTGTTGGAATATATATATCTAACTTCCATTGTAATTATGATCGTGCAATTTCATTTAGTTGATATGTACTATTATATTAAATATGATATGTAGTTTGTTTTTAATCGAGTTTACTGTTTTCAACACCGAGAAAAATAATTTTTATAAATTATATTAGATAAAAAATTTTTCTCTCAGTGTAAAAACAAACTAAATGATTTTTTTGCTATAGTACAATAATAATGATATGATGTTAATAATGTTAAATGTAGATGATTAATAGTGTGTGTTTGTTATTTTATTAATTAATAAACAAGAGTGTGAGTGTGTTATTATTATCATCGCGGTGGCTTACCATCACGTAATGCCTCTGTATCTCTATTTTTTCACTGGCCAGTTTCTCGCACTCCAATTTAAGGCTGTACGGGCAATAAAAATATTATTAATGGAACGCGACGTTCAAGATTAACATGGCCGCGAATGGGAGTTGTTGTTTATAATTTATAACGTAGAGGATAAAAATAATAATACAGTGCGATGAAAAGGAGGAGAAAGGGATAAAGTACCTTGGCAGTACAGTGGAAATCCCGAGAGATATCCTGGGACAGCTATCGCGGTTTAGGTTGTGAAATGCTGTCGTAAATTTAGCCCCATTTTACTGGTATGTATATGTATATATATAGTAAGCACCCACTTTATACCTTCAACATTTAAATGTAGAGCCGTATGTCTGTGAGTAGTATATCTATTCGGTGAGTCGTCTCATACGTACTCGGCAATCATATATATTTATATCTATACGGTGTCATTGCTTGCTGGTATAAATTTATGAGGGATAGAGATATAAATTCACGGACCGGTGGATGTAATTTTGTAATTTTATTTTAATAAATTCTTGGTATTACTACTCAGCTACCGGTCGGTATTTACTTGATAAAGTAAACTTAATTATTTGCGGATTTTATCGTAAATATATGTACATACTTAAGTACTCTTATCACCGAGTTATATTTTAAATTAAATAGTTACTATTAAAATACAATTAAATAGTCATTAGTTGGATGGCTTTTTTTATGCATATTACTCCCCCACTACTAAAGTAGGTTGAAATAACTTTTATGCTAATTTAAATATGTTTAATTTAAATTATAATGTTTATTCGATGAATTCTCGACATAACTTTACTCAAATTATTAATATTCATTATCTAGTTCTATTTTAGCTTTTTTTTTACTCCGAAATATATATTCATTTTGGTACGGTGAATTTAATATAAAATTATTAATTAATTTTCAATAAGTAATTACCGAATAAAATTTTAATTTCGTTCAACAGCTAATTAAAAAAATATTAAATTTTTTATCAGGTCGAGAAAAAAAAAAAGATTCATCGCACTGTATTATAATTAATAATAAAGCTGAAAATTAAAAAAAATAAAATTAACACAAGTGACAAAAGCTATTAATCGTTCTACTCGAATTAAAGTACTTTTTAATAATACAAACTAAAATATATGAATGTACACAAATAATAATGTAGTTAAAAGCTTTTATCAATAATGAATTTATCGTATCATCGAGCCAGATCACAACCATGAAATTGCAGTTTATTCGCTGTCGAGTAAAAAAGGTATTTCATTTTATTTTATTCTGTATTTTAGAGGATATATATCGGTAAATAGTGAATCGGGGATGACAGTCATCAACGGACCCAATGTGCGAATCGATATCAATTTAATGGAGACTCGTGAATCGTTTGCCAGATACGAGCTGCTACTGCTGCTATCCGGGCAATCCCCTGGGCTATATATCTGTATGAATATAAATATAAATATATATGTATGAATAGAGTACAGTAGCTTCTGTATGCATAGCTTCCGGTTGGACAAACAATTATCTACGCCTGACCAACAGACAGCCAGAACATTTTGCTTGTGTCCTCCGCATGCGTTTCAATACTCCATACACCAGTAAACACTCAACATTTTTCACTACATCCATTCTTATATTTATATTTATATTTATATATGTGTGCCATAGCCCAGAGGAATGCCAATGAAGATATGTATTTATTTATTTGCCGTGGGAATTGCCATTCGCGTATATATTTTTATTTTATGCTTGAGAATCACTCTATAAATATATCGGTAACAGCTCAGCAACAACTCGGTACATGACAGTACATGATATACAAATTGAAAAACGAATCATTGCCAGTTTTTCAGTTCTACTATTTTAATTTTAATTTTAATTTTTTTTTTTTTTTTTTTTTTTTTTAAACAATCAATCAATGATTCGTTTTTATTTATTAAAATTAATTATTATTTTTATAAAATAAATAATTAATAGAAATATTCACCTGTGATATTGGGCCTGAAGAAAATTAAATTCTTCCTTTATACGATCGCATGACTCGATTACTGTAAATTTAAATGGCTGTCCTGGTTGAGGTGGTCCCTGAAAACAAAATTCATTTATTATTATTGAGTTATCGATAAAAATTTTAACATCAATTTTAGACATTACTTTACAATAATTTGATAAAGTTTTTTTTTTAAATCAACTACCATGTCTCTAATATAAAACATGATTTTTTTTTTTTTTTTGAGGGAATAAACTAGCTCGTTTTACCCTCGTGTATTCAGTTCTTAAAAAGAACCCTGCGATACTCCCACATATTACGTACATAAAACCGGATGAGCTTGTAAACATGAAACCTACTCGAAGCTAGAGTCAGTGTATAACAATCCGCTAAAATATTAAAAGCTAATGTGCTTAGTTTCTCACATCCACTTAATTCGATTTACCAAACATTCCTCGTCCCTGGTTTGCTGTTTCTCTGAAGGAACAAAAAAAAATAATAAATAAAAAGCGAGCTCAATAAATTAAACGCTTCGCTCGGGAAAAAACATTGAAACCCACAGACCGTAGGGCAAATAAATAAAAAAGTAATTTTGAAAATCCGGAGCTTTGAGAGTAGGCCAGAATGGTATTTTATCGAGTAAAAATCAGGAAATATGTTAAATGTATATAGAATTGAAATATCGGTAAATGGCGATCGGTGTGTGGAATTCCAGATCCTATTTGTCTGTAGAGCAAAGCCGATCGAGCCAATCCAATTTATTTATTGGCTTTTGGCCGTAGCAACTCTGTAACAGGCACACATGGACTGGTATACAGATATACCGATATGTGTGTAGTGTGAACCACGATATGCAATTATTTTATACGTGATCGAAACGCTAGTTTGCGTGTTTGTGGTTATGTGAGAGTAAGGGCATTCATTTTATATTGCAAGGCAAACGTTTCGTGTAAACACTAGTCTGCTAGATACTCTATATTATATACTAGATAAAAAAAAAAAAAAACTCGTAAAATATACATATTTAATTTAAACAATGCCAATAATTTCTTCATTTGGATTTATGTCTCTTTTTGTCAACAAGCTTTCAATGAATTTTATTGGTTGAATTCAATAAATAATTTTCTGTGCAGAAAATAACGAGATAAACGTTAATAATCGATATACATGATAGTGATTTTAAAGCGAGTTGCTAAAGAGATAATAATAAGCGGGGAAATTAATAAACACTTTTAATGTATGCTAAATAAAATGGAAATTTAATAATCAAAAGAGAAAGCGAGAGAGGGAGTACACTGAATACCGGGTTTATTATCAATAAATTTATATTTATAGGAAAATATAAAATATTTTACCGCGTAACGGGGAGTATCGATTCAATTCATCGCTCTAAAATAGTAAATTAATTAATTTTTCTTTGTTATATTCATTTTTGAGTGGATGTAAATTAATGTCGTATTGATTACTGCGGTGCTGATGATAATTAAAAAATATTAAATTCAACGAGACCATTGAAATTCATGTATGTATTTGTAGAGCTGTGGGTGGGCGGCACACTTGTGTATGTGTATGTGTATGTACAGCGAAAAACCACTAATATAAAACGATTGGATAGTCGAATCACCGCATAAACGTCCGGAGCACGCATACACCGAGTGCCGTCGTCGTGACAAAATGATTTTCCGCCGGAAAAGCATTTTCACAAGAGTGAAGCCTGTTCATACATATATACATATGCTACTGCAAATCACCCTGCTCTTACTCTCTACTCATTTGTCTACAAAGTCGTATGCTGCGCATTATAATTCAACAAATAATATTCTGTGTAAATCAATTCAAATGTCAATCAACTCGACCTTTTTATTTTTTTATTAGTTTTATTAATTTTATTAATTTTATTTTAAACCCCAATTCAATGATGTTTAATTCGAGCTTTCCAGAAATGCCTCTATCTATTAATTCAAATATTTTCATTCCTATTCTGGCCTCTTGTTTTATTAATAAAATTTTTTTATTTTTATTTTATATTCGATTTGATTATACACTAATCAGTTAAATATTTAATCCGAGATATCTCAATCATCGCTGGCTCTATCCCCAGGCTAATTTAATTATACCACATCTAGATTTTATTTTATAAAAATAATATTCTCTTCCTCAAATATATCTTGCCGTTAATTGAATAATTTAAAAATAAAAACAAACACTCTTCTCTTGATACTGAGCTCGCAAATAAGATAAATTACAATCTCGATATTAATTTTACAGACAAATTTTTTAAAACTTTAAACTCGACGCAAAGTCCACACCGATATAATAAAACAATAAAGTAGTTGACCTTAAATATTATTCAACACTCCGATAAAATCGCTCAAGATAAAGAAAACAATATCATCGATGTAATATTTTACAACAATAGAATCTTCTAAAGTGAAATTTTAAATTAATCATTTCCATTGACTTTGACGGGGCTCTTGACCTGTGTCCAAGAAAGGAAAGCTCGGTCAACCATGATATATAATTCTAAGCCGTAGACTGTAATCTATATAGGATCTTCGTCATCTTTATCGTCTGGTCCTTACATTAAGAGATAGTTGGTTTCAGACTTGGTACTTCTGGTCTTCTCACCGGCACAAATAACATAAAGACTTCGAGGAACTAAGTTGAATGACGTGTAGTGCTCGAGAAGCAGGCTCATCCGGTGGCGGTTTTCGCTGGACCACGGAAACCGCGAGTTGCGGTGGATCGACCACGCAATACTATCCAAGCTAACTTTCTCAGACACAACACATACATTTAGTCTATTTATCTATATTTATGTAAACACAAAAATAGAAATTTTTATTTAAAAAATTTAGTCGACAATAAATCACCAGTAGTAAAAGATTAACAGCGTGAAAGCTAATTCGTACAATTATAATAATAACTGGTATTATTCTAAGAATGAGTGAGTTTCTACCGGCGATACTATGACTATTATTGTCGAGCAGAGCCCACGAGCACGCATCGCCAACAAAACAACACGACTACGGCATTTGCATAAGCAATGCATTTTGATTCGTAACTCCATATTGTTATGTTACACAGTCCAATGACATAAATAATGCATAGCATTATTATTACTGCGTGCAAGAGCCTCTACCTGCCAGCAAAGCTTACTGCAGACTATGCAGACTGCAGTTCATATATTAGTATGCCGGCTGAGGGCAAGGAGGAAACTACAATCTACAATAATACACGTCGTGTTTAATATGCTTTTCGAATAAACACTGCGTGTATACATATACACAAATTATACAGACACTTATTCTCATACTCACTCTCACTAATAATAAATTAAGGCGTCGCTTAATTCATTATTACAATCCATTATCATTGTCTAATCTACCAGCACATAAATTTAACATAAACTTCTATAGAAAAAATGTATATTAAAAGTAAATGAATAATATATAAAACTATACAAACAATGGATAAAAATTTTTAGCAGATTCTTTATACTTTTATATATTATTTAATTATTTTTAACATAAATTATTATTCTGTGAGACTATATTAAAGAGAAAAAATAATGAAAGATAAAGCATACTACGATAGTTGATTCCGCTACGGGTCGGTACAACGCCATCTCACTTGATGTAGGAGTCTCCGTAGGATTCGAATTCGTGAGAGAATTCGGGACACTAGGAGGCTCCATAAGATTCGAATCTGTGTGAGAATTCGGGACACTAGGAGGCTCCATAAGATTCGAATCTGTGTGAGAATTCGGGACACTAGGAATCTCCATAGGTTTCGAATTTGTGTGAGAATTCGGGACACTAGGAGGTTTCATAAGATTCGAATCCGTGTGAGAATTTGGGACACTAGGAGTCTCCATAGGTTTCGAATTTGTGTGAGAATTCGGGACACTAGGAGACTTCATAAGATTCGAATCCGTGTGAGAATTTGGGACACTAGGAGGCTTCATAAGATTCGAATCCGTGTGAGAATTTGGGACACTAGGAGTCTCCATAGGTTTCGAATTTGTGTGAGAATTCGGGACACTAGGAGACTTCATAAGATTCGAATCCGTGTGAGAATTTGGGACACTAGGAGTCTCCATAGGTTTCGAATTTGTGTGAGAATTCGGGACACTAGGAGACTTCATAAGATTCGAATCCGTGTGAGAATTTGGGACACTAGGAGGCTTCATAAGATTCGAATCCGTGTGAGAATTTGGGACACTAGGAGTCTCCATAGGTTTCGAATTTGTGTGAGAATTCGGGACACTAGGAGACTTCATAAGATTCGAATCCGTGTGAGAATTTGGGACACTAGGAGTCTCCATAGGTTTCGAATTTGTGTGAGAATTCGGGACACTAGGAGTCTCCATAGGTTTCGAATTTGTGTGAGAATTCGGGACACTAGGAGGCTTCATAAGATTCGAATCCGTGTGAGAATTCGGGACACTAGGAGGCTTCATAGGATTCGAATATTTCGCTATAGGTCGGTACACCTTCCTCTTACGTGGTTTAAGCATCGTCGTAGTGTTTGACTCCCAGACACTATCAGCGGAACCATTTTCACTCATCTTAGTATAACTTAATAACGCCTCAATTTCTATTGGATCAGAAGGATGATTGTGACGAACTGTATAAATTATCCGACCTAATGAATACATAAACGATAAATATATTGATCTTAGAAACTCACAATGTAAATTGTAATAAAATAAATGAAATAAAGTAATACCATCCTCATCCCAACTCGTCGTTTTGCAAAGGCCTCGACACTTAAGTTGCTCACGATAAAAGCACTTCCATATGAGTTCTTCAGGACCAAGACTATAAAAGTAAGGATAGCCCTTATCATCAACAAGGATTCTCTTATTGTTTTCATCACGTATAAAGTTTAACGGCATGATTAATATATTGATATTTACAAAAAAAAATTAAACGAACTACGAAAAATGAGCCGAACGCATCAAATGCCACTAAACACTACCACGTTAACTAAATCCTAACCTTCCTAAATAAGCAATGATACACAATTAACTAAAACTATAGGTATGAAATAATGTAGCTATAGTGCAGTAGAATCATAGAAAGGGAATAATGACTCACAATGCCGAAAATTTTGCTGATGAGCAATTACTCACAAAAAAATTGTAGCAAGATTAATTTTCGTACGGAATAAGATATATTTTCAACATAAATTGTTATTCTATGAGACCATATCGAAGAGAAAAAATAATGAAAGATAAAGATTACTACGTTAATCAATTCCGTTATCGGTCGGCTCAATGTCGTCTTACTTGATGTAGGAGTCGTCATAGGATTCGAGTTAGTGTGAAAATTCGAGACGCCAGAAGTAGATGCCATTTTTTCTTGATCAGGAGAATGAGAATTTTTTCTTTCCTGTTCCATAATATCTAATAAATAAATAAACGATAGACATATTGATCTCAGAAATTCACAAATATTAATTGTAATAAAAGAAATAAAAAAAAATTATACCGCATTCCATAGAAGACGACGTGGCGCAAGAGCTTTTGTCCTTAGGATCCTCATAACCAACCCATTTCCAAACACTTAACCTACGACGGGAACAATCACCAATGCACTGATAACCGTTCTGAACAAGGATTTTTTTTTTTTTTTGGTTTATCCATTACAAACCTTATTGGCATAATTAATAAATTAGTATTTACAGGAGAAATGAATCGCGACGAAAAATGAACTAAACGTATCAAATACTACTAGACACTATCACTTGAACTTTACTATAGGCTTTCCCAAATAATTGATGATATTCTATGAACTAAAATTATAGATAGTAAATGATGTATAATGCAGTAAAATCGTAGAAAGGGAAGAACGACTCACAATGTATAAAATTCATGACCATGAGGTAACAAAAATTTTGCTGATGAGCAATTACTCACAAAGAAATTATAGCAAGATTAATTTTTCTAACTAATCTAATATATTATATTAAATATATTTGATAGCGAAGAGCGATAAAGTTTATAATAAGGCAGTAGAGAGTCAACACCTGAGTTGTTCTCCCATAACACGATAATGTCGAGCGGAGCACCCTATAAGCCAGATCCACACCCACATGGCTACAGAACAGAGATAGAGATCCGAGGATCAGTGAGCACGATTCTGAGATATCAAACTCGATAAATGCTCGTGGCGTTTAACCCACACCGGGTAATTAAAATGATAGGATCGCGAAGTTGAGGAATAGGGTGTAGCAGTGGAATAACGTGACACTCTGCTGTATATATATAGCCGCAGCGAAGGTACCAGTTGAGTTTGTTTGTTTCTTCGACAGTGTTAGTGTACTTCAGTTTCAGTGCAGCGAGCTACACGTGGGTGTGCTAGACACACGCATCAGGGAGCACGCGGTGAGACAACTGTACTCTTCGTATCGTGTGAGCTCGAGATAATGCCGTCGCGTTTATCCGCGGTGTATGTGTGTTGTGTAGCAGTTACGGTAACTACCCGTGCTCGTATCTGTATACATATATACACAGGCCGAGTGTTGCTCATGTTACCCGTGTTGCTCCAAAGCTGATGCTGATGCCGATGCTCAACAACTAACACGGATACCTGTTTTGTCGAGTCGAGAGTGAGAGTGAGAGTCAACACCTATGGTACCTTTCCAAAGATATACAACACGTCTATCCTTCGTCACTTCTTCTCTCTTTTTTTTTTTTTTTTATTTCTAACTAGCAACCTGTAGTCACTATCATATATTGAGTAAATAAATTTTGAATCAATAATTTTAATCACAGTTAATAATTTTAATTCCGAACAGTAAAAATTTTTTAATAAAGCTAAAATAAAAAATTATTTTATCTCGCTAATCATAAATGTTGTATCAACAACCAACGGTGTAATTTATAAAAAAAAAAAAAAAAAAAAAAAAATGATATCTACAGTAGGGTCGAGAGTTGATAAAAGAGCTGATAGGAGTGTGTAAGGGCAAAGACGTTGACGTGGCTTTGACAGGCGAGTACTTCCGTGGAATAGAGCTCTTTAGTTGAAATATGTGGTGTTTAGTGGTATCGGGGCTCGGGGGCTAGGGGATGGGTTGAAAATAGCGCGACGTCAGTCACGCGAAGACGAAAGTAATTATGGGGTGGTGGAACTAGACGTTAGTCCGGTAGACGGTAGTCAAGCTAAACGGTCTCTCGCACCGGTGGGTTTGCATTACAGTAATCGAGTAGCACCCTGCCCTTCTTCTGAGGTAATGGGTAATGGAGAACCGCCCTCGAGGCCGCCACACCCCGGCAGATAAAACGACTCGCTAAAACTACTCAGTCCTCGGCAGTATCACCCTCGCTTAATTTATAAATCATAAAATACTCAACGCCTCAATTTATTTCAAAGTATATTATTAATCGAGAATTTTATTTTATTTATTTAAACAAAATAAATATTAAATGTGCTTGTTTATCTTGAAGAGGGATCGTAAACCTCGCGTTTGATCTGGTTAAATAAAAGTAATAATTGTTAATGCTAAATGTGATAAACATAAACATAAAGTACAATAATGAAAATGAAATAAAATAAAAATTATGGACATTATACTAAACAAAACAACGACTGGATATTTATCTGTCTGCGTGCTTGCATGTAACAACCTTTCCTTTATAAATAATTCATTACTAAACTCCAATGTATACAATTGTACTTATATGTAATATTCATGTCTACCTACGCAAAGTATTCCCGATGATTCGCGTGCGTGATAAAAATCGCGAAAATATATATAATGTTTACCGACGGAATAAAAAATTTAATTGGTTGAATAAAACTAGAGAAAAAAAATATATAGATATTTTTTAAATAAAAATACATTAAACTGAGTAATTAAATGTTTTTTTTTCTTTTTTTTTTCTTTTTTTTTTTCGTCGAGTTGAGTGCTGAAATCAGAATGACAAAAGAATAAACAAACAGAGAGTAAGTAAAGAGAGTATGAGCTAGAGAGAACGTGAAAATACCCGTGGAATGTCTGGCAGTAGCAGCAATGCTTTTCTGTTCGCTCAACGGTGTACTTTAAAGGTACAAAGGAACCTCCTGAATATCACTGTATAGCCGCCAGAGTTGAGAGCAGAGTGTAGATGTATAAAATGAGAATGAAAATAAAAATAAAAAAAAAATTGGTTCCGTTTTGACCTACACGCCTTTTGCAAGCACACTACGATGACAGCCTACAAGCGAGAATGAAAGAGACGAGTCCACAAAAGCTTCTGAATAATAGAAGGACCTAGAAAAACCGCAACGGCTCTGAAAGCTATTCCTATCCGTTTAGTTCTAGAGTTGTAGATAATTTTTGCTCCTATTTTTAAACTTATTTTTTACTACTTAACTCTAAAATCTTTCTTTTAACTTTCTACCTTTTACTTAACTCGAGGTAGTTTTTCTCCGGACTTAATCCTTTCTCAAAGCGGCAAGTAGACTGATTAAATATAAATTAATAAAAGAGAGGTAATGGAGAATTAAGAACTAAGGAGAATTTATGTCGGTGACATTTTTATTAACATTTAATGGAGGACTTTACTGGTGTAATGATTTGTTAAGACCGAGCTCCGTTCGCCGTACCGGGAAAGCGCGATAAATTTTTAAAATACTCCAGCCAGCCATGTAGTGGAATCCTTTTTAAATATTTTTTTTATCTGATCCACACATAGCTCGGCACCGGCATTAATAAAGCAATTAAACGATTCTTGTGTCCGTAGCACATTTATTATATGTACACTTTTACTTTTTTTATTTTATAATATAATTCGAAAGTTTTTATTCGTATCCGATGAGCGAACAACACCCGTAAAAGCTTGGAATGTATAACTTTTAAAGTGACCCATTAAAATTTGTGATAAAAATTATTTTTCAAATAAATAAATTAATTATCAGCGGAAGAACAATTAAAATTTTAAGTGTCATCGCGTGAGGGAATAAAAGTAAGGACCACAATCAAATAATCAATTCCTCTTTGAAGTATTTTTTTTTGTCGATGTATGTAATGATATCACTGAGATGCATTCACATCCACATCGGCAGCAGATCGTCACACTCTGGAGAACACTCTCTTATTCATTCTCATCTCTTCTGATTCTCCCTCGACTCGATTCAATACAACACGGCATACTCGGACTAGACTTGTAACCAGCGAAGCGTATGCACACAGTACGACACGAGTGGGTAGACAAGGATGAGCCCACATACGCGTCACGTGTAACACGTACATACACAGCCTTTTATTACACTTAAACACACTTACGATAGAGCTGCGTGTATTCTGTACTGGATGTAGTCCTTTATACATTTACCCACATACATTTACACGAGTATAACGTGTCGAGGGCCACTCCATTCTTCGTTATACAACCAGGAGTAAGTGCAGAAGAAGAGGCTTCTTCAAGTCGAGATAGAGAGCTAACCTACGTCATATTTTTTTTTTTTGTTTGTTTAAACACTCGACTTTTCTACCACCCACTAGAATTATTTTTAAACTCATCAAATTAAGCTATTTCGAATTCTTCAAAAGCTTTGACATTGTCATTTATAGACCGAACTAGTTAATTGTTGTTTTATAGATCTTCTGATTAGTGGTAGAGTTGTAAATAATCCATTAAATTTTCGATAGACATAAAATTTTATTTTTTAAAGGAAAATATTTTTATGAGCCATAAAATTTTGTTTTTCAACAGATAATAATTTTATTAAATAAAATTTAACAACAAAATATTTTTCAATTAAAAATTTCTTGATTAGCAAAAAATTTAATCAAACTACTATTTCTCTTAAACTTTCCGATTAATATTTAATCAACGATGAAAAGCTTCCCTAGCTGGTATACAAGCATATAAATATATACAAAGATCCATCACTTGATTTGATCCACAATTAAAATAATAAAAGCCAAAGCGTATCGACATCTGCTCGAGAAGTTTCGAATCGTTTGTGTAACAACAATAAAAATAAAATAACAATAATAAAAAAATGCATATAGGTGTTACTACCCAGGTCATGCGTTTATTAAATGGGGTGGCGTTAATAATTGGTGAACGTGAACGAGAGTAAAAATGACAAAAGGCTCGACGGGACAACTAAAACGCCCAATTTCATCCCCAATTCAGCTCCCAGCAATTACATATGCACATGCCAGCCAATTGGATAGTGTACAGCCGCTTCAGCCGTATACTATATCTACATTATCCATATATAATACATAAACATCTATAGGACAGACCGGAATGAGAGATAGGTGTCGTGTACAATGGAACAGAAAATAGCTGATGTACATCCGCGATATCTACATACATATCAAGGGACGGGGACTGATTCGATGATAATCCACACGCTGAAAAGGGGACGGATATTCATCAAATATTAATTCTTTTTATTGCATAAAGCCCATTATTTATCATCATCATCATCATCATCATTATTATTATTATTGTAATATAAAAATTTAACGGGGTTTCATTACGGTTATTATGTAGAGCGTGTTATCCTTCATCCATTATCCTCGAGCCGGAGACTCTTCCCTGGGGTTAGGAAGCGAGTTCGGACGCACACGATGGACCGATCGAGCACAAACGAGTAATTAACAGTCTGGATGTAACCCTCGATTGCATCTCAGTGTTATGTCGGGCGAGTAGTCCCCGGAGGCCACTGTTTACACACGCGTTCTTATGTTAATTTAACTAAACACCCAGTCTCAAGCTGTGTCTGTATACAATCTTTTATTAGTCTTTCTTATACATTTTATTTTACTTTATTATTTTTTTTTATTTTTTTCCTCACTTAATTCCGGCGAGCGGCATTAGCCAAACACTTTTTGCTCCTCAGGTTTGTTCCTGTGTAACCTTTTTTTCTCGGGTTAATCTCTAGTAGTTTAGTCGCCTTTTATTTTTATTTTTTCCCCCCAACAATACTTTAAGACTTCAAAGACCAGAACCGGATTCTCCCCTTTCTTGTCCCCCGGAATTCCCCATCAAACAAACTAAATAACTAAATATATTATTATGCAATATTACAGATATTAAATTGCTCTTTATTATTTTTTTTATTTAATTAACAAAATAATTAGTTATAAAGATAAAAAAAATAAATATTAAATGATAAACATGAAATTGAAATAATCTGTTAAAATAATCTCGGATGAATACCGGCGATAAACCAGTCGAGGAAATAGTCCACGAGAATTATTTTATTTCTCTTAACAAAAGCTCAATATACTGGTATGCTATCCAGCGACATATATCTCTAATCAGTGCCGTAGTTTAACCGTAAACCTGGAATAATTTTATTTTATTTTTTCTCTTTTGTAAATAAAACTGCGGAGTAGTCACGAGTTCGCTCCTGGTTTTAACAATTCTCTTTACGTCGCTGCACACACGATAGAACTGAGACAAAGGGGCTCCGTAATAACAGTAACAATAATAATATTGATAAATAAAACAAAGAGTGTATAAAGGGAAGACACAAGCGAAGAATAATATGTATGACGTAAGGATAAGAATCTTGTAACAACGATCGATTAATAATTTAACGAATAGGGATCTCACGTGGCAATTTCTCATTTGCCGGATGATAAATATATCTAGCATGCAGGCAGGCAGGCAGGCAGCGGTGGTAGAAGGTAATAGCAGGGGCTGTAAGATAATTTAACCAAATGGCATGATGCCACGAATGATGGAGCAAAAAATTTAAAAGCCTTTCTATACATATATATATATATATATATATATATATATATATATATATATATATATATATATATATATATTTACTCTCTATTCTACTGGCACTCGCTATTATATTGAGCTTTTTATGTTATTATTTTCTCAGCTAATGTTTGGCTTTTGGTCCGCGTCAGCCGTCAGCGGTTTTATTTATTTAATAGTTTGTATGTACTTAAAACATTTTTTTAGCCGGGTTTGAGCTTTGATGTTATGTCGAATAAGAAGAAGTATGCCCAGAAGAACGTTCTGCTCAAGACGTAGAACAAGCTTTAAAGTTTAAAGATTGTTGGTTGTGTGCCAACATATGCAAAACTACTGAGAAGTAATTCACATACGGCTCACTGCCTTTCCCTTCTTTTTCTGTTTCTCTTATTTATATTATTTATTTATTTATGAATATTCCTTTCTTCTCTTTTCTTTTATTTTCGCCGGACGGTTTTGTTTTCTTCTTACAAAGACGAGAGGTTATATTAATATTTAATATTTAATATTGTTATACTCCTGTCTAAATAGTATTCTTGCTAATGTATTCATTCATTTATTTATTTAGAAAAAAAAAAAAAAAACATTTACATCTTTTAACATTCTTAACTTCTTAAATATTAATATTTAATGTCAAAGGTTCAAAAAATTTTTTTTCTAATTGTCAATTTTTTAAAATAAAAATTTATTTTTGTCCTTCTCACTAAATAAATTCCAGCAAACAAACATTATTAGTTAATTTTAATCAGAACAGAAGTAAAGCGTAGAGCCGAACTTGAAATTCGACAGTAAAAACTACTCAACTCTGGTGTTGTCTGTTCAAGTTTGTTAAATGAGTAAGTAGTGAAAGAGGTATACGCTTTTGGAGGTAGGACAGAAGACTCTATACCGCGGGATCGAGTCAAATATTTGAACTAGTTATTTTTTATCCCGAGTCTACTCCTTTTTCCGAGTTAGCTTTGGTTTTGTTTATTTTATTTTGGAGTATTTTTTTATTCCTTTTAACATATAACATATAACATATACAGTATCCATGGCGACGCGAGTTCGAATGCCGGGCAGCAGGAAGTACCAACGACAACGAACATCTGGCAAATATTTGCAGCAGGACGCTGGGATGATGAAAGGGAATGAAAAAAAAAGAGATGGGAAGCTATTGAGATGGTATATTCGTCATACGTGTGATATGCTGGCCATGTGTTGGATGAGCCAACGAATTTCAGGGATACGCCAGACGAAGAACAAGGACGAAACTAGTCTGTTAAAAATCCGTGAGTGTCATCCACCTTTTCAAACAGCTAAAGCGAACTAACACTACACCGACACAACCCAGTCTCAAACGTGATCGTACTGACAATTTTTATAAAATTCCCGTATCTATACTGTTTTTTTATCACGTTTTCGCTTCGCCGTTACGATTTCGTGGCATTATTTTTACCTAGTCATACATTTTATTTACATTTTATTACTTTTTTGTTTATTTACTTTTTCATGCATATTTCTTTTTATTTTATTAAAAAATAAAATGAAAAAAAAAAAAAAAAAAAAAAACTTTAACTTTTTATTGACAAAAACTAAGCGGTTAATTTTTTTAATGGCTGGCAATAAAGTGAAATGTTTAAAAAAAAAAAAAAAAAATAAAGTGAGTTTAAAAATAAGTAAAGTGATAAATCGTGTGATGAGTACACAGAAGGATTGTAAGCAGAAACAGAGCGCAAGTAGATGTAGATCCAGAGGGAAGAAGCGAAAGACAAGAGGATGGAGGAATAAGGATAAGGAGTTACTCTCGTTACTGTATTATATCACATGTGAGAGAGTTAATCCGGATCACGAGGCAGCTGAGTAGTCTCTACTCCGGCTTACATTAACTCGTGTATTAAATTCAACATACTCTCCATGTGTATATGTTAATACATACATAAATTTATACACATTTAATGCCCTACAGTATGTATATATATTAAAAGTGAATAAGTTCTTAGAGAAGTTGAGTAGAGAAATTGTTTAGGCCTCCAAGACACGACAGACTGCCAGCCCTAATGCCAATTAGTGCCATTCCAACGTCTCCGACATTTCCAACATCCAACATCTCCAACTCACCATCCAATCCAATCCACCACAGCCTCAACTTTCCTCTATTTATTTTTTTTTTTTTTACTTTTATTATTTACTCCCTTTATTCCCTCTTTATTTATTTTCATTACTCGGCAGTAGTATACGTCTTTTTCAGGAAACCACCGGAAAATAAAAATAATAATTAAAGACCAAAAATAAAAATAAAAATAAATACTGGCGTTGTTCTTGAAGACCAAAAACCAAAAGTTTACGGAGCTGTTAGTCATAATTATCGTGTGGCATACAAAAACACATACACATATTATCTATATATAGATACATTACTTTTAAGTAAAAGACCTCAAGTTTATTTTTTGCTATTGATATTTTTTATCGTTATTTAATTTTGTTACAAAAATATTTATAGACTCTCTACATACTGGATATATATATATATATATTTAAGCCCGCTTTACTTATTTATATACATTGTGCATCGTATACATCATTGATATAATAAATAAATAAATAAATAAAAATAAAAACTAGCAACGAGGTTTTTGGAGCACTTAAACAATGACTAACAAACTCGGGCATTAAAGAATAAAAAATTGATGAATGAGTTAAAAAAACTAACCTGCAAAACTTTATTCATTAATAATTGTATATTATTTACCGCAGAGCGGCTCTACATGACAATTAGGCGATTGATTTTTTTTCACGAATAATATTTAATGTTAAAGTTGGATAATAAAGTAATAAAGATTTTGCTTGGAGCAGCATATATTCAAGGAAAGTTAAGTAAAGGCAATAGACCGCTCAATAAAGCTTTTGTCTACAGCCGCTGCACATTAATGACAAAAAAGCTTTACACTATATAATAGTTATATAGTATGTACTCGCCCTTTATAGTCAATATGTCTGCAGTCTGTACAGAGACTATATTTATTGTACATAGATATTGACAGTGGCAGTAGATGTTAAAGGCAAGGTTCAGTTTCATTCTTTTATCTTTTACTTAAAAGCTTTAAAACTTGCTAACGAGCCATGAAAATTCCCAACCGAGGAATTTTAAATTTAAAATCCGTGTTAATTATACACAGCTGTAATAAATCTTGAAGAATTGAACAATGTCATTGAGGAGGACTGGGGAGGGGGGGGGGACTTAACGACTAGACCGAGCCGAAAAGAATTTAAACTTTAATGCGGATTTTCGATGAAATTAAGTCTGGAATTTGTTTTCGGCGCAATAATGCCTGGAGAAAAGAAAAGAAAGACCACCGAGAAGAAATAGAAAGAAATACAGAGACATAGTAATATAAAATGTCAACGTCAGTGTGTATAGAAGTTGCTACAGCGTATAGAGGACAGAGTATATATCCTATAGAGCAATAAGAGATTGGGGAAAGCTGAAGAAGGGAATAGAGCCCCTATAGTCGGTAGTGGACCAATTTACGACACCCTCAGGCTCGAGTAATACGTTTCAAGGCTCGAGGGTCGTTTCTGGGCATTGTTGTCCGCTCTTGGGATTATTTTCACGGGGATAAGGGATTCATTTCCCCTCACTTCTTATTCCCGTCCTTATCCTCGTCCTCCTCCTTCAGCAAGTTAAGTCTGTGTTATGTGTGTGTGTGTATACTCTGGCAAAATAGATTCGTCTCAACTTCCTTTCCTTCTGTATTCTGTCCGCTGGATGCTAGATGGGAGGAGTGTACAGTATAGACTCGCCTATATCTATACCATTACATTTGAGAAATGAAATGAAAGATAGTACTGAAGCAGACATTTAGTTTAGCTCTGTAACTTGTCCCTTTTCAGTTTACTCGGTATCCTATTGTACGGTTGATCTATTTTTCCAAAGTCCTCGTCTCATCGTTCGAAATACTCTCTTTATAATATATATTTCAAGCTTATAGAAAATAGCTTACACTTACACAGAGTTATATATTCGTCTGAGGTTTTATTTTTATTGTTACTTTAAAATAAATATTTTACAACCTTTACTTGATAAATATTTTCATTTAAAAAACTAACAAGCTAAAAATATATTTATATATTTTTTGAGTCACTGGCAAAAAGTGAACTTCCTCAATAAATAATATTTACACTAGCGTTAAGTATACCGTTGATTTATAACGTAATATAAGTTTGGCGTCAGTAATTTGAGGATAAGATTTCGTCTACCGGATGTATGACGTGTTGATAGCCAGAGTTTCGTATTTATAAGGGGAAGGGAAAAATAAGCCGAATAGAAAGAAAAGCAAAAACTGCTGCATAATGTCATGGGATCGTTTCGCAGCGTCGAGGGACATTAGAGACATTGAATCTGAAAATGACAATGTCCGACAATGGTTAATGTACAGAGTAAGAGCATCAGCCCCGACTAAATTCACCACAAAAAGACGAAGAAAGATTAAGTGAAAAGAGATAAGTGAGACCCTCGTAAGTTTCCCCTAATTTCAGCCGAGGGTTAATTCCGGGATTGCGTGTAGGGCAGTTTAAGTAGGTGTACGGATATTAGATGCCCATTACCAAACAACCATTACTCTAGCACGGGTCAACTCTCCTCTCTCTGTTAATGCAACTTGGAGAATCTTCTCCTTCTACAATATCCGTAGCTGAAATTCTCTCTCTTTTTGTTTAGTTTCTGTTTCATTCAATTCGTATTCGGTTTATTTAGTAGCAAAAGCGTGAAACGGTCCCCTACCCTTACCCTACCTATACCCTGCTTGTCGACAAACTTGAGTCTGTTAACTTGAGACTGTAGACTGTTGTTATCCCTCAGCTAATTTTCCCCTCGCTTAAATGTAAATATTTACACTTTTAATCGGCTAGTTTAGACTCTGCCTGACATCATATAACGTACAACGTGTTTAATGTGCGGTACAAATATATTATGTCCTCTACAATATTATAACATATATACGCAGCTGACTTTTTTAAATTTGCTCAATGATATACGATACACTCTTTAAACATTTATTTTTATTCCTCCTATCTGAGTCGTTTTACTCGCAATAATGTGGAAATTCTTGTTTAATTTTTTAATAAAAAAAAAAAAAAAAAAAAAAAAAAAAATAAAATATTAAACTCGGGTGTTGAAAGATTGATCGGTAAATTAAAAGTTAATTTATAGCAGATATAATTTTATAAATTAGGAGTTTAAATTTAAATTACTTATTTTATTAAGTTAAATAAAATTTTAGGGAAATAAAACGAGACTGTCGAGGGCGGATCAGTAATTACAGTGAGTATATTAAGTAAATAAATAAATACATAAATACGCGGGGAAGTTAATGGCCGAGGGCCCACGCACGTGTCATGCACGTATCTCGAATCTAGTGGCGGTGGCTACCGAAAGGGGGCTGCAAGAGGGAGAGGAAGGGTAGGGGTAACACGTGTGTGTGCTCAAAGTGCGCTGTACACGTCAAAGTGAGAATCATTGAGATAATGTGTGCGTACAAGAGACCCGGCCGAGTAGAAACACGTGTCCAGAACCCAGTACGGTCATTATTACATATATATATATATATATATATATATATATATATATATATATATATGTATAGTACGGGCACTTCATTGAGTCTCCCTCTCTCCATATGCTATAAATTATCTTCAAATAATTACAAATTTATAATAAAAATTATATTGACATAAATCAGCAGAAAATTTTTCAATTTTTTGGATTAATTGACAAATAATTAAATTTTTTTTTTTTAATGAACAAATAATCTTACCGGATGTCGCGCGGCTGCTGCTGCAGCCACAGCAGCGGCATTCATTCCAGCACTTGGATACATCTCCTGTTGTTTTAATTCCGCTTCAGTATTTGTTTAAAAAAATAATAATAGATCCTTATGCACTGGAGAATATTGTCATGTCTTGCATGACCACTCACAGTATAATGATAATAATAAAATAATTATAAACCAATCACTTGCAATGAAAATAAAAATAAAAATTAAAAAATCGTATTTAAATTGAAAAATCCCGCCAGCACTGCACTTGAGTTTAAATCCTGCGCCATTTAAAGCTCATCCGTCGTAATGTTTGAAAAACTTTTCGGAGTGACGGATAACCGGATATTAGAGCGGGAAATTCTGGCTAAGTGTACAGCAAGGCAACAATGTCTGTTGGTAATGCAGATCCGAGGGATCGTAGTTTAAACGTGCGAGAAAGAGACGGTGAGTGACGCTTAATGTGACTTCATAAAACGTGCTCTGAACTCACTGCTCCAAAATTACCCTCTTATTAATTCACTAAAATAATAATTTTTATTTAAAATTTAAATCAATAATAAATAATTGATGTTAATATTTATTTTATGTCAACGATAAATTATAATTTATAAAATAATATTATATATATATATATATATATATATATATATATATATATATATATATATATATATATATTAATATAAATGAATATTAACACACTGATTAATTAAAATTTTTAATTTACCGAGGTGACAAACACTTGACTTTATTCTTCGGCCGTAACTATTATTAATTAAAGTACCGTAATAATAACAGTAGCGCAGTATTTATTAATAACGAAGAGGAACGCAAAACAGCAATCCAGCCTCGACAAAAGCCTAGAAGCGACTGACTACTACGAATTGGAGGGGATGCGAGTCCCCTCTGCCGGTTAAGTGGGGAGTAGTGGGGGAGACCGAGAATTTACCCCTCTACAGACACGTCATGAGTATATCTTACCCACTCACACTCGCACTTACACTTACACTCGTAAATGTCAATGTAATGCCTTCTGCGCTTAGCTGGTGGTATGAGTTGAAATAAACGAAAACGATTCAACAAAAGCTTGCGTGTATTAAATAAAAGACCCAGTTGAGAGTTTAGAGTTGAGTTTGTATAAAATTATATTATTCAAGACTATTGGTATTACTCGGATGTGAATAGGAGTTATTAACGGTGCGATAGCTTACTCCTTAACAATTATTCCGATTAGTTACATGTTACATGAATGACCCGTCTGGTCTAGTCGGAACTCCAAACACGGAAAATCACAACACGCCAGTCTAATTCAACCCTGATAAGCCTAGAAGACGTTATACTTTATACTGCATCTACTCCAAATAAAACTATTATTTTTTTTTTTGCAATCCATCTATTGTTATAGTTGCTTTACGTGACTAATTTATTTTACTGGAATTACCAGTGTTACAGTGTAAGTTTTATTTAACTGACCAGTAAAATTATAAGCTCCAAATTAATGAAAAATAATTTTTTGCTTAAAAATTTTCCTCTCAAATCAAGTTAATTTTTTTTATCAGTGTAAGAGGATATTTTTTACAGCGCTACAACGAATATATTGAACGTAAACGCCGGTATTTTATAAATAGAATGTATAGTTAACGAGTAAAGAGAGAGAGAGAGAGAGAGAGAGAGAGAGAGAGAATCTTATAGAGGGGAGTTATCAGTTGAACAAATCTGTTTGTACGGGTCTAACGGCGATGAGTGGATAACTTGATAATGTTCCAATCGTAAGTTACATGTTATTCGAATTGTTGCCCATAATACTCGACTATTTATTCATCAATCGAACTCTCGACACTACACACAAATACACACACGTGCTTATTATGAATGAGAGAGTGTGTGAGTAGATGATAGTTTTATTCAGTTAGCTTTCCACATTAGAAACATAGTTGGCTTCTTGTTTATTATGCGTTTCACCTATTTAGAAGTAATTATACTCCATATTTATATTTATGTTTGTTTAACGATCGAATAGTTGGATCTGGCGGAATGGAGCCGAATAAAACAGATCAATATGCCGTTCAGAAACAGTGATAACGATTATTATTAACGATTTGGTAGAATAGACACCGCGGAATTTTTATGACCGGTGTTACCAGTACAGCACAAAAATAAAGCTCTGTACAATAATAATAATAATAATAACAACAGCGATGATGATGATGATGATGATAAATAAATTGACGCGTGCTTCCAGGGGGTATGTACGGATGGATATACTTTGTGTGAGCGCGCTGGATGCGGTCGTGCGAAACGAGAATCACCATTCGGCATGCAAGTGGAAACAGACGGTACGCAGAGTGAGTGCGATGATAAAGGGGTGAAAGGGGGCTAAAGAGAGTAACATACGCCCGGGTATTATATTAGCCGGCCGAACGGGCATCGAGCAAACAAATTCAAACCTTTTTTATTTTTTTATATTTAAACTCCAACAGTATTTTTAAATTTTATTTCAACAAAAATGGCCGTCACCAGTGTGACACCCATGTTTTTTTTTATTATTTTTTTACGCGTCTCTACTCTCAACTCGTGATTTTCCTATACACTTTTCACACTACTTCCATTAAATCTACGGTCTGCAGGCATGTGAGTGTGAAGATGAACGTAAATGTAAATGTAAATGCATCAGTAGAAGACATCTATAGAACGTCTGGTGCAAAACGGTATTTCTATTTGTATTAGTGTAGGTACCATTACTTTTAGCATCAACATTCACCGGGAGCATCGCTACTACTACCACAAATATGGCGCCTGGCATCGCAGTTTTTCCGTGGCCTCATGCTGACGACATACAACAGCGACTCGGCCTCAAAATGTTATGTAGAAAGATATGGCTAAAGAGATGCACATTGCTTTATACTCTATACTATCAACAGCCGCCAGTAACAAACCAGTGTACGTAAAGTGGTATTTCTATTATATGTATATATAGATATATTTTAGACCAAGATAGAGAAGTCGAGTACAATATAGTAGCTGAAAGTGAGAAAAAACTAGGGAGATAAAGCGAGGGAGGAAAAGAGAGAAGATGAGAGCTTGCTGGTAGTTCCCAGTATGTGTCTCTACTCTGTTTTATGACCCATGTCTGTATATGTACTCTCTATTAATGGATGTAAGTGTATTTTTCCATCTATATGTGTACTTTGACGTAGACAGAGACTTACTGTACGATATAATACGATACTCACTGTGATTGTAGTGTGGGTATTAGTACAAATGTGAGAATGTGAGTGTAAGTGTGAGTGGTTCCTATCCTCTGGTACACTGCGTGAATATCACGCTGGCACACAAGCCCAACCAGTTTCCTATACTTGATTGCCGCTATCGTCTGTCGTAGCCATAAACCAAGTCCGCACGGATTACCAGCGCCTTCCTCGAATCCCCACCGGCGGAAGAAACTCTTGTCCAATCGACGAGCCGAACGAACTACTACTTAGCAGTAGTACACTCAACGCTTGGTCTCGACGAATCGAGCGCTCTGGCGGGCCAATAGAAGCTTGCTCAAACTCAGACAGTTGGCTGTTGAGTCCGCACGGACTCCAGGCGGTTACAGTGCCCTACGGAATGAAGGTGCTACGCGAAGCCGCAGCGAAACATGAAAAATAGTAGTATAGGGGGCTACACGGTAAAAAACACGGACCTACCGAGCCAGAGTGAGAGAGAGAGAGTGATCAGGTTGTATGGTACACTGCTGTATCTAGCCGTCGCCATGGGTGCAGTTGTATGATGCTTTATGAAGATTCCTGTTTAGTTGGTATGGAAGCGCAGTAACAACTGCAAAGTGCAAGCGAGATAGTTTCGGGAATCGAGCTGCGGAATATCCGGCGAACCGAGACAGCGGATGGAAAGTGAAGAGCTTTTCATGGATTGAGAATTTAGAATTCAGGAGACTAGACCTAAATCCTTCGTATTATATTATATATAGCAAGTATATATGTAAGAGGATGATGAGAATAGAAAAGTAACATAGCGGATAGCGAATAACGAATAACAAAACGTCGATCCCATTACCCATAACCCAGTGATGTTTTTATATCTCGTTTGTCTTGTTGTCTTGTGTATGATTTTTTGTTCTTCTCGGTCATATAAGGTTTATTGAAGTTTATCTCCCTCGGTGGCTGGGAATTGAAAACTCCTTTCAACCCTTAATCCTACGGCGGATTAGAAAATCCCATTGTCATGGTTCGCGGAAACCAAGCTCCGTCTTTAGTTGCACACGACAGCGGAACAGCCGAGACAGGATGAAGGATACCCTGCTGTAAATTGTACCACATTCGCATCCATATCTGAATATATATATATATATATATATATATATATATATATATATATATATATATATATATATATATATAGCCTATACACTGGTGTACTCAAGAAATATAGATATATAAATGCGGGTATTATAAAGCATAGAATTCAGTGGAGGGTGAAGAGGAGGGAGGAAGATATCTGAGTGCGATTACCAACTGAAAGAGACACATATTTACTCCCACGTCGAGTTGTTGAGATTCCAAAACGATTGGACGCGGGAGTGCAAATCTACTCTTTCCACTTGGCTTCCTTTTTATTATTTACCCACCTTGTTTTTCTTCCCCTCTCTCTTTCCCCTCGACTCCGTCCTTTTTGTTACCATTATCATTATCATTATCATAATCATAATACTTGTTATTATATGTTTTATCCTTTTTAAGCATTATCTTTTATTCTTTTTGCCCGTCCATCCGCGAGGTTTATTACGAAGCGTGCTCTTTTTCCGGTCCTTTTATCATCATCACCGGAGAAGAAGTAGACGCTCCCTATATTATATATAGTACATAATATAATACCAGTCGAAGATGTAGAAGATGAGTAGTCAAGGTTGGATTTAGCTCCAAAATATTCTTTTTTACTTTTCCTCTTGTTGGATAAAAGTAGTAGTAGTAGTAGTAGTAGTAGTAGTAGTAGTCTGTAAACCTTTTATACTTTTATCTTAAGTCTTATCTTTATCTCAAGTCTTTCGTCTATTATTTGCAACATACCGTCGAGGATGAGGGTGCTGCGGGTACTGTGGAATTAAATTGGTGAATGCGGGCTACATAGTATGTACATAACATATTTGTACCTTAAAGAAACTAAACTGAGTAGAGACGCCAGTAAGTAAAGTATGAGTTATATATATTATTATCTTAGAAAGAGAAGTAGTGAATGTATGTACGGAGGTTTTAAGTGCAAGTGCAAGTGCAAAAGCACTATAGACAGTATTAAGTCTAGCGAGGTAGAATGTAAAGTCCAAAGGATAGTAATACAGACTCGGTAAAAGGATTAAGTGAGAAGAGTGTTAGCGAAGCTGTTGGTTTTGGTTGGTCGGCTGTGGTTATGCAGAGCCACCGCCATCGTCGCCACAGCCGGTTTGCGTGTTCGCTGGATACCATTAATATATAGGTGTCCTTTGCTACTGCTATACACTATCCGCTATCCGCTGTTGGATGCTCACTGATCGAGTAGAGTTCAGTTGAGTTGAGTTGAGTTGAGTTGAGTTGAGTTGAGTCAAGTTGAGGAGGACAGAGGAGAAAATACGCTACTGTATAAGCTACAAGAGGAATACAGCAGTAAGGGTGGTAGTGGTGACGAAAAAGAGGACAGATGGAGATAAAGACAGAGAGGAAGGGAGGAAAATGGGAGCAAGTGATGGCGCGCGCAAGCTTAAAAGCTGTCGAGTAAGAAAAGAATATTTTGGCGAGGGGTGAGCTTACTGTGGAAGAAGCGAGACGGCAGGTGGATATGCTGGATACTGGATACTGGGTACTCGATGTAGTGATGGTGGATCGGGTAAGAGGAGCAACAGAGAGGTGGTAAAGAGCAGTCCTGCTGGGGAAGGGAAACGGGATAAACCTCCAGCACCAGCAGAAACAGAAGCAGAAGCACCGAGAAGGAGTGATAGAGGGTGAAAGAGGGAGAAAAGCTGTTAACGTTTTGAAAGGAGGGAACGAGACGGAGAATCAGTGAACCAGTCAGTGTGGTTCGTGCGGGTAACCACACCGATGCTCTCAACCCACGGCGACTACATCACCGACCACACGGGAATTCACGAGAGCTCCTCGGCTACTTCCGGGCAAAGTACAAAGCGACGAGCCATTCTTTTATTATTTACTTTTTTACGCTTTCTTATTTTTTATTTCAACCTTTTTATTATTATTATTATTATTATTATTATTATTATTATTATTATTATTATTATTATTGTTTTTATTATTATGTACACGCGGTCTATTTATTTTTTTTTTTTTTTACCTTTTTACCTTTTTACCTTTTTACCTTTTTTTTTGGGGTTTCTTTGAATTCGCAGGCGACCTCAAATGGCTGCGGCTTTGATTAAAATATTTTTCCTTTTATATTTTTTATACTAGAACCCAGATAAGCTTAACATGTGCCATTGCGCACTGTGTTTATTTTTCACGCAAATAATAACTATTTTATTTGCTTTAGAAAATTACAGCAAACTATTATGTACAATATACAGTAAATATAAATTGGGTAGGAGAATTGGTTGAAATCTCAAGCAGTAAATCGTAAACGCAGTTTATAATAATTTAACTGAATAACGGCTGACGAATTTTGATCCGTTTGCCGAATGAATGTTTGCATGTAGACACAGTCTTAGGTATGCTTATCGAGCGCGAATGCTGGATACCATGTATAAATACTACTTGGGTGTATGTAAAATATGTAGTTGATATATGCATACAAAGTAAGAGAGTATGAGAGTATGAGAACATATTACATATTAAATGTAGAGTGAGTTCTCAGAGAGATTGACGAGTTTGTTGCATCCATACCCAGAGGCAAATATTCCTTAGTGGGAATGGGAATGGGAATGGAGCTTGTTTAGAGCCCATGATACATATAATACAGTTGACAAGCATGTATTCATTAACTAGACATGCTCTAATGCTAATACCAACTCTATGCTATCAACTCTCACCTAGGGCATACGATACGGGATAGGATGTACCAATACACCCACGCTTGTATACCTTGCCAGCCAGCATTAGATAGAGCCCAAACACAGACTGTTCAGAAAGAACCCTATACGGCCTGATACATACAATGTAACGGAGATTTAACGAATCGATTGTCTAGTTTCGTTATTGCTCGACACTTGAGATATTGTTCCATTGTCGTGGCCCTGTTCGCACAACAAATATCAAATTTCTCTTCTATACCCGGTTCCCTACAATATAACACAATCTGAAAACCCACAAAAGTTACCTTTTATTTAGTTTTTTTCCTTCAACGCTCATTCCACTGTGACTTAGTATAGGGTCTCGGTTTGGCTCTGAAGATACTCACGCCTCCAACAGAATATGTTTTTCAAAACGTGAAAAAATTCTATTATGGAGAACAGGGGGACAAATTTATAAATAACTTTGTAGATATCGCGTGTTTAGTTCTTTTCTGTTATTGTGTATATGTGTACGCTCATACTTTGTAAGGTGTATTGGGTAACTGAATAAATATAATATAATAATAATAAAAAAAGGTCGGTGATGCTTGCCGAGAAACGAGAAACGAGAAAACGAGAAAACGAGAACCGAGAGCGAGAAACCTTACAATTTAAACTTTTTGAGTAGAGCGTTGCGGTGAAAATAACCTGACGAATATCGAGTATAAAATTACTGGTATTGACGTTTTAAAGTTTTATCGGTTTTCGTTTAGTTTATTTCTGTTTGGTTCGCCGGTGATAAATCTCAAAATCGCTTGTAAAATTTCATTTACGATAAACTATTTATGTTACCTGTAAATAGACCTATAAATTCTAAGAAATCAAGTCTTTACACTTAACAGTATACTATTTTTGTAAAACATCGTGTTTTTTAGATTCGAGGAAATTTATTTAGTTTTATTGAACATCTTCAAGGTTCATCAAAGATTTTTTTCTCGTTCAACACACATGTTTTTTTTTAACAAGTAAATTTTTTACAACCAATGACACAAATTAGTTATTTACACGATAGAATATGTATAATACAACTATTTCAATAAAAGGCTCTTCTTCTGGGCCTTTCCAATGAATAGTTAACAATATCGTTGACGTAGCGGCATACCTGCAGCCTCGGTTTGTCCGAAAAATGCCAAATATTCAAATAAAGAACATCTGTTTGGATATTTATTTGTCAATAACCTCCAGGCCTTGAAATTAAAATTTTCCAAGGTCCAGAAATGTAAATTTAAAGTTTTTTTTTTTTTTTTTTTTTTTTTTTTTTTTTTTCAAGTAAATTACTTTAAAACTTAAAGCTTCTGCTACAAATTAGTTCTGGTGATTGTAATTCAAGTTAGGCGTCAAGACAAATTCTCCTCGGGATGTAGGATCGTTGTCACGCTCTTGAGACTATCGAAACGCTCATAATCATAAGAGTCTCTCTGTTTTAGTTGTATTAACAAAAGTTATCTCTGTTAGTCCATTTAACCCAACATAACCCGTCTCTTTTGCTCCTCATCTCTAACATACACCGAGTAATTATATATATAGCTCCTTTTCAGTAACAAGCCGACACACGTAACGGGTATGGAGCAAGAGAGAGAGAGAGAGAGAGAGAGAGAGAGAGAGAGAGATAAAAGTAGCTTGGCGTGTCGTCTTCTTGCCAGGGTTAATACCGGTAGTGCAGGTGCCGCCTCTCGGCGTTGCTCGTTCACAGAATTAACACGGTGTACGATTTATGGATCCCTCGGTTGAGTTCATCCAGTCCCAGAGTAGAGCCAGTCTCAGTACCAGCGGTATAGTCGCCAATAAGACGTGAATGTCTTGTGTCTACACGTATATAAACCCGGGGGGTTCTTTCAAGCAAAACAAGTAAAGACACTAGCCAACCAGCCAACCAGCCAGCTTTAATATCAACTCGACTCTTTTCTCTTTTCGATACTTATACGTACGTGCATGCTTTACTTAAACTCTTTTTGCTTGAAGTTTGGAGTGGGTCTTTACTTATAACCGCTGACATGCAAGCACACTCGACTCGTTACTCTTTTTATTATTCATGAACGGATTAATTAATGAGACAGTGTCCGCTCGCGAGGAACGAGGAGTATGAATAATCTCGATCCTCATTTAATACATAAAAAGTATCTGCTGGTGAAATCTGATTTTAAAAAACTTACTGCTCCAAGCTCGAGCTCGATGGAAGCAGACCAATACAGAAAATAATGTTGATCATTATTCAATCATGTGTACAAACTCGTTGCTTGTTAATCTAGATTGAAAATTAGTCCAGACTATATACACACACACTTTAATACACATACGAGTTGCACCTGATATATACCTGATGGGCTATCTGCCAGGCCTGAGGAACGTTAATAAGCTGTTCAACAACTCGTTTATCTACTTTTTCATCGATTATTCACTTCAATAACATTTTTTAGTATTTTCTTAATTATCTATCGGAGATATCTTTGCTCTGGTGATCGATAATCTGTTCGAATCAATTACTACCTGTTACTATTTCTGTTCAATACAATATAAACTCCAATTTCGTCATCTACACATTTTTTTTTACTTATAAATTTATTTTTTTATTTTTTTTTTTTTCAGCTCTCAGAAAAGAGGGTGACAAATTGAGATGATCCGAATTGTCAGTTGAGCTCTTCTATCTGTATAATATCCACTATTTGTGGAGAAGGAGCAGAACGACCCTCGTCTAAGCAGCAGCTCGGGGCTCCAGGCAACAATATACAAGTAAGTAGTGACACTGTATATTATTAGGGTAAGGGTCTGCACAGTACAGTGTACACGCATATGTATTAGAGAATTGAGTGTGTAAAACAGTGAGGGTCAAGGGAACAAGATTGGGTGGATTTCGGGTCGAGCTGTCGAGCGGGCGTCATGCTGCTTGGACTCCTGGGGACTACCGTGAAGCGCTAATGGAATTACTCACCCCTACGGCACTTTTTAACGCTCGATTTCAGTGTACTGGCTCTTCTCTCGTTTCTTCTCCTTCTAACTTTAATTCTAGCATGTACCATCTACCATCCAGCATACCTAACTGTACAGCGCTCCCTTGTGTTGTCCTATTATTCTGTTTTCGTGAGATGAACCGTACCAGTCACCCTGTTAGTTACAGAGACCATCGCCACCCTCAACGCCTGTTACACTCTTTCGTCACGCCGGGGGTCCAAACTCTCCGCAGATGGCTTTCCTCCCTCATCCTATACAACCTACAAAATACAAAGTAGTGTAAATACTTTCTCAAACTAGAAACCGGCTCGTAAATTTCAGTAACCACCAAACTGCTGAAAAACTATTGATTTTCAGATGAGAATGAAATTTTAAATTCCAAGGCGTGGAACTAGTACGGCAAATAATAATAATAATAATAATAATAATAATAATAATAATAATAATAATAATAATAATAATAATAATAATAATAATAATAATAAAAATAATAATAATAATAATAATAATAATAATAATAATAATAATAATAATAATAATAATAATAATAATAATAATAATAATAATAAGATGGAGCTCAGGCTGGGCCCTCGGAGAATCGTACTCCGGGGATAACCCTCCTGAGCATTTAATACCAAAATAATAATAATAATAGAGGTAGAAAAATAAAAAAGAAAATTTTAACATAGACTAAAACCAGACTAGATCAGATATAAATCTGGGCATTGTGCCCCGTACAATTATGAAAGCAAGCCCTTAAATAAATAAATCCGTGTCGGGAAGTGAGTCCGGAGCGGATGGATTCCTGCACGCCAGATTAGACAATATTTTTTTTCGCTTTATCCTCTTTCGTTATATTATTAATCCGGACTAGACGCTTTTTAGTCTCTTGTGTTTCCCATGTGAAGAGTTTGTATATTAAGTTTTATCTCCCAGCAGACACGTGTGAGCTCCCTTCTTATTTTATATGTATCTCCCGTACGGATGCTGCATTAGCGTCTTGAGTCTTGTTTGGTCCCTGGGGGAGCGAAGAGCAGAAATAATCGGCAGCAAAAGTCCAAACACGACCCTTTTTAATCGGAGTAAACTTTCGCGCAGCAAAGTCAGGTCAGCTGGTCTGCTCTCTGGTCATAGCAAAAGCAAAACTCTTACAAATAGTACATACTCTTATTTAGCCAAGTGTATACACGGTGAGCGTATACATGTATTAAGTCCTTTAGCTCGACTCATTCTTTGTCTCTATTTGCACAAAAGCTCGCTCTTTGTGACCCTCTTGTGTTTAACAGTGTACCGAGCTCTCATCCCTCAGAGCAGCGCAGAGCAGCGCAGAGCAAAGGGTATATTGTTTTTCCCGGGTCGCATTCTCTTCCGCTCCCTTTACTTATTTTCTCAGTTCCTCATCTCGCTGTTGTACACAACATTGTAATTTTCGGGATGTATCCTTTTTGCAACCTTTTGACTCGAGGTTCTCTAGTTTATATACCACTTTACCAGCAGCCAGCTTCAAGAAGACTTAATAAATTGTCTTTACAAAACAATTTAAATAACCGGGCACTCATTTCACTATTTATTCTTTTATTCATTTATAATCAACCTCGACAATGTGCTCTCCCTTTTGGAAGTAATTATAAAAATCGTTAAAACGCTATATATTTTTTATTAGAGATAACATATGGTCCTCGGAATTTTTTTCTATCCGAAATATTAAAGAGCTGAATAATGTTTTCGTCGAAGAAAAAAAAACAAACATGTGTTATGTGAAATCTCTGTTTTATAACACGACTTTATCTTTGGACACTCAAAGCTTAGACATTTACAGCAGACGACCATTAATTTTAAAAACTTTTATTATATCAATTTTCAGTGGAGAGTCGCTTTCAGCACTTGGAAAAAAAAAAAAAAAACCGATAAAATATTGTCAGTAGTAGTAGTGTATATTTTTATCTCCAATCTGTCATTTTTCTGCAACCAGAGTTGGTGAGTAGTCCCGATGGAACAAAAACGACAGTAACGTAAATAAATAAAATGAGAAAAAAAATAAAAAGAAAAGGCAAACCGCATCTTCCTGGTCGAGCTGGAGATTAAGTACCGCGATAGGGCATTAAGATTTCGAGATTCACCTTGGTCTGACGTTTTTGCGAGATATGTAGGTAGTTTAACGAGAAATAAAGTGACCCGATAACGATATATCCGATCGGCACGTACGATATAATCGAAATTCCAGGCTCTTCTCGGCAATACCGGGTCTTACGTGTCTCGGAGCTTGTCTGAGCCTCCTATCAACCATCATCGTGTCGTTAAGTTTATATACACCGGCATTTAATTAGATGGCTCTCTTTCCTCCATCTTGAGAAGAGTTGGCTACAGACTACGACCGTTATTGCGCCCTCTGTTTCTTCCCCCACTCTTTATCTCAAAGTGTGTACACCAGTTCGAACGCTAAAGTTCGCAGCGTCCTCGCGAGAGGTCGTCTTGTGAATAAGAGCCCGACTCTTCTGTTCTTTTCTCGATGCGTCTCATTCTTATTATTTCTCATTCCCTTAACCGACGCGGTACAACTGGTGGTTTATTCGCAAGCCCATAATGCCTGTACGATCTTCTCTTCTCTTCTGTTAACTTCTTCTGTTGGGTTTACCTCGTCTGCAACCGCAGCAAGTCGAAACAGCGAATTACTGCGATTTGAAATTCAATTCCTTGCGGGCGAAGCCCTGGACTACTAATTACATATAGCGCTGTGCGGTAAATACAACCTTTACCAACCTTGTATATTTGTATCTCTGATGGGTATATATTGTATTAATACACACACTGGCACTCAAACACCCACATTTACATTTACATTTACATTTACATTTATATTTACATAGAGAATACATAAATATATTTATGTGTACACGTGTACACTGGCATTAAGCCTCGATATCCGTTGTAGTCTGTAGTCTGTAGTCTGTAGCCGTGTGGTATCTGTTGTATTTTGTGGACTGGGAACTGGGAACTGGGAACCCTTTGGGCTTTGCTCACGCGATCTTATACATTACGTTATTAGTTAAACCGTCTTTAACCATTTTGAAACGTCACTGAAATGAGTACACATTGAGACTTTATACTACTTCGAATACATCTACCTTCATACCACATAATACCCGCACAGTTACCTTAGGTATACACCAATTAATACATGAAGTATCGGTTCCTAGAATAACCGGGGGTTCGTGATACAAATACTTATATTACCTGAGTGTTTTGCCAGCAGAATCGTTACCCAAATTGCTTAATAATACTTAATACTCAATATTAAGTATTAATTTTTATCGTATCGGGCTCATGCTAATTTTAATTCAACATCAAACTTGTTATTTCCATCCCGAGTCTGCATGCCCAAGGGAACTTTACTTTAATTAACAACCATGAAAATTGTTTTTTAATACTCCTGTATTAATCCAGTCAATCAGACTGAAATTGTAATTATTATTATTATTATTATTATTATTATACCTGCGGAGAGTTTTATTGATAAATTATAAAACTAAAAAATTAAAAAAAAATTTTTGTATATTTTCTTTATAAATTAACGAATAGCACAGAATAATATACAGAGAGACGACCCTTCACTGATATCAACTAAGCACATTTTGAGAGCAATCGAATGAATATTAGCGTTTATTCGCGCGGTCCCGGTGCCTATCGAACGGATGTAATCGGATTCATGTATATAGTCGTATAGGATACGATGCGGCTCAGCGGTTAGCACGTATGTCTACATATATACACATTACAATACAAAACAATACAATACATTTAATATTATCTGTAGCTCTGTATTGTAAATTGTGAATTGTGTATGATGTATAATGTATATTATATATAGATTGTGTAGACGTATATAACTTCGATGCAGAATGTATACGCGTTAGCAAAGCATCCGGGCGAGTGAACGAGCACCGATTATCAACATTATCATTATTATTCATACCATATTACTAACGAGTTACCGGGCGTGTCTCGGCTGCGGGCGAGATATCCGTTTTACTCGTATCGGCTTCGTAGGAAGGGTATCCCCGATATCTCGCTCTTCATCGGGGTTTTGTCTTTGTCTTGCTCATTTATACTGTATATTTTGTGTGTGTGTGTGTGTGTGTGTGTGTGTGTACTTTGGACCTTCCACCCGTCTAGTGTAGCTGTAGCCGTACCGCTGAACATGATAATCGAAATAAATTCATTAGGTAACGCGATCGGGCGCGTCGATTCGGTGGATCGTTAATGCTTGACCCACACTAAACGATAAACCGCACTTATATTAAATGCTTCTCATCTCTCTCGAGCCATCGACCATTTGTGGCCCACATAATACAAATACCGGACCCTTTTTTCACTCAAGATAAGGTTCATTAACTCACGCCCTTTTTATTTAACACTTGTATGGGTTTAAATATTTTTTTATTATGACTTTTTGAATTATTATCAAGCTATAAAATATTTTTAATAATTATAAATGTTTTTTTCAATGAAATAGTTTAAATTTCACGTATAAATAATAAATAGTTATTGTATCTTCAGATTACACCCATTTTAAAAACCACAAAAGATTGTGGGCGGGATTCGAACCGTGAATTTTAATACCAGGACCCCCAGGACTATTTTTATTATCCCAACACACAAATTGGGTTAAGAGTGCTTACCATAATATATTTATAAGCAATATTTAAGTTGACGTAAATAGGGGAAAAAAATAAAGCACAAAGCAGAACGACTACGACATCTATCAATAATTCTGGCGAGTCGGACAATGAGTGGCTTTGAGGGTGATGAATACAATTGACTATTGTGAACTGTATACCATTTATAAACTACAAAACGTTAAATATCAAGCAACGTTATGAGTTATGATTATGAATAAGAAGCATAACTATTATATCGACAGTCATCCAGTTATTTCAGTACAAAGATATTTAATTAAACGACCCGAGTTAAGATACCAGAGCAGAATAATGTAAAGCAAACCAGCAACTACAACTCTCGATATCTTGGATTTTATTTGTTAAAAAATATTAAATGAGTGACTAAATATTTTCATTATCCTCGTTAAATATTTATTTCGAGCTGATACGATTATTACAGCTAACAAGGTAAACATAATAATAACAATTATTATTCCAAGACACGTTCGCTTGATGAAACAGTCGGGCTAAGTCGCCATCTACAGGGCTACACACACAATAAATATAAGAGTCAGAAGTGACTTAATAACACACGTTCGTCCTAATGGCTCAAGTTATAGACCGTGTAAGCCTACCAATTTATGCCTTTGCCCCTTTTTATATTATACATATTCCATCGTGAATCCCTTGTGCTTATGCTTATGCTTGTATCCCCACACCTTCGTCCTTATATGTACACAATACATGTGTCTTATACATAATAATAACACTAAATAAAAATAAAAATAAAAGTATTAAAAAGACTTTTGGTTATTGGGATCCTAAGGTGATGGAGTAACATCCTACCCACCGTACCATATTTCTCTCACGTCTTAGTTTTTTTTTTGACTCTCTACATGTGTACAGGTATGGGTACGGTCCGTACGGATCTTTATCCCTCATTCCACAGCCATGTACACACTCGCCTGTCGATCGTTACAAAAGACTTTTTGGCTGCTACCGGCTGTTATACTAAGATCGGATTATAAATATATATAAAAAATAAATGATGAGTTTAACAAATTTTTCCGAAGGATGATTTATCGTTTTTTAAAGTATTTTTAGTCCAAGTCGTTTGGAGCGATGATTTATAATTTTTTGTTGACGGCAATTTAAAATAAAAATTAATTATATAAATAATAAATAAATAAAGGTAAGAGTTAGGCTAGGATGGAAATAAGATATGTTCCAATGTACTGTATAAGGTTATAAGAGGCTGGAGGGGGTACAGAAGGCATCCAAGTGGAATTGAAATTCAATAGAGGGAGCGATGGTTGTAACTTGACACGTATGTGCGAAGGAAGCGACGGTTCAAGTAGTCCATCTTCTTCATCCTTCATCCGTTCGATCAGTTTGCTAATGGCAAACCTTTTGGAAGAGATAGTGTATCCTCTGGACCGTGTACACCTAATATATAAGCGAATGTGTGAGCTGATCGAGGAGGAAATAGAAAGATAAAGATAAAGACGAATGTGGATTAGGGAATAAAAGCAAGGACGAGGAGCAAAGCTCGAGATTCAGCTCGAGAGAGGCAGTTTAAGTTTATTGCCCGTTCACCGTTCTCGGTTCTCCAGACCTCCACTCGAGTATTGGCTTCGTGGTCGTCCAGCTGAAACGGCTCTCGAGTACGGGTTAAAACTTATCTTTTTTACCCCCAGTACACTCGTTTTCGTATCATTTATTTTTTTATTATTTGTCTCACTCGTTTTTGTCTCTGTCTTGGTATCGACGGCGGTCGTCTCCACGAGCCACTGCACAATGCCGCCTGTGTGCTTCCAGAGGACACCAAGCGCACCGAGGGAGATTAAACGGACTGAAAAATAAGAATTATAGAGAACGAAAGTGAAATAACTAAATAAGAATAACAATAATAATATGTCTGCAGTCTACGTGTATTAAGTGTATAATAAAACAAAAAAAATTGCTATACTTATACTTCTTGCTTTGTTATTTTATGCTTGCTTGACTTTAACGATTCAACATACACGCGCTTTTTTTTATTTATTACGGTGTTAGATTTCTCTGAGAGTAAATACACTCTCTTTCTCCCTTTCATCGTCTTCTCATTATTAATTTCAGTTTAACTATTTTTTAATTTAACCCTTTGCTATTAAATATTATGTTTCACATTTTAATTCATTACTTCGGGGTAATTTGTTAATTTTTTATTTTTAATCTAAGAAAAATTTATTAATAAAGAAATAAAGTGATTAAGCAGTAAACCGGTAGCATCAAGTTATATGGAGGTTCACGGATCGAATCCTCCATAAAGTATTCTTTCCAATTAAAAAAAAAAAAACTCGAATAATCACGAAATATAAGTTATTTATTTAATTAAACCGGGAATGTATAAAAAATATAATATATTAGGTGATAAATAATAACGATTTCGAGAGTTGGAGTATTTAATCCATAAATGTCACCGCTTATTAACACATATAAACCCATTAATATGCATAATAATAATAATAATAATATATTTATAAAAATAAGTAAATATATAAAATTAAAATAAAGTTTAACGACGGATTGCCGAGTGTGTTTATCGAGGAGTTGGTCACAGTGGGTTGTTTATGCTCATGGTCATTAAATTAAAACGGTTCGCGCTTTACAGGTGTACATGTACCTACACATTAAATAGCTGTACCGAGGTTGTATACACACGGATTTATACATACACAGATTTACACTTATCCAGGATAGCATACCAGAATGGAAGGAGAGTAGATATAGAGTAGAATATCTTTTATAGTTGCTCGTAACACACGTCGTAACAGCCAAGCAAAGCCGGTTTCTCTTTATTCTCCGCTCGAGAGAAGTAAAGGTATAGATGTATAGAGGTATAGAGGCAATGAAGGAGCCCAACACAAAATAATGAGAAAAATAATAAAATAAAATAAAATAAATATTAAGCGAGAAAACAAGTATTATATTATAAAGTATAGAGACTGCAAGTGAGCAAGGGAGAGATTAAAAATAAAGGATAAGGAAAGTAATTATTGCGCGTTTCTCACACGCTTGTTAACATTTCTTACGCTTTATATAGCTTCACTGTATAATATTGCATTATAGCATAGGATGGGATGCGATACGATACTTGAACTACACCGTCCCGTGGTATTATATCGCTAAAAGTCGGCATACAAGTCTGTGTATATACTTTAAAGGCATATCAGTAATGCGAATCCATTACTACCGAGGAGTTTACAGTCTGTAATGTATCGATCAGGTTATTATATTGCTCTGTGTGTGTGTGTGTGTGTGTGTGTGTGTGTGTGTGTGTGTGTGTGTGTGTGTTGTAGCAATACCAATCTCGGTAATTTGCGTAATCCGTCGGTTCGGGCAAGGGGAATATATTATTTCGTTAAATTAACGGCTAAGTGATCAGGAGCGAGAGAGAATAAGAAAGTTACTTTTCATGCATCCATTTAAATGCATTATAAAATTCACTTTACTTAGGATTATTATACACACATTTAAATGCAAACAAGAACGTTTTAATACCCGGACAAAGATGATTACGATTTCTATTTAATTAACATAATATTGATTAACTTTAATCTAAACGCGGCTTTTTTATTTTAATTATTATAATTCCTCGACAATATTTATCGAGTTAATCGTGTGTGTTTTATAAAATGATTAATCGCATATATATTTTATTATTTCATATTATTTATCGAGTAGTTTTAATAACAATGTTTATTTTCGAGTCTCTTAATTGCGCAATATTTCCAACAGTAGTAATTAAGAGCCACTTGCTATGCAGTTATTCATTATTTTCATTTTAATATTAATATTAATATTATTAATAATAATCATCTATATTTCATGGGTGTATTGCATATGTGATTAATTGCTTTGTCACATACTGATTTATCTAAATACATATTAATACACATTTATAACGAGTGGAGTATTTAGAGTTTAAAGAGATAACAATTTTAATTCTACGTAAAATATTTTAATTTTTTAGTTTATGCCTTCAATAAATATTAAACTCGGGCTGTCGTGCATATTGAAAATCAACGATCCGGTGATGGATTTTTTATTGTTCTCATACACATATATTTAATATGTATATAATACATATTGCTCGCCTCAAATATTAAATTATTATTATTTATATAACATAGAGTAATCGCGTAAATTGTACGATACGCTTGTGAGTATTATTGAGAGCATATTACGCACTGTAAAATAAAAAAATAAAATATCGGGTTTTTTAAACATGCAGAATGATTTGGAGTACATATTTGTTTTAGTGAATACCAAAACCATTTGCATGCTACAGTAGTTTAAATTTGCGTAATAAAAATTCCAGCTACAGTTCCATATTTTTTTTATCTCTATATAAATGGAAATGTAAATGTATATCAACATCAGTTAAAAAATATAAATATTATGTGCCCGATATTTTTATACACTCATACATATTTTGTCGACGCGTAAGCGGATACCACTTTGGTGCACATTTATATTTTATATATAAATAATTCAATTTGTAACACGAGAAAAATTAGTGTTTTAACACACGCTGGCACTTTTTTTTTTTTTTTATCATCATCATCATTATTATTATTATGGCTCGTTTTTTGAAGCAAATAATAAATGGTTTAATTTCTCCCACCGTGAATTATTTGCAAAAAAAAGCCCGTGTATTTATTTTTAAGCTCAGGTTATTTGCAAGCTATTGTTTATTTTAGTTTTTATGATATTATTTGTTTAGTTTGCTTGTGTTTCAGCAACAAACTACAAAGAAGTAAATCCCCGAGCCGAAGTAGAGCATTATGTAGTGTACTGTATATACTGTATATACTGTACTGAGAATGAATTTTTCATTTGGCACCTCCTGGTACACGGGACCGGTAAAACATTACGTGACTTAAAACGCAGATCAAAGTGTCTCTGTCTTGTTAGCGAAATAGAGGATAGAATACCTAGTGCTATTGCCATTGCTATTGCAATAGTCGAATAACTACCAGCGACAGAGTAAAGAATACTAAATAAAACAAGCTAAACTAAAACCGAGTAAGTTAACTTAAAAGTATTATATAGTGTATTTTATTTATTCTTTGTATTATTATGTTATTATTCATCTAGTATTTTTATTTATTCAGTTCTGTGCGCCTTTCTCCGGCTATTCGCTGCCTATTATACCTACCCGTCTACTTTTATTTTATTCATCCTTACTCTTATTATTGCTATTGTATTTTATTATTTATATTTAACACTGTTATTTTGTCGGGACTATTTACAGTTCTCTGTACTGTGCAAAGTATTCACTAATGAATTTATTAGCGCTCTTAAAACAGGGACAGTAAAATAATTATTTTTAATAAAATTGTTTAAATAATTTTAGGCAGAAATAAAATTTAGATCTGGGTTCTAAGAATCGTAAAGCTTGGTGATCTTTTTCTGGCTTGAGCACGACCGGAACGAAATACTGTGGCTCGTGCAATGCGAAACGTCGTTGCGAATTACGTTCCACTGTGGAGTGAGTAGAGGAGAGATATAGATAGTAGGTAATAGAGTAGGTAGAGGAGGCGTGCATCGACATCGAGTTTGTTCCGGACGTGAGGTATTTCTTCCACACACACACACACACACACACACACACACACACACACACACACACACACACACACACACACACACACACACACACACACACACACACACACACACACACACACACACACACACACACACACACACACACACACACACACACACACACAAAATCAAAAGTGAACTCAGTGAGCTCTCTACTCTCGACTCTCCACTCGAGCCGACTACTTCACTCCATTCCACTTTACTCTACTTTGCTCTATTCTACTCCTATCTGGTAGGAATACGGTCTACGATCTACAAATATACACCGAACTCGAAACTCCGAAACTAAACTAAATTCACCCAAGAATCAAGAACTAGTATATACACTGTTACCTCAAACATACACACAATACCGATTCGTGGAGCCGAGTCAGAAACCACCCGACCGCTATACCGCTGTACATTCACCGATGCTACACAAAAACCTTCCTACCTCTGCTATGTCCTCCTCCCTTTTCCCTCCTATCCTCAAAGAACCAGAAACGAGACATTAAATTCCGCGAAACCAAAACAACCAACTCCCGATTTCGATTCTCCGCTCTCTCCGTCTTTATCTCCAAGTAGATGCTGTACAATCCTGATGCTGACCAGCAAAACGAAAAAACTAAAACTAAATTCACTGACCAACAAAATCTCGAGCGTAAAAAGAGCCAGACCGACAACACAACCTCGACCAAAACAGAAATTCTCGACAAATAAAGTATTTCAACAAAACTATTGATTTACACTGGCTTCCACACATGATTCAGGTGTCATCATCACCTAGCGCCCTTTAAATTTCGTTTGTGTGTATTTTCTTACAAAAAAAGATAAGAGCTTTTTATTTTATACTATTTTACTGATTTTAGTTATTGGCTGGGATTAGACGGTAATAATACTGTATAAATAACATCCAAATATCGATAATACATAGTATGAATGACCTGAAGGAATGGGAATACATGCAATATGTAGTGGTATTGTCGAGAACATATACAGATAGATGTATAAACCCGGCGTTTACGGGAGTATCTTAAGTTATTACTCGTCGGTTTATTTTACCGATGACGAGGGTCTCTTCGGATTAGAGCCGAATCAATATTGGGCACCGAGGCGAGGCTTTTATCGGCGCTGAAAGAAATCTTTCGTTCCACTTGACAGCCCGCCGAGTAGTCGATTCAACCAGACAAGAATAAGACTCTGTGTAGTGTGCTTTTGGTCTGCTTACAGAACCAGAAAACCAAAATAAAAGGAATAGCCAAATTAGAATAAAAAGAAAAATGACGAAAGAAAGGAGACTAAGAATAAGAATAAAGAGTACAAAAGTTAACATAAACATTAACCGAGTAAGACAACGTACACAAGAGACAAAATACACATAAAGTATTTCCTTATACACCAAAATTAGTTTGCACCGAATACAGAGCAGAGAATAGCGACGCTTGGCGGCCATCGCTCGAGCCATTCAACCATTCTGTGTCTCGGAATGAGAGAATAAGAGAATAGATGTTGTAGGTTAGAATTATATACCTGTAGCGAGTTGTGTCTGGAATAGGAAGACGTTGGGTGAATAAAGACCGAATTCTCAAACTAGAAAGAAGTTCCATCCGTCCGATTACCAGGGGATGTATAAGATGTATAAGATGTATAAGATGTATAAGATGTATAAGAAAGAAGAAGAAGCAAAGTGAGGATTCCGTAGAACGAACTTACTGGACTTGTACGTTCTCCACGCTCGAGGATTTACAGATTACGTGTGGCGGGATTGAGCTCGCCGATGTGGAAAGGCCGAGGACTGAGAACGAGGGAGTTCGAACTCCCGTATACGTCTAAGGTCTATGGCGTAGTGTGAGGGACGCTATTTTAAGGATACGACGCTAAGGATCGTCAAGCACCGAGTACACTCCGTTTTATACACAGTGTTGTAGTAGAACCGCTGGTACATATACCTACTACAATCTATATACATATATACATTTATATAAGGATGTATAAAAGGGGACGAGAATCCGAGATACCAGATACCAGATACAGAGTCTCTACTCGCATTTATATATATATATATATATATATATATATATATATATATATATATATATATATATATATATATATATATATATATATACACAACAGAGCGCGAGCTGAACAGACCAGAGACCTGAGAACTGAGAAAACCGAGCTGAGAGCTGAGAACTGAGAGCTGAGAGCTGAGAGTCTGAGAAAACGACTTGGGCGTCACCTACTGAGTGAGAAAGATGGCGCTGTTGATCATACAAGGTGCAGAAAGTCCGCGCGGACTCGCCGCTTTAAATGAACTCTTGAGGCCAATGGGAGGCTCACGTTCCTGCGGACTCGCCAATTGAAACCGAGCTCGGTAATATACCCCGTTAATACATTTATTATCGCCTAGCGAAGAAGATGACTGTTTATAAATAATTAGATAGGTTTTAATTAACCCTCGAGACGTTTGGCCTGCGGCCACGTATGTCAGATGATTTTAATCACCCCGCGACAGCTTTACTTGTGTTGTTCAAAGTCTTTTTGTATTTAGTATGTACAAGATGTGCATTTACTGCTCTCCATTATTATTATTATTGTCTTACTTGGAACAATTAATCATTAAACAAACCATGCGTAGTTAAAGTTTAATAAATTTAGCATTACAGAGTCAGTGGTGTTGTTCGCGCGTGAATCCGCGGACTACATCATATCCGATTATGTACACGTGTATCGCAAACTATCAGAAGTTCTGACGAAGCAACGTGTGCTCTAGTACTTGGATCAAGTGTATCTCCAATAGAGAGTACAGTGTATGTACAGAGGACCGATAGGGGTGAGCAAAGAGGCTGAGGAGTTTGTAAGCTCCGAGGGGTGACGATGCTAAAGACAAAGAGAAATCAAAGTTAACTTTGTAAGCATATATAGCGAGCGAGAGGTGAGGAGTCAGATATATATATATATATATATATATATATATATATATATATATATTAATATATATTTATATATAAGCTGGTACATGGATGATGGTTGATGGTAGATCCTGAAACGAGGTTGGCTCTTTAGTCGTGTGTGCAATCGACTGTACTCTGCACAGGAATGCAAGATAAGACGCTCTGGAGCTCGATGGGATCAAAATCTATAGAGGCAGACCTCTATAGAGACTATAGATACTCTATAGAGTCTGATGCGGAGGTTGAGGTTGAGGTTGAGTATAAAGTGAATGTAGTCACGGTTATTTCGTAGATTTGAGAGCCTGATTTAAACACCGCGGGATAACACACATCCTCGACTCCTTTGAGGGACCCGTACATCTACACGTGAGCATCAAAGAGAGATTATAATTGCCTTGGGGGCTATTACTAATTACACGGGCCTAATTCTACCCGATAAATAACTTTAGTGATTTGTAACGTACGTATCATTCATCGTTAAACCCGTATATTTTTTATTTTATTTTTCTCAAAACTTTTTCATCGATTTTTACTTTTTGTTGAATTTCAATCGGTCTCGAGTCTTAAGCACGGGTCTTTATTTTTATGAACGGATTATTTTTTGGGCTCCAGGCGAAGGTAAGTATGATATGTGGCCCGCTTAGGCTAATCAAAAAATACTTTTCTTCTCGAGGCGGTTCGAGGAACAAGATCGGATCCTTCGCCTTCCTTACACCCGATACTCGATTGTTTACGACTGTGACCGACCAGGTTTATTATTTTTTTTTTTTTTTTTTTTTTTAATACCACTGCACGCAATGCTAAATAAAATCTCCGGTATAATTTAAAAGGTAATTTCAATTTAAATCCAAAATACCAGACAGAAAAAAATTAAGGTTGAGTTTAAGCTGAACATTAAAATCGATCATTGAGCTATTGACGAAAACGTATGCGTTACATTAGTATTTAAAACGGCAGGAGAACAATATGCTTTCGCTATCGAGGAAAATAAATAACTAAAGGTAAAATAATAAAACGTCGACGACAAGCTCTCTCGTACCCGAGTGTATACACAATATGTTTAATAAAAGTACACATGAAAGCTAGGCCGCGAAACGACTGAAAACCCGGGCAATAGAAGCTGACTTTGGGTGCACAACATGTACGACGACGTCCTAGTCGTTTCGATTATCGATCGTATTCTCTTTCTGTGTACATCCATATAAAATACTGAATATAGAGTAGAGAATAGCGAATAGAGAGAACTGTATGTCATGTATGTTGCATATACCTGGATGGCTACATGCCTACATTATTTATACATGTATACAAAAGTTGTTTCCGGACGATTCTGTTCCACGAAACGATTTATTATGCCACCGAGCGTGGAGGCCGGTCGAAGCGTGACCTCTGGCCCTAGGGGATTATGAATCGCAACTCGAGATCTCCGATCGGTTTGTATTTGTGATCTCTGCGATAAGTTACCGTAACTCTGCTCTACTCTCTGCAGATCTATGGATAATACTCAATCCTCAATTCTCTGTGCTTGATAGTGAATACTGGACCCAGGCATATCTTTGATATCAGTTTTGCGCTTCCATCTCTCAGGAACTTTGTTGAATCTTTGATGAAAGTCAGCAAGTGAATACACATATTTATATCACCAGAAATGATTAATTTCAAGAGTTTCTAAACCCAAAATTCGATAAATATGATTCTATTAGATTGAAGCTGATTCAACATTCGGATGGTTTGCGAAATGAATAATTCGGTGACTAGCAATTAGGACATTAGGGATTTGGTATGGAGGCGGATCAAGGGACTCGAGGAATGAATATAGGGTACAGGGCTTGAAACATTGATGCGACTGGACAGCAGAGGAACGAAAATGAAAATGAAAATATGGATATGGATGTAATGAAAACGAGAATGATGTAAAAAAATGAATGGTAGAGAAGGAAGAGACAAAAATGAAATTATATTGTTTTGTTTTTGGAAGTGAGGCGGTATACATATCGTGGTGTGTTATACTGGATATATCAGCAGGCGTATCGCGAGCGAGTATCAGGCGACTCGCTTGAGTACAAACCCGATAGAGCGTGGAAAGGGGGATAATCGTGGGCGCGGCACGCAATCACCGCCATAATCTCGTGGTTTGTTGGCCCGCGAGGGAACCCTCTGGTGCAATAATAATGCAATAATACTGGGAATAGAAGAGAAAGAGAGAACAAGCAAGGGATGTCCATAGCCCATACATTGGTGTATTATTGCTCCTACTGTAGCTATTATACGTGTGTTGGCATATAATAGTGTTTCGCTGGTTGTCTGTTGGTGAGTTTTGTCATGGACCATTTCACTTGGCAATCTACTGCGACGCTGTAATCGTTTTCAACTATTTTTAATTTTACCCTCCTGGGAAATTTTATTTTATTATAATTATGAACGAAATTCCCAATGAACGAAATATAAATAACAATGAATTTTTTTTAAAAACAAAAATAAAATATTTATAAAAATATGTAAATGGTTTTTGAAAAAAAAAAAAAAAAAAAAATTTAGAAAATTTTAATAATGGAAAATTAAAAATGAAAATAATTAAAACGAAATTGAAAAGTATTCTGTCCCTATAACTACAAGTAGTAACGTAAGTTATAGTAGTGGTTGGCGTCTATGTCAAGGGTCGGGGCAAAGTGTTGGGAATATAAATGGCAGAGCAGGGTGGTGAGAATTTAATTTAGAAAATTGAAAATCTCATGATTAAATGGTTTTATTAAGAGTTATACATTTGTCGATTTGAAAGGAATTTGTAATTCAACTAATGGCTTATTGTGTTATTTCCAGACTCGCACGTTCACGATGTGGAGCCCAGAGGGTTTTATATTCTCCCCGTCCCGGCAAATGAGCTTGTAAATCTCATCCAAGTACCAAAGAGTTCAGTCTAACGTAATATAAGACTTTCAGCAAGAACTGGGAGAAATTCGAGGTGAGGAGAAACAAAGCACCAACTACAAAGGTACAAGTAACACCAGCCACCCTCGCGATCCGGACCCTTCGATCCAGATCTGAAGTAGTCGAGGTTCGGGGTAAGTCTACTCTACTACCGTTAACTCGACGAATAAATAGCAAATTGACACGGGGGAATTAGAGGAAAAACAAAAACCCAGACTTAACACCCTTCAATAAAAAAAGTAAGTCTATATATTCATTTATACTTTTCTTTACTCTGCAAATTGAAATAATTATTCTGAATATAATTTCAATATAAAATAGAGCTTTTACGAATTTTAAAACACTTGATCTTAAATTTAATTTTTCAATTCCTGTTCTGTTAATAATAGAAACTTAAAATTTTTTAATAATAAAAATAAATGTTAAAGGTCGTAATTAATGATAATAAGATAGTAGAGTATAATGTAAAGCCGATTATATATTTTACATTGAAATTATAAGTGGAAACGATCGAGGATGAATTGTAAATATCCGGATCAGAGCCAAGGCTGAATAAAAGTTAACAAAAACACTTGTACGACTAGACTAGACACGATATATATAATAACGAGCATAAAACCCCGTCTAACCACTTTCAGCGATAGTTTTTCGCCGTTTAACTGTAACAGATTTGATCTCGACTTTTCGTATTTTTTGCTCAACAAATAAACCAAACAGAGTTGTTAATTGCGAGTGGAAAAATTTTGGCAATTACATTGTACATATATCTGAAAAAACAGCAACACCTGCGCTTTAAAAATTCCCACCGGTTACTTAATTCGTTGAATAAATTCCTCCGTGTTTTTTAAACTCGTACTGCACACCCAATAAAGCATAACTCTATATATAATATATATGGAGAGTGCTTGTGGTATCCAGCTATATAACTATACACTATACACTATACCCGGAAGCTTAAAAATTAACCTCAAACTTTTTCTTATTTCTTTTATCTCGCTTCAAAAGCAGAAAGAATACAGGCAGGTGTCTCTGTTTTTTTATTCAAGCTATAACTATATACCCTTTACGTCGAATGGATAAAATATCCAAGGACCCGACTGTATAACTCATTGAGCTCAAAAAAATGTGCCCTTATTATTCTGAAGTATATAGGATGATACTTACTTACCGATAGAGTTGAATTTAAATCAAAATTTCCATCCACTCAAATGAATTTTTTTTCTCCTTAGAAAATCTCCGGAACCTTTTATAAATTACAATGGATGTCAAATTAAAGTCTCGTTACTCAGGTATTCAGATATTATGTAAGGAAGGGCTTTAAATGAAAATCCAATAGAATTTATTATGTCAATGTCGGTAAAAAAATGTTAATTGACCCCGAGCGGGTTCGATCCTCGTCACTTGACATTTCAAAGCGTCTAATAATTTAATAATTTATTATTTATAATTCAAACGGTGCATTTAACAAATTTCTCGGAATGAATAAGCGTTTTCGATTAGTCTCTAGTGGCTGTAACCTAGTGGGCGCCATTATTATTATAAACACCGCGATTGAATTGATAAAGCGATAAATAAATGGGTGTGAAAAGGAAAGGAACGAAGGTTTATTGTTCAGCAGGTGTTTTCACACATCAGAACCGGCGTGATATAGAGAACAACGAACAAGGGTTTGTTTAATTAAAATTACGAGGAGATTTAACCTTCCCTTTGTCCCAGTGTTTATGTCCTGTCTATTCTTGCTTGCTCTATTGAACAAAATTTCGTCTAATAGAATGGAGAAGGGAAAAGGAATAAACAAAACCGCACCAAAACTTATCCGCTAATATTGTTATCACCATTGTTTTTGTTATTATAACTATAACTACAAATTTGTGTTTGTGTTGATATTGCGCAGTGTATTTAAGACGGTTGTTTAATATCCCGTTGGATTAGCTTATTCTGTACACAACAAACAAAACTTTTATTTGTTTTATTGTCTATATAATGATAAAATTATTTATTTGAGCCAGGAGACAAAATCTTGATTGAGACCAAAAAATTAATTTTAAAAAGTTTTACGGGACGAAAAGATGTTCTCAATTCAGTTGGTTCTATAAAAAAGACAATCGATTAATGGCACTGCTCGTCTGAAGTGAGAATATAAAATATTAATGAGACATATCAATAACGATTAAGTTTCAGCCGTCTGTAGTCGATTAACAATTCGGGATTTCTACGGTATAATTATTTATTTATAGAGATGGATTTAAATTTTTTAGAGGATTTATCCCCTTTCCCTTTAAAGCGACCCAACAAATAGTTTCTCAGCGATCGTTCATCTGAAAGATAAAAATAAATGAAGCTACCCATGGACGAGTCATTATTAATCCGTTAATCAAAGTCTCGCCTCAACTCCATCTGCTGCTCGAGAGCTCGAGGCTCCTATCCAGCTTCGCTTTATTCCAATAAACTAAATGAGAGACTATCATCCGTTCTCATATTTAATATACTCGGGACTGAACTCAACTCTGGGAATTTACATATATACAATTATACATATACGAAGGAGCTAAGTATTATCATCTCATCTGACATTATATCGGTTTGCTGCATTTACGGTACGTTCTCTCATTAACTGTGAATCCATAATAAATTTCTAGATGTACAAACCGAGCATTGTTTCTAAATGTAATCAACTGTCATTAGCATTCATAAGGATTCAAATAGACTCAAGACAATGACAGCTAAATTTATATAAGTATCAAGTATTTACATCATTGTCATTATTAGTTTGTTGTGTGGTGTGTGGTGAGCGAGTACGTGTGCTGCAATTTTCCTGATGAGAGACAAAAGACCCAATGAAACCTTGGAATTAATTTTAAATGTATTTGTCGGAGAAAAAAAAGACAAAACATACTTTTTATATTTATTCCACTGATAATAACATTCTTCTTGAAATGATTTAACGAGTTGTTATCCACTGTTGTCTGCTGTTTCTGTTTAAGTATTTTTGAGGTTTACCGCGCCATTAAAATCCGCTAGGTGTCATTATACCAACTGTTTTATAAATATTTTTCTTCATCTCTTTGTCATTATTCATTACTGTCGAAAATTTGGCGATAAAAAACAATATTTTACAACTCATAAATTTACTTTTAGTAAAATTTAAACCTCTTGTTATATTAAAGAAAAAATCCAAAGTAATAAAATGATAGTGAAGATCAAAATACCCTCAATCATTAATCAAATGAGACTGAAAGTGTTGAAACAGTTAATAAATCCTGAATCAGAGCAAGTTAAATTATACCCAGTGTCACAGATCCATAATGAATGAACGAATGAGTGAATGAATGGAGGAACAAATAAATGACTGGTGTGACAAACTATAACTGACTAGTATCAACAATCCATTAATTCCATCAATTGACAATCGATGGAAATACTGTCCATGTACCTACCATTCAGCGTATTACCTACAACAGACTACCTACTACACACTCGCCAGAATGTCGACACTCGGAAGTAGAGTTATTACTCAATTAGCAGCACTCGACCCGATGTTTTACACTCCACCAATTTCCTACCCCTTAGGAAGTTGTTCCTAAAACCAATAGAATGGATTAAGAGATCCAAGATCGTCCAAGAAAAACAATTTCTAGATAAATATTTGCACGTTAATTCCAGTTCTCAGTCTAGCTCCAGATAGAGATACCTTCGTCAACGTGAAGCTTATAGCTCGAAGCTCACTGAAATGATGAGTTTCCGCGACGATCCAGTTCATTCTCAATAGCGTAAGCATGCAATATGGAAATCTACTGAGGTATATGCATAACCACAGTTAGCACAGCGTAGCAATTTGTCCCTCGTGAATTCCAAAGTATAGAACCATGTGTAAGTTTGTATGTAACACCAAGACACTGTTATTCTGGCACACGACAACCAAACGAACGTTGCCGACAGAGAAACCAGCTGCATATCGTCCTCAAACATTATATGCACCTCATGCATAATACACGTGCCATCACATATGAGAGTGGGATATCACACGTAGAGTTACATCCATATAATGTTGAAAGGGGACGAGAGGGCGCAGAAAGCTACAAAGCATGACCCCTTACTCTCTGTTCTCCGTTTTCATATTCCCAGATCTCTATGAAAATTGTTCTCCCATCTCTACTACTTGGTCCTATCCACATCCACATCCTCATCCTCATTCCCATTTTTGTCTCACATCCAAATCCAGATCCACATTCACATGCTTGCCAAAGCATGTGTGAGTGTATGAATTCCAAAGTCTCGGGATCCTCGAAACTCAAACTTTGAAATAACATGCAAATTCAGTGAGTGTACGTGAATATGACGTGTGGGCTACGAATTACTATATGTTCTTTTTTGCTTATCATATTTACATATCTCCATCCTGCTCACGGATAAAAGAGTGCAAGGGGAATATGTCGGTAGTGCATGCCCAAGCTTAGCCACTATCCACTATCCACTGTACACCTGTGGTTATGGTTTATCTTCATCTCGGTCTTGACATCTGCATGCACTGACTATTCATCCATACACAATAAATACACCTCTATAGTTCATATGTGTATATATAAATATAAATATAGCAACCTGTCCGTAGATATGGATCTAGAGCCCGTATATAACATATGAGGACTGTCCTCAGTTTTGGTATCTTTCTTCCTCGTATGAATATTTCAATTCCATGAGAAATTCAGTGAACCTCAAAAGCCGTGAGCGCGACGGTCCCACTGCCACCTAGCAACCGCGTCGGTGAACTACTACCATCTATACTCTCGAGTGTCGCACTCAAACTCAACACCAGAGTCGTATGTATACGGGCAGGCTTGGCATTGTTGCAATACCAATAGTTTACCGTCAAATCGATTTCACCGTTAAATTTTAAAGATCCTTTCGTGTCTGCTTCCCATTCCCATTCGACTTTCATCTCTTCACTCCTATCCTATCCACTCGAACTTTATTTCATTTTTTTTATAGATACAGATACAGATATAGATAGATATAGATATAGATATAGATGTATGTATATTTTATATTTCGTGCTCGTACATGTTTCGATACCCATCTCTGGTATATGACTGTAAATAAATATTATACCTCTTCGATCAGCAGTGACGTGGATGTGTATCAGTCTGATATCGCCGCTCTTGCATTCTCGATTACTCGGTATGTGTTAGCGTTTTGTATACACATACGCACACACACATGGGTATCAATACCCCTGCGATTTTATGGCACAGTGCTGTACTTTACGGAAGAGATGGAAAAATATTGGTGAAAAGCCGCGAATGGATTGCACTGCATCCAGTGAAAATATAAAAAAGAAAAGAGAAAAAAGAAGCCTGATGTGAGCTGAGTTTGAATGCCTGACTCAACTGCCTCAGGGAGATTAATGCGTCGCTCGGATTTAGCTCCCTTTAATTTTTCAGACATATTAATATTTATATATATTCTTTAAAAATTATAAATACAATATTTAATCATCATAAGATCTTATTTTGGTGACTGTAGGACATTTTTAAAAGATAATCAAACGTCAGATGCAAATAGACCCAAGAGAGCAGAAAGCTGTCGACATGTTGAGTCTCCAGTCGGATTTAGCCATCGGTAATTTATTGATTTATAATCTGAAAGGCATGCAATGTTAAAAGTTAAACACTCGAGTTTATTTGTCTGTAGTCTGTAGAGTGTAGAGTAATATAGAGAGAGTTGAGTATAAAGTACAGAATGGAGAACATTTAACATATATCATAGCGGTATGATGGAGAATAGAGAATAGAGTATAGAGATGTAATAATATACGTATGGCGCACGAGTAGTCGATTAGACGCGTGTTACTCGTCGACATAAGTGGACGGTGAAATGTACACCCTGCTCGTACTCTCGTACAAGTACTTCACATCCATGTACATGTATGATTGCCGTTGGAGGATCTCCAGACTTTCATTGTCATGATTACAAGAGTTCCACTCATATATACACACGTATCCGTCGCTGCAGTGATCCCAAAACCCCGTTGAGCTAGACTGCATCCTTCAACCTTGAAAGCTTTTATATTTTCTCCAACTATATTCAATTTTTAGCTTTTTTGTTCAGAGCAAACTTCAAGAAGATAACATTATCTTGATATTAGCGATCATTGAATTGGATTGAAAGGATCCGCACCGAACACCGAACACCGAACAAATAAAAAAGCAAACTAGTAAGTAGTAAGTCTCAAGTTGGTATAAATTAAGTTAAAGCTTAAAGGTGTGATGGCAAGGTAATCACCTTGAGGGAGTTAATGTCTCGACTCGGGACTCGGGACTCGGGTGGGTTGCTTAATTAGAATTTAGTTGGTACGGCTTAGAGCTATCTATACTATCTAGTATCTATATACTGAGGCGTCTTTATAGTGATGTTGCTCGGTATTATACAGAGTGTAGATGCTCATCACCCACACACTCATCCATCTGGCATTTAACTACTCTAGTCAGTGTGCTCGTTCAACAAGCTAGATTATACTGGGACAAGGTAATTTAGCTATCTATGATCCATATATCACTCAACTTACTGTTCTGTACACTGGTTGTACCATCCATTTAAATATAATTTCCCCTTTCTTATAATTTATCATTCCTGATTATGATTATCAAATAAACCTCCAGAATAAACAAAAATACGAGGATTAAATCGGTATCTATTTACACGGATCAAAACGGAGCCATAAATTGGTTTGATAGTCGTAACTTTTACGAGGGAGTAATGCCGAGACGTGGATCGTAGATGTGCCAAGAAATATAACGTTATAGTTATAGTTAGGTTTGCTTGACTTGCCAAGGGGTAGTAAAAGTGAACGAGCACAAAGAACAGACCAGAAATCGTAAGAAATGGGCGTATAAGTCTGTCTCGGCTCAATTCTTCCTCCCTCGGTAACTGAAAAAGGAAAGAGGTAGAACAGAATAGCGGAGAAGGCGAGAAGTAAGGAGGTAAGAAGTATGAAGGGTAGTAACCGCGTGAAAACCGTTTTTAACCCCTCAACGTCTCTCCTCGTTGTCACTTTTCGGTTTACTATCCTCTTCCTACTTCATACTTACACTTCTGGCACTATTACGAGAACGAGTTACGACTACTAGTCTGGAGTCTACAGTTCGAGTGACACTGTGCACCAACACTTAATCCTCCGGCTGGTTGACTCGAACGATCTAGTTTCTCAACACCTTGCGCAGTCGACGTGACTCCGGGGTATCAATCTCACAGCACCCCCGTCATCCATTGCTCTTCGCGCCGTGTTGCCACTTCATTACCTCGGGACTGGTTCCTGTAGGGGGTTGCTAGACTAGAGACTCGAGAGAGAGACGGAGGCTAGCAGTTGGCTCAGTTGCCGAGGGAAACGAGAAGAGGGAGGAATTCCCTCGGGATGAGTCCTAACGCCATCTGTATACCCACATCAACCCCTTAACACTTGACTATCTTAAACCAAAGGTGGAAACTCTGTATTATATAGAAGCATGCTCACGCTCCAGCTAAAAGTGTACAGTCTCGGTCGGTAGTCCCTGTCTAGAGGGAGCGATGAGCTTCAGACTGATGGGTAGGGGCTGCTTGGGTGATGGGGTGAGTCAAGATGTAGAAGGACGCTCGGGAATACTTGGGCTTCACCTCATCGCACGGTCTCTATTTAATTTACATTAATCTCATCGAGTTGAGAGCCAAGTTTGTTGCTGGTTGGGTTGTTGGTTCCCGGCTATCTTTGTCTTCATCTCCGGTTTAATGGGTATAGCTGTACAGAGACAGTACACTCTTGTATTTATTTTAGAGCTTGCCTATTACTTTTTAATCATTTTAATAATCCGCGACTGCAGAATCGCGATTTAATTGAGTGTAAATAAAATAAAGCTCTGTTGGTTTGTCTTCTTCGAGTTCTTGGGCGAAAAACAATTCAAAAAAAATTTTTTTTTTTTTAAACAATGGATTATCATTTGATTAATGAAATATTTATAAAGAAATTAGTTTTAGGAACAAAAGAAAATAATTAGAAAAAAAAAAAAAATAAGTGTGTGGGTTGAATATTGATTCGGATAATGGATAAAAAATGGAGATTTCGGGTATTTAATTATAAGTATATTGAACCGGGCAGGCTTTTAGTTTTAGGGATCATTAATCGTTAATAGAGCACGTGATGTCAGCGGTTAAAGTAGAGGACGATAATGACGCGATAAAAATTCACGAGTTGATTCGCTCGTTAAAAGATTCGAGATGAGTCATTAAACCGCGGAGATTGCTCGAGTTGTGATCAAGAGCCCCGGGAGAAAAGAGAAAAGAGAAAGGAGAAAGAAGGAATTTTGGATCATGGAGGGAATAAGAATGAGAGGACATAATCGACTGGGTTGCTGCTGGTGCATTCCGCAATCAGTGATGCTATCGAGCTTATATACCCCTTATAACCCAGCTATTCGCCCAATAGTTTCCACTTTATACCTTATATATTTTATATTTTATGATGTCTATACTTACACTAGAATTCATTAGCAATAAACTCTTTTATGGATCATTTTATTTTTTTAAATTTACATGTTTATTAAATATTTTTTTTTTTTTTTTTTTTTAGATAGACAATTTTTTATAATGATCGAGGAATTATTAATAAAGTGAAAAGGAAATCCCGTGAGCAAAGTATTAACAACCCGATGATAAATAAATGTGTAACACGTTAAATTGTCCTCTCATTTTTTACGACCGCCACAAATCGTAGAGCAAAACTCTCTTTTCACAGCCAATCAATATAATATAAGGGTGGTATTGCCAACGGTGGTGAGAGTTTATTGTTACGAGGGTCTCGTCGATCTTCCAACCCCTCCTGTCTCAATAGAATATAATATAACTCTACTCTACTCTACTCTACTTTAACCGTTTCTCTCTTTGTCCTCTTGCTTTTGCTTTATCGAGTAACGTACTTATTGACACCATCACAAACGCTTTGATTTTTTTATCTCAATAAAAAGGTCAAAGGACCTTATTTTTTTCCCCAAATACCTCCAGTTCATTCTAAAAATATTTACTTTGCTTTATTTTATTGTCGACCAAAAAACCCAAAAATAAAAATTAATTATTAAATTTTTTTCCTTCAATTTAATAAATTGTTTATCTTTAAAAGTAAAGAAAAAAATAATTTTAAAGAGGCGTGATGATTAATATTTATGTACAAGTTATTATGATTGTCAGTTATTACATTAATCACTTATTCACTCACGTCACGTTCGCAATTACGTTGAATTAGCGGCGAAGAAAACAATCACCGGTCATTATTCTTATTATATCTTGGAATAATAATAAAAAATAATTATTTTACATTGGAGTCTTTAAGTGATTTTGAACGTGAAATCAATAAATGAGTAATGAGAGTTAAATTTGTTGACTATCTTTGGAATGAATAATAAAAAAAAAAAAAAAAAAAAGACTTATTGATTAATTATTCAAAATTTTGTAATTTTTAACGATTGACGAATCAAAACTTTCACAACTTTGTTCCAGACAAACTCAAATTAAAGGTACAATAAATAAAATAACAATAATAAACGGAGAGAAAGAAAGAAATAATGAATGAAATAAAATAAAAATGATCCGTCAAAGTAAGACTGGAGATCGAGGACATTAAAGAAAGAGATACACATTCCGGAAAGGCAATTATCATCGGGTATAATTTCAAATATTTTTTACATCCATTAAAATTCTCATATGAGTTTTAGTGTGAGTTCAAGTCTGGAGTCTCAAGTCCATAGTGATAGCATTAAAGCGGCATCAACAAGTTTCGACCCACTTGTCCTTTTAAAGTAACTTTAATTGCCCATCACGTGAAATATAAATTATTTTCAGGCAAAAAAATAATTCGTCTCACGTACATTTCACGGTATTTTATTGAGCTAACTTGTTCTGTTATTCTGTTTATTATTTCGTACCGAGTATAGCTCGTGTAGTATTGTGTGCATTAAACCACCCCGCTTGATAATCCACAATCCAGACTGTATTCTTTACCCTCGGTCTCGGCTTTTGTGTTCTGGAACAAAAACTATTTTTTTTTTAAGTCTATTCAAAGTGAACTATATGCTTACTTTCATATTATAGGCTTTGGTTGTCAATTAATTGACCAATAAATTTTTTTACTAATAATTCTCTTTTTAAAAAAAAAAAAAAAAAATTTGGCTTTTGTCCAGAATTTCACAAAATATAAATATGAATTTTTATCGGAATTTCCAACTCCAGGATGTCTTTATCTATCGTGTTCCCTTCTTGGTTATGGTTATGAAAATCCTTAGCATCAGTATATCTATAGAAATGGATTGCTGATGTCTCACAAGCTCCTACCCTCGTTTCGGGATGTTTAACTGTGCTCCGCACCCTCCGATTGTATCAACAGCCTCATCAGGCTTATCCTCGTGCTCGTCCTTTCAATGTACAAACTAATACACCCACATCGATATCCATATCTCCGTTATAGCAGAGTATAGCACCTACATAAATGTTCTCTACCCACTGTAGCTCACTCCATGCAGCTATATATAAATGCTTGAACAGAATGTGTCGAGTTAAGTTCACAGCGCCGTGAAATTTAACAACGTGTATGCAGTTAATCATTATCCGACCAATTTATACGTATGACTCACCTATTTTAATTGTTTTAATTAATTTTTCTTCTCTTGCTGATTATATCCCATCGATTTTTCCTTCAGAATTTTCAATGAGATAAAATATTAATTTTAAATAAAAGGTTGAGATAAATTAAGTTCAAATCATCTGCTCGACTCGACTTTTATAAATTTAAAATAACTCTCAGAAAATTCAATAATTTAAATCATTTAATATTTACTTCTAAATTCTTAATACTCAACTCCGAGGTTTAATAAAATGTCACGAGTTTTATCTGGGAAACGTCAAGCTCTGAATAATCGTCAATCCTCTTCTAAAAAGTTGATGGCCAGATGTCGTATCGTTTTACGTCACTTCTGTGACTATTTTATTCGGTTGTTGATTTGTCGACTGAGATAGTGGCGGGATTTTTAAAAGAATGAAGGCGAGCGTGTTAAGTCTAGTTAAATAAAAAAAAACTCGCGAACGGATATTGAGATTTTTAAATAAACTATTTTAGATTTACAGTTAGAGTTGTATTATTGGTATATGTATAACAATGTCGCGGGAACAGCGAATACATAGAGCAAAGAGAGGTAGATAGAAAAGCCGGACGATAAATCAATCCATGACCGAGTAACGACCGTAATCACCATCAGTGGGTTTGCTTTAATCATTGTACACATTGGGCAACTCTCGGGCGTCAAATATCCCTCTCTTTATCATTCAGTCTATCTCTTCATTGCGCTATCTGATTTTAAGTTTATCTCTTTCGCTCCCACAAATTTGCATGACACGCACGGGAACACGCGCGAGGGAACCAACGGCTCGTTGATTGTAAATTAACATAACTCCGAACAATTATTAGTAAATTGCTATAATTCGCTTGTTATATATAAAATATTTATGCTTATATATTATACATTATACGTTACTTCTCGGCAGAGTGATGATGCGTTCAAATAAATATTAATTAGCTCCCGAACATTGGACGTCTGTCTTAAAAAATTTTAAATTCGGCAATTAAAATTTTTATTTATTCTATAATAAAAATAAAAAACGTTTAAATGGAATTTGTAATACATGTGTGATATATATAGAGGGTTGTCAGAAAATGCCTGTAGTCACGCACGTGCGAGTTGTAGAGTATATTATGCTCATGCAATGTGTATCGTATTAAATCTAAAACATGCATTAATGATATTAAATAGCGAAGGAAAAAACAACAAAACTTGTTAACTGGGATAAAAATATTAATTACACGAGCGAGTAATGTAAGTTGATATTTTAACATATAAATAAAATAGTTGAGAGTAAAAGAGGTAGATAAGACTAAACATTTAAGTAAAAAAAAAAACAAATTAACGGGAAAAATAATTTAGCAAATGAAATTTGAGAAGACTTGAGAGAGAGAGAGAGAGAGAGAGAGAGAGAGAGAGAGAGAGAGAGAGAGAGAGAGAGAGAGAGAGAGAGAGAGAGAGAGAGAGAGAGAGAGAGAGAGAGAGAGAGAGAGAGAGAGAGAGAGAGAAGAGCGAAAACCCTTCAAATAAAATAATAAAGTTTAAAAGTTTGAACAAGAAGCAATTATAGTGAGGAAAGTAAGCAAGTTTGCGATTAACGTAATTGCAATAAGAAACTTGAAGACCGTGGATGGGGAAAAAAACCGGTGAAAATATATTTAAAAGTTAATTAGCGTAGGGCTCTATTAAATAATTTTCCTCGATTTTATGGTTGTCCCCGACGGCAGCACAGCCAGCCACTCGATTAACTGCCGGCGTTATATTCTCCGTTGTCATTTCCCGCGTAATTCCGCCGGTATTATTCGCAGCACGTCTGCCATAGTTATTTCCATAGTGCTCTCAACATTTTCCAATTTCTCGTGGTCTCTCCTTCCCCACATACTAACGCATATACATCTATATATTTATATACACCGAGACTTTTAAAACCACAGGCACTACTACAACCACCAAAAACTCCGAGATCTCCCGTCTCACTCTTGTCCTCATTTATTTTTTATCCAGCAACCACTTTTTCCACGCCACTCTTCTTTTTCAGCCCAGCTCACTCTTTTCATTTTACTCCGATTTCATCTCGTCTCATTTTCTTTTCTCAACTTTTCTTCTTTTCACCTCCACCCTCCAACCCGAGCGCTAACAGTTACGTGTGTTTTAAATTCTCCAAGTATACAGTCATCTTTTCCAGTCATTTCTATCCGGAAAAAAAATCCTCAATCTCACCCTTACTACCATTACACACTTACACTCACACACATTTATAGATATTTATATGGAACTCTTATTTCCCTAAAATCTCGAGGGATTCTGGAGCGGCAAGAGGGAGTTAGATATCGCACTTTCCTCCGGGGATATTATGAGATTGCGAGAACTTTTCACTCACGTTCTTCTCGCTTTCCCTTTATACTCAACATCTCTCGAGTCCCCTTCTACCCTCCTACTCATACTCATTTCGTTATATATATATATATATATATATATATATATATATATATATATATATATATATATATATATATATAAAAATAAACATACAAAGGTATGCTACAGTCATTTTTTCTTTCATTTTATTCCTTTCATCCCCTTACAGCAGCACTTTCAATCTCATCCACATTCACCCTCTTATTACACCTTACACACATACACTTACACATATATCTTATGTCTTGTCTGGTATCAAATAAATATGTGTGTATACAAGTAAACCCAGACTGTACGCTGATGTATCGACAGAAGCTTTTTCTTTCAAATCTTCACCCCAGCGGAACAAAGTCAGGATAAACTCACCCCTGAATACTCACCGCGAATAACGACGATGCTCATCTCGTTATTTCTCACCCTTGGATCTCAGTCTCAATCTCAATCTGGATATTCCGGGTCTTCTCCATTTCCCAAATAATCCAGATGTCGTTGTCAATTTCACATCCGATCCTCGTTTTGCTAAAAATAATAAAAGTTCAAATAAAAATACCTAACGTGATATCTGATCCAATTTAAATTTCCGATATTAATTTTTTAAAGGACTTTATCCTTTTTTTTTTTTTTTTTTTTTTTTAAATATAACCCGGGTCGTTAATAAAATTACTAAGAATTTTCGACGTTCAATAAAAAAAACGTCTAGACCATGACGTAAAACCATTTTCACCTGGTTAAATAGCTAATGCTGATAGTGAATTAATAATAATTGGTTTTATTACTGAAATGTAATGTCGAGACGAAGTGTTACATAAATAATGGCAAGGGAGATAGAAATAACTCGAAATTTAGTAAATTTTAAGCTCATATTATATTCAGTAGACACTTAAATTATTTGTAAATTTATAACCAAATGTTTGATGTGACTCTTTAAATAAGCGTGTGAATTTAAACTCGCGTGTAATCTGATCGATGAAATAAAAATAAATTTTTATAGACTTGCTTAAATAAATGGCGTAAGATTATTTCTGTGATATAGAGAAATAATAGAAATACGGAGTTAATTATCGATTCTGAAATGTGAATTTATTGGGGATACTATTATATTGTAGGATTGTATTCAATAACAACCACAAAGTAGACTGAATCGAGCAGGACGGTTAATAATTCAATATATAAACTATATAGAGTTGTGGATGTACATTTAGATTGCCACAATCCGATATACAATAGCCATGGAACACATCCCCTTGTATTTTCGATACGTTAACTGTGAATCACTGGGAATCCTGATAATGATCAACTCCAAGTTCTTTCACCCTTCTCGGTCGGTATATATGGATATACATTCTATACACGAATACAAACTCCGAGTTTAGTTTATCCTATTTTCCTGTTTAATGGTAATCGTTAATACTATTATCTATAACCATGTATTTAGCACGTCAAGCTCTCCTGATTCAAATTATATTCGATTTTGAGATGTATAATTTATCTGTAAAGGATAAAAGTGTTTATTATTATTGATACTAATTAAATTTTTTTTTTTTATAGAAAAACCACGAATTTTTTAATCAAAAACATTAACTTGATTCAAATTTTTTTATTTAAATTAATAAACCAATAGAATATGCTAGTATTTGAGTGTTAAAAATTTTAGTAAAACAAAACTAATCAATAGAGAGCATAAATATACAGATGGAATTAGAGTTAGATAAATTTAGCAATGAAGGCAAAGCAAATCTAGGGGTTTAAATACTAAAACACGCGTAACCAACCGCAAGTGCCCTCTCTACATCTAGTATATAGCATATATCGAGCACTAATGCCCCAGTACATACTCCCCTGGTATTTCGGCACTTTCCCTCGACTCGTTTCAATTCCACCCCTGTTCGCCTCTTGACCCCTTCTCCCTTCTCTCTTCCCTGACAACTACACAACTCTCACCTAAACCCACCACTCATTTACGCTCCTACTATACACACATAACACGAGCGTATCTCCGCCGCTAAAACTTTCAGTAATTACAGTAATTAGTCCAATTAACGGACTCGCTGGAGCTTGCCTCGACGCTAGCAGCAGCAGCAACTCTAACACCCACTCACCCGTCGACCCCCAGATCACTTGAGCAGTGGCAACCTAGAAGAGCTCAACCACTCTGCACTCTACACACTCAAGTGAACCGACTCTACTCTGGATGAGGGATATACCGAGATAAAGATAAAGACAGAGCATACAACACCCCCGGGCTGCTTTTTCCTTAACTCTTTCTCTTCGCCTTTAAATCCTTATTTTTTATTTTTATCCTACCATGCGCCAACTCATAATTAGTGTAAAGCACTCACTCACACTCTATTATTATTATTTTAACCTCATAAAAAAAAAGAAATATTTTTATTCTGTCTGACGCTGAAAATAAAGGAGAGGAAACTTGTATTACACCGGCGCTTGCTCTCGTAACTTTCCCGACACTTGTAACTTTTAAATGAGACATTCAAGACATTGTAAAGCTTGAGGTTGAGGTGTACATTCTCGAGTAGCACTAACTCTGAGACAAGAGTCACCCAATGACGTGTAGTAAGTACAAATTTAACTTGAACTCTGTTACTCTGTTGGTTAGCTCTATCAGATTCTTGATGTTAGTTATTTGAGACGCAAATATGTGTGTTACTAATGCATCTCTGGGTCGAGGAGCAGAGGGCCAAGTTTAATATATATAATACCGTACACCAGCACGAGTATATATAGCGATCGGAAGAGGTCTCGCTATTAACACCTTCTCTCCCTATCTATCACGTACGCAGGCATTTAAACGAATTAAACGAGGCTGTAATTAAGTTATTCGTGGAAAAAAATTTTTTTAAGGTGTCCATATGTGATTTTTGATAGCCCTGAAAATTTTTTTTAGACAGTTTTTTTTTCTGGTCATTCATTCATATTAAATTAAAATATTAAATCAAATAAAAATTAATTTATTGTGAAAAGCTAATGATTCCAGTAAATATATTTATTGCTTTTCTTGGAGGGGTTGAATTTATTTTAAATTTTCGACAGCGCAACAGTGTTCGGCCGTGAGTATTGTGTTTTTGAATAGTGATAGACGGGATATCAATTGCATTGCATATTCATCTCTATCCATCTATCGTGATAGCTCGCGGCGATGCTAAATGGAATCGAAGCTGACGATGTGGTTTACGACCCGCTCACTCGTCAATTATTTCCGTCATACTCACCTCCAGCAGCCAACACCAGAGTATACACCAATCCCGATCGGTAGTCGCTTCTGTGCTACAACTACGATATGATATTGATATTATATTACGGTCCAACTCGATCATAAAATATAACGTCTATCTCATTATCCGTTTAACCTTAAATGCAGTTAGTTGTTTAATTAATAATCTATTATCTGTTATATCAGAGCTCGGGAATTGGAAATTGGAATTATTTTTAAATAAAAGTTATCTCGGTCCTTAAAATAGTTCCATTGAAAATCCTTTTGAATAAAAAAGGTCTCATCGGAAATGTTGAACTTATTGCCCATTCGTGGATCGTCTCGTTCTCATTTTCAATCCTCATCTCACCAGCAGAAGGTATATAAGGTAGAATAAAGGGAGAAGGAAGGAAAATAAATTCCCTGAATACTTATCCACAAAACACCCCAGTATAAAAGTAAAATCCTCAAGATTTCGCTCGTATATTTCAATCAGAGCTTGTGTTCCATCGTCATCCGTCTCTTCTTTGTTTTTTTCCTTTACTACTACTACTACTATTATTATTGTTATTATTATTATAAGTTTTTTTTTTTTTTTTTTCAACATCTTCCAATTCCCATCTACTCGCCCTTTTATTTCTTATTCCGCTAAGCCGTCACACGCAAGCGTAGACTTTTAAAAAGGGGGAAAAAGATTATAGCTTATATTACGAGCTACGAGAATAAGGATGAAATATAAAAGAAGTGAATAACTCTTGGATAAGAGAAGAATAAATCTTTTTATTATTATTTCCATTCTCTTACACCTCAACACTAATATTTCCTGGGTATATGTCTGTGAATATCAAATAAACATACAAATATGTATGAGTGCAAGTAAAACGTCAACCTAACCTGACCTAATCTTTTCATTCAGCATCCACCAAAATCCAGAGAAGATGAGAAAAGCTAGAGTACAGTGAGTCAAACTCACTCGGAAGCTTTTTCTTCTTAACTTTTCATTGAGGTGAACCCTCCTCGACTTTTCCCTTTTCTCCGTAGTTTTTTTTAAAAAAACATCCAAAAACTTTATTCCACTCGTCAGAGAAATAATTAAAATACCCTTTTTTACCCGGTCGTTTATTTAAAATTACAACCAAGCTGGAGCGAGCTTTTTAATAAAAAATCACCCAAAATTATCCTCCGAAAATTTCCAACAACGCAAAAAAAAATATGACGGCTCCCATTTTACAAGGCTTATAACTCTTTAAATAATTACCTCAAAAGTAAACTTTTATATTTTCCACTAAGAGAATGGGTGAGCTAAATTAAGTTTTATTTTATTTTAAAAACACTAGAAGGTTTAAAAAAAAAGTTAGGTTAGAAGGTATAAAAGAGGGGAGAATGCATTAATGGATTGAGGGGATGAATCAGCGGTCAGATCGTTAATAATCAAAGTGATGCACTAGTGTCCGGAGGGTCACGTTTCATTTAGCAAATTACCAATAAATGGGTGATGGTCATTGCCGCTGAAATGGCCATAAATACCGGTACGCTCTACACTCCCGGTATCTGTCCTTCTACTGTCAATTCCATTCCCTTTAACCGTCACACCCTTGATTTTAAACCCTTGAACATTATTACGACCCCTGCTCAATCTGCCCCAACCGAATAAAGTTTTGTGGGATTGGGGAGAGGAAGAGGAAGAGGATTTTTAGTATCATCGGGTTTGGATAAGGGGTTCGGGTAAGGGGTAGCTGATCACATCAACCTCCCGGCAACGGCAACTAGGGAGAAGGACAAGTAGGAAGAGATCTGGATTTTATAGGGTTAGGTTATCGCGAGCGATTTCAACCCCTGTGGCTACCAGATTGGTATCTACCGGTTTAAAACCCTCCCGTGAACTACCCTATTACTAACATACACTCATCCCGCCTTTGGCTTTGTATTTCCCCTCAGAAACATCTATACCTATATAACCCTAAACTTTACGATTTTGGTGTCGTATATCGCTGTCCCTCGATATGACGACGTCTGCAGGCAATTGTTCCTTTTCATGTTCCATTGTATTTAATTTAACGTTATCTACATACATACATTCATACATTTATGTGTAAGGGGCTTACATACATAATATGAAACAGTGTATATGTATTATAGTGGGTCAGGCGGATGGGGATAACATGCAACAACTTCGGGGTGATCGTCAAGCCCAAAAGCCATAAACGTAAACAAGGGTCGTAAGGGCTAAACCCCAGAGGTGCTTTTACTATTCAACAAAATGACAGCCAGGGGATATGCGAAACGTGCCAGAAAACGTTTTGCAGTCCCTTTACACCAACTCACACCATTATATATACTGCTACACGCGTGACATTGGCTATCTCGTACTGTATTGACTCTCTGATTCAAAACACACACATACACACTCTTACATACTTACAATAATGCAATTTGTCGGATTCACCGCGATAAATTTTTCCGTCTTGCAGTCTTACCTACCACGAGACGGTCTATAAATTTATATTGTCATACAAAAATCAGAATAAAAAATTTGTTCACAATATTAAATATTAAAATCTCTTAATTAAATATAAATCGGCTGTTACTTCCCTCCGTAACTCTTCTCATTAACAATTTAAATTAAACCCAGAACAGACTCTTTTACGGAGAGGATATTTTGCTTTTAATTTGACACGCATTAACTCTACTCTGGCGAGTACGAATAATTATATGGATGCAAACATGTTTTAACCCATTTGCCAGTAGACTTTGTGTTTATTATTTTTGTTTTTATTTTTGACTGTATTGTATTTATATCTACTCAGAGCGTAAAAAGTACAGAAAAGAGCATCTCCGGCTCGATACCTCCATGTATACATATATATGTATCATTATTTTCGCCGTTGGACAAAAAACGGGCTCCTTTTTTATTATTATACACATACTGGTTTTATTTCATCGAGTTCTTTTATCTCTTTAGAGTTCTTGTCTCGGTAACATCCCGTGTGCTTTCCGTCCTCTGTGCTCAACTCTGTACGGGGTACTCTACAAATCCGTGAAGCTTAAACGTCACATCAGACACTTGGTTCATGCTTCCACGCCCTTGCTCAAAGTCACTAACATCTTCTACTCCTGTACCCACAAATTCACATTATCCTCCATTTTTATTTTTCTCTCCAGCTTCATGCACATATATACCAACAGTATACAGTTATTTGTATTGTATGTACTATCGCATATAACATACATATATATATATATATATATATATATATATATATATATATATATATATATATATATATATATATATATATAGAGAGAGAGAGAGAGAGAGAGAGAGAGAGAGAGAGAGAGAGTGAGGTTATACAGTGAGACGAGTCAGAGATCAAAGGGTAGACACGCAAGCGTCAGTGAATAGTGCAGTGGTTTTATACGAAACACGTCCAGGGAAGCGTAAATGCACAGGCGGGAATTTCGCTTTAGAAGCGAAGCTTTTCGGGTGCATATACTATACATATACGTGAAGAAGCGTAGGGTGAGCAGCCAGGAAGTGGAGATGAAAGTAGGATAGCTGGATACAGAATATAGGATTTCCAAAGTGTCGAGTCCACTGGCAAGAGGGCGCTGTGGAACGAGTGAGACCCGAAAACCGGAACACGTCGCCATTATACACCAGGGAGACCCGCCATTTTGTGTCTCCAAGTGTAACTTTCAGCCTCCGTTATTTCCTTCGTTCTCCCGGTCCTATTGAAAACTTATACTGGATGTATATGTATATGTATATGTATATGCAATGTCATCACTGGCGCTTTCATTTCCAGTAACTGGAATAGCAGCCTCGGACTGAAGCTTCTTCTGTGTCTGCTCGTCGTATTCCTTCCACACTCGGGAATTCAATGGATTTACTTTTCTTAGAGGTTAGAAAATTTTGAGGTGATTCAGTGAGCAGGTCATAATTAAGCAGGATATTTAAATTAAAATTAGAATGTATAATAGATATTATGAATTATAATTAGGATTTCAATAATAAAAAAATTAAAAAAAAAAAAAAAACACTTAATGGCTGAGATAATATTTGAATATAAAATGGTGGCTCAATGGAGGAAAAGTCTCGAGGGTGTTAAAAATGAACGTTTTTGTATAATGAATAAAAATGTGAGACGAGAATAATCGTTAAGTAAGACCGGGTGGTAGAGATAGCAAGTAGCCGAGTGTAAAATTGCCAAAAGTTAACGAACCAAGCAGCCAGAACGATTTTTTTTTCTTTTATTTTTATTCCGTGATGTTCCTACTGCTACGGAAATTTTTTATTCTTTCGATCTTTATTTCAGTCTTATTATACAATTAAATGCTTTTGCTTTTGAATTTTTTTTTTTTATGAAGATTATTATAATAAGTAAAATATCTTTTTTAGGGATAATTAAATTTTCTATTGAAATAATTCCTATTAAAATTATTATCGAGAGAATTTTTTTTTTATAAAAAAATATTGAGGTGTGCAAAAACGGTTTAGTGAAAAAAAAATCGCACGTGAAAAATAATTTATTGTGGGCGACCAAGTGTAAAGCTATGTTTGGTCTTTTGCTCACTTGCACTCGGGCGAAACCACCTAGTGGTGATGTTGATGTTGTTTGTTGTTATGCCGAGGCATTACGTATATATATGTGTATATATATAGCAGGGATAGAGATGATGACGAGGGGAGTACACCGAGCACAGGCTCCAAGCAATTACGATGCAATTATTTTGTAATGACGGTGCATTATACGAGGCGCAACATCAACGCGATCAGTTCCATCGTCATTTTTAAAATTTAAAACCTTGCAATTAACTCGCCAATGGAATTTTAGTATTTTCTCATGCAAATTTTGCAATATAATCACTGATAATAAATCTTATATATTTACATACATTTTTTGTTTGTTACTTTAATCTTTAATTAAAATTTCAAACGCCAAGCCAAATATTTTTAATCGTCACTGACAATTATTGACGATAATTCTCGATAATAAATTACTGAGACCTTTGCTGTTGCTGTACTAAATACATAATCAATTTATTCTTGTTGACAAAAAATAAAATAAGCAATAATTTTATTTTAATGATTTTCCATTTATAAAAATATAAATGCAGTTTTTTTTTATCAACCATCGGATTTACACACGAAACAACTTGCAATTTATTTAACTGAGAAAAAAAATTCTGTACACAAAAAACCTCCAAGTTGATTGGTTTCCTGTTTGTTTTATTATTTTCATTCGTTGATTCTATTTTTTTAAAAATCAAACTTTCATTTATAGACAATAAAAATCATTTTTACATAAATATTTTCTTTATTGAAGAAAAAAAATTATTTTTAACTAAAAATAATAAAATTATTCAAATTGAAACAAGTCAATATTTTTCAGTTCAGAATTTTTTTTTTTTTTTTAACCTATCAAGAAAAACAATACTGTCAAACAAATAATCCAATGTAATTTCAAATCAGCTTTCTCGGTAATTGATTACAAAATTTATGCATCATAAATATAATGAAAAACAGGAATGAAAATTCTTCGAAGGTTAATAAGCACAAGCAGCTGTGTAAAATAACACAACATAAATGCCAAGAGAGACGCCAATAACATATTAAACTCTTAATCTCTAGCCACATAAGCCTCATTATTTAAAAAGTTAATCCGTGGTCTCGGATACTCAACTGGGGACTACGGTTATAGGTATACAGTGAGACTCGGGCACGATTATCCGGCGTTGTTTGCTGATTGTCCCATTATCTCGAGTTTATCTCCGATCATACTGAGCCGGATTACACTCCTACCCACTGACTACTAATTTATAATTCATATCTCATTCCATAGTTTACCACTTAACACTCTTACTTTTAGAATACCAAAAATAATTATCCTCCGGAAATACGGAAATTTACGGTAAGAGCTCTAATAAGCAAATCATTAATCTCAAAATCCTTTAGACGAATTTTTAGGGGAAAATACAGTAGGGTTACGGAGTTTCAAGAGTCCCAAGGGAACTGGAAGATATATTAAAGTTCGAGTAAAAAAAAAACCTTTGTTCGTTCAGAGATAGAAAAATTTGCTTTGACTTGCACAATAATCTATTGATTTTTATTAAGGAAACAAATTTTTTAAAGGAAAAATTTAGCATTGAATAAAATAGACTGTCGTCTTTTTAGCAGCCGGGGATGTGCCAGCATTACACTTAACTACCCAGCATCAGCACCACCAAGTCGTTTAAAGTTTTTGGGCATAAACCTCGAACCTCGAGCTGTAGTCGTAAAACCACACACTTAATTTGCCTTGCAAAGTGTAGTTGCTCGAGATCTGAAGGGAAGGGAAGGGGTGTAGGAGAAATAGAGGGAGTTTTAGGCTGGTAGGTTTGCAAAAGGATAAAATATACATAGGAAGGTTGAATCGGTAGATGGCGCGAGGTAAAAACGGTGATGGAAATGAAATGTACAGGACAGAAGATAGGAGAGAGGAAGTTGCTCGACGTTGAAACGGTGGATAGAAAAGTGTGCTTAAAATATTAACGCCGAAGGCGCTTGCATGGAGGGCTCTTTGTTCCAGTACAGGATGATCGTGGTACGTGGTACGCGAGCACTCTTTCTCACCCTCGCTCTCGCCCTCACCCTCACCCTCACCCTCTCCATCTGCGGAGCTTATACATGTACAAGTATGTATACTGTAGTTGATAGCAGGCTCCAACACCGAGCACTCAAAGTTTATGTCTGTGCTTGGGTGGAGCTGCCAGGAGTGAGAAAAATCCCGAGATGCACAGAGAGAGAGAGAGAGAGAGAGAGAGAGAGAGAGAGAGAGAGAGAGAGAGAGAGAGAGAGAGAGAGTGAGTGAGTGAAAAAATGTAAAACAGAAGAAAAAGCAGACGAATAACCTCGCTGTTGTAAATAATATATGAAATATGCACCGTGGTTATTCAACAAAATTTTCTCTTATAAAAGTTTTTCCCTGTAAACTCAGTACCGAGGTTCGAGTTTATTCTTGGAGCTTTTTTACTCCGGTTGGTTCTGCTAGCACTCTTCCATCTCATCCCAGATCCCAGGCCATTACATTTTTTCTATCTGTACTTTTTTTCTCGAGCTTATATTTATTCTTTTTTCGCTAGTATTTCACTTGATCTCCATACCCTCACTGACTTTATGCAGAGACTTCCGCCCTCGGCGTTCAACCTGCATCTGCGAGACACGCTAACACGGATACACCCGACGAGGGTGTTAATGAAAAACCTTGAATTTTCCATGAAGGCATTACGCTCTTCCCTCTTATACTCTTTACTTTTATTCTTCCGGCGATCTCTTCCACCATTATTTTATTTTAAATAAAATACAAATATAAATTCACAGATTTACCTTTAATTTATTCAACTACCCGAGGATATTTATAATTATTAACCTTCTTCGTTCTGACTAACTGCTCCCATGTATTATTCAAATTTACTTAATAATTAGTAAATTTATGACTTTTTTATAATTATAAAAACCTTCATTTATAAGTTACCGCAAAACAGTGTGTTATAAAATACCGATTATTTCAGTGCTCCACAGTTTTATTTAATATAACATGTCAAAATGAGTTATTAAAGTTATCGATCAATATTTTTATAGATAGATTAATTTTATGTCGCGTATGAAGATCGACTCGGGTGATTGACCTCGACAGTTAAAGCTAAAGTTACATTGACGTCTATAATGGTGTTAATAATACGCGAATCGATTACTATTTCAACATTTACGCCATTAATATCCGGCAAAGTCTTTTTCGAATATTAATATTCAATAACTCGATGGAATTATTTAATTACACGTTATTTCGGATCTTAAACTCCCGAGTATTTAATTACTAATAACACGATGAAAATGTCAATCTTAAATAATTCATACTTTAAATTAGTCAGTTATTTTTTATTTTAATTTAGTTACTTGTAATTTTTAATCAATGTTATTAATTATTAAATTCACTAAAAGCTTTCGATCGAGTTTAATTAATAGATTTTTTTTTTTTTCTGTAAAAATATCTATTGATATAATTTTATTTTTAATAAAAAAATTTTTTTTATATTTTTCAGACTGATTTTTAATTCAGAAGAGGACTCCAAAAATTGATGGTAAGTTTTGAACTTTAGTATTATTAGAGTGTAAAGTATAATATATGATATAAGGAAAAAGAAAGAGGTTTAGTTGAACAAACATTGCGCGAAGAGTAAGTAGCGTTGCAGGTTGTTAAGTAAACACGCCAACAATTTGTGAGCGCAACGCAGCGCAATAAGGCAACAAGAGGGATGCTGGATGTTGAATGGTGGATCCGTGCTGTTTAATGTTTGGAGAATCTGATGAGGCGAAATATATATATATACCACAGCGAGTTTGAGTTGTATTAATAATATATACAAGGTCTGAGTAATACAGTATTGGCAACACTAATCCAAAATCTTGGTGGTTGCACACGTTATTTCGGCAGGGTATCTATAATAGTACTTTACACTCGCGTATCCATTGGCCCTAGACTCCTTACTGGTGTTACGTGGATGTGTGTGCTGAGATAAAGTGGTAGAGGCTTGACGAAGCTCGAGGCCTCGTGATCGCCCAGCACCACGAAATATTTGAGTTGCTTGGGCAAACACGTTTATGTAAACACGCCGTTTGCTCTGACGTTTACTTTTCCTCTCGAGCGCCCCCCCCCCCCTTTTCACCAGGAAGGGAATATGCGAGGATACGCCACCAGGGGCTCTTCCCCTCGCCTTCATTCGAACCCGGAGGCGTCTCGTACTCAGCCCAATAGACATAGACCCAGATACTAGAAACTACAGCGGAAAGACTAGATATGAGCAATGTATGTAAGTCCACATCACATATATGTACACTGATCCACCAATGTAGACTCTAAAGTGTAGAGTGTAGAGTTGAGTCGACTAAACACCCGGAAAATATTTACAGAGCGGGATATTGCTCCCAATCCGTGTTTGTTTATTTCAATCCCCGTGACCGATCGAGCCTGTCATGACAGCTCAATGGTTTTGCGTGCCTAAGTGTACGTGTCTGTGTAGTTCGTGTTTCGTGTTGGGTCCTCCCGACACCCAAAACCACAAATCCAGTTTACACTTGGATTACATTTGTTACCAACCGAGTTTGGTTTAAAATCATTTTATTTTTAAATATTTAACGGAAACTTAAAAAAAAAACTTCTGATGAATTTATATGTCCTAATATAACTCGAAATTTTGATAAAAAATAGTATTGAAAATATCCGACAGATGGCGCATGATCGATTAATTTTCTCCTAATAAGAGAGTTAAATTCTAAAATATAAATAATTTTTTTTTTCTAATCAGATGCGATGCTTGACATATACATTTTACGAAAAAAAAAAAAAAAAATTATTTCTAGCCAATTATGATCAAATTGAAAATTCTTTTCGCGATTTATAGTACTAGCAATAACTTGAAACTTTTTTCCAACCCCGCAAAATAACTATTTATTCAATTGTTTTCAAACATAAATTCAAACCGATAATATGATTGTTATGAATATAAATACAAATGTTTAATGTATAAACATAGGGACAGTGGATTTGGTGACAACATATATTTCACCTTGGTATCATCACGCGTTGTAGAGTGCTCGGCATAGACATTTGTTTTGCTGTTACGGGGCAAAACGAACTAGCCACCCCATTTGTTAGTGCATCATCATCCAGCATGACCATCCGTTGATCGCCAGCAAATAACGAGCATATGCAAGCCAAAATACACACGCACCAGTCATGATTGTCAAACGACCAGTAAACGCGAATAGAAACGAATGATTATAAACACCTATACAGAGTAGAACACCCACCAGTATATATTGATGTGAGTACCGTGGAGAATGTTACCAAATTAGCTATGCTGGGATTTATATCTGTATTTACTCACAGGGAGTATCAGTCATCAGTTCCGGGGGTGGGAGCCCAGAAATTCGCGGATAGACATCTATTATTATTGTGTTTGATATTAAATACTGTTGGTTATAAACATGGGTGTAAATTAGCAGTCCTGATAAATGACTGTCCATTCCAGGTGTGCTGAGTATCCATTCCGATAATCACCCGAGTTACGACCACTTATCTTCTCTAGCTCGATATTTAATATATATATATATATATATATATATATATATATATATATATATATATATATATATATATATACGCAACTTGCAAACCTGTTTACGTCTATCCAACAGAAACAATAAAGCTTAATTAATAACTGTTTATCCCCCTTACTGGTTCGCCTTCGCTTGTTCCCCGCTGGGCATCATGATCGGATGTTAACTCACACATACTGGACATTAACACGCATTAATTACTCAATGATAAGTAATTATTGTCAGCGGGACACATATTTTTTGTTCTATTTATTTGCGAAGCGTATTATTTATTAATTTTTTCAAATACGATCAATGTTGATGTAATTGCTGAAGCCGGGCCCATAACCTGTTGTTCCGATCCTCGAGCATTGGAGTTACAGTTAGTTACAAGACAAGTTTACGCTTCAGCGACACACTTAGATCAGAATCATTAGTACAAATTCAATAGATCAATTTCTCCTTTGGATTGCTAGGTAATAAAGTAAAAAAAGGTCATAGTTGTTGAAAATTGATTGGGTTTTTTTGTTCAAACAAATTAAAATCTCCTTGGTAGGAGATAACGAGTGATTTGTCGGTTTGTGGAATTGCAAAAGGAGATAATTTATAGATGTAAATAAATAATATGTACAAAAATGGCCGGTTGGTAGGTTGATAAACGCGTCTTATGTGTGCTGTAGTTAATACATTGCTCTAGTATATAGAATTATAAGAGTAGAGAGCAAGTAAAGCAGAGATGGTAAGTGTACCGTAAAAAGTATTAGAAGCGAATGAAAAGAAAAAAAAAAATAATAAAAATGATACGTAAGCGAATCAACTTTATACTTGCCAAGCGATTTCACTGACTGAATTATAGCCAGTTTCCTTTGTGCGCTCGTACACAATTTTTACGTTTCATTGGAGCGTATCACGACATTTGTTCAATGTAACGTTCGTACCCAACTATACCTTTATATATTGCTAAACTACTTATACCCACTGGTTCAGAAATTATCGCGTGTTTTATACGGTGAATTAAACAAGTCTTCTGATTTATTAGACTCTACATTAGTCACTCAATACTACATTACTTTTTTAACAACTAATTAAAGTAGATTAGCTGCGGTTGCTAATAAAAAACACTCACGTTATGCTTTTTTATTTTTATCCCAAGAGTTTTTCCGTGAAAAAAATTCGAACCTCCGACAGGTGTCGCCTAGTCGCTGAAATTTCTCGTAATTAGAGAGGTAACTTTTAAAATGAAAATAATTTTACTGAAACTAACTGTGACTTTTTGATTGACAACCCAAGAACAATCGATAGAGTCAATCAATAGAGGAATAGATCAAGCCCTGGTGTAATCGCTTCGGAGGGAATTCTCTGGGTGTACCTGATAGGGGATGACTGGGTAGATAAAGCTGAGGCTCTGAAGCCAAAGCCGAAGGCAAGGGACGTGGGAGGAAGCTCGCTAATTGAACCGGATACACAGAGGAAATAATACAAGTGACCGTTGGACTGCTCTGGGGTGTGAGCCGTGTCGGCGAGACGAGAGGTGAGGGTGACCACTTGATTACGTCAGTTAGGTGGTCCCGGTTAAATTCCGGGTATGAGGCCATCAGAGAGTGAAGCGGTCGTCCAGTAGCTCCTCAAACCTGGCTCTCGACGTGGGTTGGTTACGTCTGTGTTCTGTGTTCTGTGTTCTGTGCTCTGTCTACTATTGGAACTGGCTTCTGTCATGCTCCCACGCTGCCGAGGACTCATCATCTCATTTCTATCCTTATCCTCCTGGTTTTCCGCCTCAGATCTTAGACCAAAACCATAACGGTACACAGAACAGCGCTACAGTAATTGTTGGGTGTATAGTTAACTTTGGCTAACTAACATCTACTCTGTATTATATTATAGTTGCTGGTCTAATGCAGAACCAGAAGCATCTACATCTATATTCTGAGCAGGACTGCCAGTGGCATCACCAGAAGCTGTGACTGGAATCGTGTCGAGCTTAAGTCAGCGATTTGAGGCGTCGAACGTAATTAAACGGATAGTTTCCGCATTACCCGCGATTGGATAATCATTAATCGATTATCTCGAGCTTCAATGGTGACAATGCTGTCTCGAATGCTTCTCGTGATCTCCTCGCCCTTTCCTCATCTCCTCCTTGGCGATGATCCTCCGGAACCCACTTCACACGTTATAGATACATACAAGAACAGTTAACATGTGTGTATACATATCGAGGACGACATGTCGATGATGTAATTTGATATACTCACCCCGTGACGGTCATTGATAATATAATCATATTACACATCGTATCTCATTAATTAATTGCTCTTTGCTCTGATTAGTATACTTTCAGTCCCAGTTAAAGTTATAATAAGTAACGCCAAAGCTCGTTCTGCAAAAAGAAGCCTCGATACCAGTTTAATTAAAACATTTTATCGAGTTTTAAGTAAGATAATTATACTGACTACTTACCGAGTCTCACGTCTCACGTCTCGCCTCTCGCCTCTCGCCTCTCGCCTCTTTCTGGCTTACAATCTCAGAACTGGATTACCTGCGGCTAATTAACTAATCAATAAACTCGCTCGAGGTTATTGCCTGCTGGTGTTTTTACTCGAGAAATTGTTTTAAGCTAATAGACTTATTTACTAGTTAAACAACTTGTCATTTGATTTTTATTTCTTTTTTTTTTTTTTTTTTTTTTTTTAATTCTCTCCTCTGTGTTCTGTTAACAACTAACTACTGGTTTATTATCCAGCTACTATTTGGTCAAAGCTGAACCAGAATTTCTGGATTAATATTCTTTAACTGGTTCGAAGAATTGCCTTTCATGTCGGATCCATGTGAATTTAAAGTATTAGAGAATTTTATTTCTACTACTAGTTGTGGGCTTGGGAATTCAAGCTTTTACTGGGGAATTAATTTTGACTATGTTCACACGCAATTAGTGTAAAGAGATAGAGCTGAAGAATGTGTCGGATAAAAAAGGTAATAACAACAGTGAGCTAAAAAGCTTAAGTATCTGAAATAGCGTGATCAGTATTGCGTGTCTAGCAGCTCGTGCATAATAAATAATCAGTATTATCATTTCTTAGGGGTTTTACGGCCTCAAAGTCAGCATGGGGATCATCACTGTTCATCTTTATTTCTTCCTTATTTTTTAGCGTATGGGTTTATTTTTATTCCCCACTGATATCTCGTGTTATCTCTCAGGGGGATATAGTTACGCGTTATGCAAAGAGGTCTTCACATGCGTCATGAATTATGTAAGGACTCTTGTGAGCGCCTCACGGCGGGTAGATCTCTAATTAACTTTGCTTACGGTCTCGCCTCGATTTCTTATTATTCACCAATCGAGACGGGCATTATGGAATGAAATGAAAAAATAAAATTAAGAATAAGAAGAAGAAGAAGAAGAAGAAGAAGAAGAAGAAGAAGAAGAAGAAGAAGAAGAAGAAGAAAGAGTTTGAGGCAAAAAATAAAACTAAAACAAGGCGTAAAGGGCATGACGGCTTGGAGATGAGGCAAGTGGTGATTTGCTTCGACAACCGGCTCTAATTAATACCCTTATCTTTTATTTAGCTTTATCTTTATTCATTTTGTCAAATACAAATTTTCCGGGTAAATTACAAGCATGTGTCCATTGTTTGTCTTTCCACCGAGTTAAATAAATATTTAAAAGTTACACAGAACAGAAAAATAAACTATTAGTTAGAGGTTGGAGCGAGAAAGGGAGAAAGTAGAAGGGCTGGCTCCTTTGTCAAGCGGACATAAATAATTCAGCTGAGCCCCTTAGCCTCTGCTTAGTGCGGGAAGAACAAAAAGTCGAAAAGTCTCAACGAGAAAATTATACTTTTAATTTTCTACGAATTTTCGAGCGTTAGTTTTTGCCGAGGGCGGTGAATAATCGAATTCCTCAGACCGGGAGTTCCTGCTTCTCGAGATACTGCCAGGAGAAAGTAATGGATAAAGGGTGCGAGGTTAAGGACCAAAAAAAAATCATAAGACTGAGGAGAATATTCGAGTGGAAAAATAGGGGAGAGATTGAACGAGTTTCACCCTAACCTTCTCGCTGATGACGCATAACCAATTCTTAAAGAATTCTATTATCGTATATATAATAATATATACGACGACCCAATTACTCTCCAATCTGTATCCGGAAATGATTTATCAGCCTTTTGTAGTGAATCCCTCCAAGGTTCGGTTGTTTTATCAAAAGCTAGCTGGTTGAATAAATATAATAATAATAATGATAATAATAATGAAAATAAGATTGCGATAAAGAAATAAAGGAAGAAAAGGATTATGTTATACAAAGAGATATGTGATACTGGCACGACTAGTTGGTTAAATGTCGGTTGTTATGTATGAATATAATGAAATAGAGTGAATAGGAGAACTACACACTATAATAACACACCGGTATTCCTTAAGCACACATATATATATATATATATATATATATATATATATATATATATATATATATATATATATATATATATATATATATATATATCAAACAGGTAGAAAATTTGGTTTTCGTAAAGCACTTCTCACGCGGGCCATTTGCGTTTTAAGGGGACTCTTAATTAGTTCCGGGGCTATAAATTTACTGCGGTGTTCTGCTTGCCGGTTTCACAGAAGCTCACCCGTTCGCGGGTACTTACTTCAGCGGGACTCTATTATGCATACATTTATACACATAACCCACACAAATTCAAGTACATTGTACTCTCGAGCACACGTATACGCTCATTAAAATAATGTTTAATATTTAACAGGCCCACACACACACACACACACACACACACACACACACACACACACACACACACACACACACACACACACACACACACACACACACACACACACACACACACACACACACACACACACACACACACACACATCTATCAGCCTAGACATTGCACGAGTAGTGTTGTATCACGCAACTTTCCCGATTTATCGTCCAGGACTCGGTTATACCGATAAAACGTGATGACCGTGTCCGCCTGGATTAAACATTTAATTGTCTTTTTATTATTTGTTCATTCATATTTATCAGCCGTTACCAGTCGCTTCTCTTTTGAGCTCACGAGTCTTTGAAAGAAATTCGCCGGTATCGCCATCGGTTGGCTGGCTTGAGAAGTAATTTATTGGGGAATAGCGAGGTTATGAACACAAAAGCATCACCTATCTATATCTTGGCATATTATTGATATCTCAATGTATATCTTCATCTGCATATGAGTAATAAAGCGGGAATAAAATACATTAGAGTGTTTGGCTGATAACGACTTGGGTTAGCTTTGCCGGAGCCATCATACCGACGAAGCGTGATGGCATTTATGTTGGATCTTTATCTTTATCCAGTCGTTAGGTTGTTTGAGAGCTCTTGTGTGCACGGAATAGACGTACACGTGGTTCTATCTTTATTTACCTATGTAGAATGTCAAATAGGAGGTAGAGCCAGAGATAGAGGTCAGCGTAGATGGATGTAGGAAATATGCTGGTCGAATACATAAGCCGAATAGATAACATACTCAAACGATTTTGCAGTTATTGTCAGGAGAATTAAATCAACAGTCGATACAATCATTGGAAGCAAATCAATTTGAATAAACATGCAAATATGTGTATAGTCGGTATCTCTATAACTGGAAGGTTATTTCGTCGGTTATCTCCCTCGATGCATATATATATATATATATATATATATATATATATATATATATATATATATATATATATATATATATATATATATATATATATATATATATATATAGGTCTATATACTCATATATACATGTATCCTGTAGGATATGTTGCAAAATAGCCGGATAAAAAGGATATATGGAATAAATTTCGCAATATCGGTTGGGAATAAATTCCACAAAACGGGTAACTGTCGTTGGCAGGAGTCGAGCTGCGGTAGGAAGTACTACTGAGGCATTTACGAGAAAAAAGGGCCAAGAATACAAAAAACACCGATATGCAACATGTTATAGATTTATTTTTATTTTTCTATGTATTTGTTTTTTGTACATCGGTACAATATATGTATATATAAGTTTACTAGTACCTTGGGCTGGACTGAAAAATTCGAGGACATCGCGAATGTGTGTATGTCTGTGTGTTGATATATATTACGAAACACGAATCTTGCGATATTGGATCGGGAATAAATTTAAAGCGGCTGTTGTCGGATACAGGAAACCCAGAGATTTTGAATAGTGGCTTGCAATATCAGTTTTATATAAATTATTGTTGTTGGGGGATCGACTTTCTGACCCTCGCCAAGTTTACTTGCTGGGAAATAAACCAAAAAATTGCCAGCCGCTAGTCGAGAAAAGGATACTGGAGGAAGAAACAATATATCTTGAAGCAGAGTACTTGCTGTTTTTATTTTTGACTTTTTTTTTGTCGACCTCACATATATATACATGTATGTATTTATCTAATGGGTATAAACTCGTGCGCTGTTAACTGGAAAACGCAATAAGACCCTAAAGTGTGTTAAAACTGCTCTTAAGAACGAGGAACTTGTCAAGTTTGTGTGACGATAAAACTGATTTATTTATACCTGTTTTATGGAACCAGAGTACCCGAGTGTGGATTCAGTTTACCTGCTGTTTACTTTGGAATTTACTCGAGCGTACAATTAATGTACTTGATAATGTAACAAAAAAAAAAAAATAAAATGAAATAAACGAGTGTCTTCAGATTATATTAATAGTTTATTAAGGCAACTGCGGGTATGGAAAAAATTTTTTCCCCTCGCCATCTAGCGGTCATTTATAAAACCAAAGTCACGGGTATGGTCGATTGGCCTGATTTGGCCCAGGAATTTGAAGAACGTGAGAAGCATTCGCGGAAACCAGAAATAAAATTGATTGGATTTGATTCTACAACTGGATAAACTTTAACAAAATATATCTATATATTTACAAAATATAATAAAATAAAAAAATGTTAAGTTGTGCTGTTGAGCGTTCAAACAAGTGACGCCGAGAGACAAAAAGGAACCGAGGAAATAACCCAGTAAATAAGGCGTGACTGTAAGTTGTGGTAATGGTGTAAAACGAGAGTTGGTAAAAAAAAATTGATTGATGTTGAGTGTTATTATATATTGCGCTCGAGCGAAAAAGTTTAAGGAAAAGTTACGTACGTATACACATTTCCAAGAATATTACAATGTTATTTATGAGTTTATGAACAATGTTCAATAACTAATTGCCGTTAAATTTACAAAAACAAGTTGAGGTGACTTTCGGTTAAAAAATTTAATACTTTATATCATATTTTTGTGTATAATAAAACGTCTCCATTATTTTCAAGTAATTCATATATAAAAAAAAAAAAAAAAAAAAAAAGTTATTTTATTTTAATGATTTTTTATTGCATAAATATGAGTACAAATATATACCGGGAGCTTTATTTCAGTACGTGAGGAAAATTCAACAAGGCGGAAAAATTAAATCACGAGGGAACTTTACAACTTGAGAAAGTACATCTTTATTACAGAGCTGGTACAAGTACACTCTCTGCTCGCGCTCTAGTGATGTAGTGTACTACGTCTATATAGTTATAGAGTTTTAGTTGCCGGAATAAGTTCTCAAGTAAAGGTTTATATAGATATAGATATATATATATATATATATATATATATATATATATATATATATATATATATAAAATATATCTACACCGAGAATAATATCCGCAATATGGATTGAGTAGAGTTATTATGTACGGAAAGGGCAATTTGAACGAGCTGTTCACAAGGCCAAACGATCAGCGATTTTAGCTCGAGCTTTTTCCGACTATTTTTTTTTTTTTCCCTAAATATAATATAATTTAATATAATACCTCCCGTATGTATATGTATATATATGCAGGCTCTGGGAAGAATAATCAGTTGAAATTTGTCGTCACAAGTTGGCAGTACCGAAGTGAATTCCAAAGCTGGTGCCAGATCGTTAGCACACTTTTGGTAACGTATGTAAGAGACTCTCATTTGCACACAATGCTCGAAAAAGAGGATGAAAAAGAGTATAGGCAGAGAGATAACTGCCTTGAAAGAGCAGGAATGGAAAAGAGTTGAGAGAAATCAAGAGATGTACCCAGGAGAGCCTTGTACTGATATATCTACCGGAAAAGGACAAAGCGTTGGAGCTCGGAGGAGAGAGAAACGAGAAAAGGGGAAGTGCAGAGTCAGAGTAGAGCTAGTTGCCTGTTTTATTATGCAAAAGCTCTCGCGGCTGTTGGATACTCGCTCTGTGCTCTGTGTAGCTCTGTACCACTACAACCTACAACCTACCACCAACTCCTCAACCTCCACTCTCGCCCGCGCTTTGGAGCAGCGTCGCGGCGGTGGAAAAAGCCTCCGCCCCGAATCGCGTAAATACAGGCAGCCATTTTGCGATAAACTTTTTTCGGCGACAGGGAGGAAGAAAAAGAGAAAAAGAAAGGAGACCCACCCTCTCTCGGTATCTATGTATTTGCGGAGAAAGAATCTGTCAGAAATAGGTACACAGAGGAATGGGAACTAACGAGGAGCCTACTGACAGAAAATAGTTTGTTTGATTTGAATTTGTAGATTTATTTAAAATAACTCAAAAATATATTTTATTATTTATAGTTATAAATAAATAAATAATTATTTCATTGTGTCAAATAAGTATTAGTTGGTGGTGGTGGTGGTGGTATTTAAATAAGAGATTTCTTTATAATAAACGAGTCTCATTTGATTTAAATAAATTGTTTTCTGAGTGTAACAGCCAGTGACTGTTACACTCAGGGATAAAAGCTCGGTTATAGAGGGCGCTGAGGGACAAAAAACGGGCTCCTCACAGTCGTAGAGGCCGCTGCACTCCTGCGCTATCATCCGACCTGTAGACTCGAGAGCTTTCGTTGAGGGACTGCTTCTCTGCTCCCCAGAACGAGTGGAGCTCTCTACTCACACACGCCAGACGAGTATTTGTGCAGAGGTATGTGGATGGGTAAAAAACCAGCCACGATCAAGCTAAAAAAAGGTTATGGAAAGGGTGAGAGGACAAAAAAGAGGGCGGTGAGACCACCGCGAGCAGACGGCGAAAGAGGGACGGGCGACGAGACACTCCCCTGGAGTCTGTGGACTATGTACATATTTAGACACACTCACACAGAGCTCCACATTTTTATATTCTTCTATTGCACACACTCACTCACACATCAGCCATCATCAGGGGTGCTCAAATACTTCTCGTTCTATTTTAGCTCCTTTTTTTATCAGCACACTCTTTTTTTAGCCTCGAGTCCCCTCTCTTCTCGTGCTCCCGCTGGGTGTGCTCTTTTTTCAGTTCAACGGGGAAATTGCTTTTTTCCTCATGGCACTCTCGCCCTCGCAGACGACGATTCGCAGTACGCCCTCTTCCACAAGCTCAGCGCCCATTCTCCTCCTCTGGTTGATGCTCGTTATCCTTCTGCTCCCCAGCCACCCACTGGCTCGTTCTCGATCAATTTCAATTTAATAACGCCCTCCACCTTCACCCTCTACTACCTATAACCGCTTTTTTTCGTTACACTCGGCTATATCTATACAGTTGATAAAATAACGTCTACCTATCTGAAGAAAAATTATACCAGAACGATAAAAGTCTTCATTTCTAGATGATATTGGAAAATGGGTTGTTGTTTTTTTTTTTTTATTTTATTTTATTATTCTAATCTCTGATGGCCTGATGCTAGTCAGTTTTTAAAAATGCTTTATAAAAATTTAAGTGAAGAATATTTAAACCAATTATCGTCTCAGAGATAATATTTTATTTTCTTCTTTACTCTATTTGTCTTATTAATTTTAATTGACTGTAATTATGTAAATAGTATTTAATGTAAATTTTATATAATAATAATAATAATAATAATAATAATAATAATAATAATGACTATGATAACAATTAAATTATAGTAAAAAGAATATTTGATTTTTTAGACTCGGCGCTGTATATAACTGTGTTATTTTATTCATTTTTTTTTTTTTTTTTTTTTTTTTTTTTTTTTTTCGTAACTGTTATCAAAAGACTACTAACAAGCAATGTTATATACTTAACTATATAATATAAGGATTCTCTATTGTCCAATGTGAACAAGAAATTCTCATTCCTGTCGCATAGCATCCTTCGTCACGAGGGATTGTTTTTTTTCTTTTCTTTTTCTTTTTCATTTTATTATTTTAACCCAACAACAGACATCAGTAACATCAAAGCCTCTGTCAAGAGTCGATAAATGGTCTAGAAGCGAGATATAGACAGCAAATAAAGAAACTTTTATAAAAAAAAAGCACAAGATTGAATAGAAAAGCTAACGGATTGTCTTTTCGAGATCTGGGAATATCTTGGAGATAAATCTCGAAAAATAAATTTCCACTGTTTCAACCTTCAATGGAAAGAGAGAGAAGGAGAAAAAAAGTATAGCTTTTGTCGGTTAAGAATCTGCAGAACATAGCAGATGAGCCATCATCAGGAATAGTGGAATAGTGTAATACGGGGTAGACGGCTGGTATAAGTACGCCTTTATGGGTGAAGGGGGAGGATTGGAGAGTGTATAACAGATCGCAAGTGCGAAGTACCAGCGGAAAAGGAGTGAACAAGATCGAGAGTAGCAGAACCGAGTGAGAAATGTAGTATTATGGAGCGTACAAGTGGAACTACAACGAAGAATAACTAGAGAGAATGTGGTGGAAGGTCAGCAGCCTCTAATTTCCACGTTCCACGGCCCGATTCATTACCGGGCGGAGTTCGTATTATTACGAGCCCGAATTACCTAATTTCGCTGGTCGTTACGTTGTTTCGGGGAAGCTCGAGCTCGGTGAGGGTGCCAGTGGTGACGGTAGCGCAGTCGCGACGCCGGAGAAAACCATCAGGTGCCGTTCTGCCACGAGGGAGACAGAGGACTGCGAGGGATAGAGGAACTGAGAGAGTTTAAAGCCGGGAATTTGGTTCCCCGAGAGTGAGAAAAGACAAGGACACAAATTTTGAGCAGACAGACTCCAAGAGCAAGACAGAAATTGATCCCCATCCCCGGTTCTTAAGCCTGGCGACGGAACGAACCTCGTGAGTCCTTCTGGCACCGAGGTTTGCATTCAACCACCCCATTTGAGCGTTCTCCACCCCGACGACGACCTTACCGTAGGGTAAATATAGCCCTCTTAGTCGCCGCAAACAGACAACGGTCCACGCGGACCTTGGACTTGGCGAGCCAATCGCGAAGCACCGAATCAAGACTTGACAAACGACTGCGCCTGATTTCTAAACAATCCCGCCTCTTTTGCCGTTGCTGACGCTCATTTTTACACCTAGCCAATTGGAAGCTGGCTTGGACCAATCAGAGACTGGCAGAGCCGCCGAGGCTGAAAGTGACGGCTCTGTTGGAGTCCGCGCGGACTGTCTGTGTTATGGCGGTAAGAGACGGGATGTACACACCCGCCCTGTTGACCCCTTGGCATCCCTTGTCTGGTTTCTTGTGTACCCCCTTTTATGTCGGTGGCCCCTCTGACTGCCAAGAAAAAGGGAGAAAAACAAAGCTTAAGACCCCGGGCCTGGGTACTGGGTTCCGGGCACTCATCAGGCTCTCCCAGAGCTTTTTTCGTATCGTTCGAGCACCCAAGCTATTACGGTATAACAAAGTCCGGTGTTTCGTGTATATCGAATCGTACGTCAATATACTGCGGCACAAGGATAGGGAGTAGTTGAGTATAAAAAAAAAGAGTGGAAACGAGTAGAGCCACTACTCACTACTCACTACTCACTATACACCCGTACCGGCAAAATACACTGTTAAAATTTTTGTAAAATTAAAAATCAGTGTGTGGCAAATACAATATACATTTTTTGTAAAATTACCATAGAAATTTTTGACAATGTATTTATGTATATATAAATCTTGCGGTCAAAATTCCAAGCGGGTCTAATTTCCGTGGAAAACGAGGTTACCCCAAGAGGATGAATCGAATCTACCGGTTATTATTCAGCAGGATGCTTTCATCAAGCAGAGTCAGTAGATAGATAAGAGCCTTTAGCCTTTGGATGAAGGAACAGAGAGAAGGATACCAATACCAGATACAGATTCTCGATAGAGACGAATAATCTCGAATGAGAGCTCGCTCCTGTCAGATCCCGATCTTCATTCTCATCCGTAAGATTCCACGGAACGAGAGAACAGGCTCGAGAATTCGATTTACCCGATTGAGAAACACGGGTTTATTGCTCCTACTTTTCATCTCATCGCTTAGAGTACGCCCTAGTGATTATAGCTTAAATCCCCAGCGCACTCGCCCACCGCATTTGTACGGGTGAGCAATCACGAATGAGTCGTAGGTCTACAGGGGCCAACCCGAGTAAATTCTCTCTCTCTAATATCTACTTCTACTTCCACTAATACTGTCTTGGTGTATAAACAACACATGCTCAGCATTGAACATGGCCAACTTCTTCTCTTACAGCTGGTATCATTCCATTTATCAGTGAGAGTGAAAAAGACACTGAATACTACTACTCAGACCATATTAAAAGGAGCTAGCTCCCAACTATCTGTATGGGCGAATTTCTCAAACTAAACACCATCAACAACTTACTCAGTCTAGTCCTTGAACGGAGCCTGCTGCTGGTATTGGTGTTCTCAGAACAAGGATCAAAGAGCAGCGGAAACTGCTAAAGATGAAGGGAGAGCCATCTCTACAAAGCGAGGTAACACAAGTCAACAGACACATAGACAACCGGCTTGCTCTGTGGCCACTGAAACCAACTGCATTCTCGGCTATTAGAACATCCACACAGTAGTGAAAATTTACTGTCGTAAACCCAGTCCTAATGCACTGGGAGTCGTAATTATGGACATCATTTTGCAGCTTCTCTCTCCCTCTATCTGCTTTCTGTTGGTTCTCAAGCTCGGTTAGTGCAAGCAGGACAAAACTGGTAGCTAGTGTTTGCTTAAGACACCAAAGCAACCTCTGCGACTGTATAGACTCTGGAACTCTGTCTCTGGTTGGAATTGCAGAGGCTCTCCGGCACTCCAGCAACACCAAGAACTCCGGTGTCATACAGCAATGTTATCTGGCACCCCGGCAGACAAGTTAGAGCTCGATGCTTGTACGGTTCGAGTCCTCTGGTAATGGCTTATACCCGTAGAACATTGTCTTCTGATGCGGTGTGATGCTGATGTTACTCTTCTCTCATTTAAGTCTCTGCGTCTTCTTTTACGCTGCTATCCTAAAATGTGTTGTTTCTGGTATTGGTAATATGATTTTATGCTTTTAGTAGTCTTGTATTGGTCTGGCTTCTTTGGATCTTGGTTTAACTATAAGGCCATCAATGACAAATGAATGAGAAAAACTGGTTTCTCAATTGGAAAAACAGGGATTATGTGTTATGTTATATGGATTCTTTACGGGATTCTTTAGCGTTGTAAAAGGTATTTATAATAGAATGGCTAATACTTACTTAGCTCGATTATTCTTCTCCTATTTCAATTCACATCAACCTACTAATTTTTTTACATTATAAGTTTTATAATATATTCCCTTTCATTATATTATATTTGTTGAGGTCTCTATTATAACCACGGTTATTATCAACAATTCAGATGTTTCAAAAGCTTAAGTACTGAGTAAACACCGGGCAGAATAACTTTAAAAGTTGGGCATTCATGGGATGATAGCTGAGTTTTAGACTGGTGGGAAGGAAGGATAAGGACTTGTAGTTAAAAATATGTGTGTATACCTATAGTTATGGTAAGTAAGTAAACCGGTAACTGGTAACTAGCGAGCGGGTAGCTGGTAGCAGTCCAGTCTCAAGTTCTCAAAAGACCATTTAGGAGCAGAGCCTTAGATTCCAGTTGCGGTAGAACCGACAATGGCACAACTTGGCTAAGAAGAAGAAGAACAAGCTCAAGTTTAAGAAAAAAAAGATTATTCTTTCCTCTTCAGTCCTTGAGCTTCACCCGGAGAATATTAATTCGAACGAGTCCCGAGAGAACCCTTTACTTCCCTCCTGGCCTTCTACGTCTTATTCTTCCTCTTCTTCTTCTTCTTCTTCTTCTTCTTCTTCTTCTTCTTCTTCTTTCGCTACTCAGCTCTTTACTCTCCTGCTCCAGCTAGTTTATACTCAACTCTACTTTCTGTACGGGAGGCACAAGGACCCTCGTAAATAACGAGGAAAAGTACTGGAGATGGGACTAAAGTATAAGATGATGATGATGAAGAAAATGGAGGAGGAGGAGGAAAAAAGTGGGTGGGATCCTGTCCAACTTCATAGCTTTTCAACTGAAAGTTTAATTCTGTTTGATGGTAGCCTTCTTGCGCTATAAATTATTACCGTTTTCATGAAAATCTCAACTCGGTGTCTTTCTTGAAGCAATTACTCGCGAAAACGTCCAAATAATGGGTCTGTTTGTAGGCAGAAGAGGAAATTTGCTACGCAGTCTAATAATTAAGAGTCAGTATGGCGTAGAAGCAAAAAAATAATTCAAAAAGTCTTCATAGCAATGTTAATATCCATTCCTGGCTGTTTTATTTCAAAACTTTTTCTACTTAACTTATTTCTTTTACGACATGTAATACTATATTTCCTCGGATCGACGAGCCCTGAAATGTGAGAAGAAATGAAATTTATAAGCCAGTAATAGAACAGCGGCCCTGGCTCGGTATGGTGAGCTCAGCTAAAATTTATGATTTGATGAATTCAAATGTCTTGGGATCTTTTCCAACAAATGCATCTTTATTTGTCATAATAATCAAAGCCAACAGAAATTTAGAATCACCTACTAACCAATGTGTAGTGCAGTTCCAACAATTTTTTCAATGGCCGCTACTGTTTAACAACCACTCACTCAACAATACATATATTTTCCCCGGATATATAACTCTCTGGATGATCCACACAGAACTGTGCTCTTTACTGAATAGAATAGAAGTGAGTATAATAAATCAAACAAGTAGTATTATATAAACGATAAATCACCAGATAATTCTCATCGTTGGAATGATGACGGATCAGTGTCCAAAGCGTACCCGCAGTAGTTAACCGCGAGCGTTTATGAACGTCAGTAAAGTTGGTTGACCAACTGGGTGCTTTGTAAGTGGTCATGGACCAGGCCAGGGATCGTGGCTCCAGTTGTCATTGGAGCTAGTGCCGAGCATCCCGAACCACGATCACATCACCGTCATCACAATCATCATCATAATTATTATTAACACACAGTAAACTGGATCCTGGATTTAGAGTCAGCTGGAAGCAATTCTTCAGCAGAGAAAGAGAGAGCAGAATGGCAATCGCAGAAGTGAAACCAGATGCAGAAGGCCATCAAGCGGTGTCCAGTAAACTTGAAATGACCAACATTCAATGAACACACAGACATATAGACATATAGATGGCTCTAAATGGATTGAAATTGAACGGAATCTGATGCAGTAGCACTTAAGACCCTCTATTGCTTGGCTAGAGTCCACTTACTGCCCATAATAGCGAGCACGCACGTTCGTTCCTCCCATTTGGTTTATCTCAGGTTCTGGTGCCCAAGTTGGCTCGTGTTAACTGCCCACAAATTCATAGCTAGTCATGTGCATAGGCATTGCATGCATGTCGTACGTGGTTACCACCAGGCTATCGCATACGATAGGAGCTGTTGCATGAGCATGGGGGATACACACTTGTATGAGCTGCGTGTGAGGGTCGCCACGGGATTAGCGTTTCAGTTGGCGTTAAGTAGCCAAGGCTAGGATGTGGTCTCTCTGTTCTGTATTCTCTAATGTGTTATATACCCTCTATCCATCCACCTACTGCAACTACACAGTTACAGAGAACTAAAGAGGAAAGACGGAGAGAGAAGCTTATCGTATATCGACCGCATTAGTGGCTCTCTGATATTAAAATCGGCTGTCGCGTTTAACCTCTTTAGCTCCCTCGGTAACCTACCGACACTGGACGTTGTTTTGTTGTGGCTCCGCAAAAGTTACCCGTTTGCTGGTTAGCATGCGTGTTCCTCGACATATAATCTCTCCCTCTATTCAGATTGTTACGTTTTTAATGGTCTTATATACAAATATAATGCATACAAAGCTCATGTCGACGGATATTATTTTCCACTGCAATATGGTTAATGTTGACTGTTCAAAGTTCTCTGTGCTGGTATCTCGTGACACTTTTTCCATTGCAACTAGTAATCATATCAATGCTTGGATTTTTATGCTGCGTTATTTGTCTTTATAAAAATATTTTTTTCTTTTAAATTTTAAATGTTACACGAGATTATGCCGGCTAACTATCTTACCAGGGTTTTACAGAAATACTTAATGCGACATTCGCATAAACAATTCAAATTATCTTGGACTCTTGAAACTCTATTTGTTTATTTTTACTGGCTGATAACTGTTAAGTCCTTTTCTCTTCTCTGTTTTTTAATTATCCAGGTATAGAAATAATTTTAATTAAATTACCAATGAGAGATATATGTAGTGATAATATGTATTTAAAATGTCTGTTTGTTCGGTAAAATTAACAATTATATTTTTTTAGCTCAATTGTTTTATTTTCTGTTGGGCAATAAATATTGATTAGTGTATTGTGTGGGATTATATAAACACGAGTTCGCAGCTGGGTTGTGTAATTACTTGGTAAATTTTTTTTTTTACCGTCGAATGTATTATTACTAATCACACAATCAAACGTTAAGATTGATTATCGAAGATTAATAATAATCATGCCGGGTTTGGCATACGCAGCCAGTTAATCTTACACATGTACATATGATATATAAATGTGTTGCCCGGTCATTGTGCAAGTTTAAAAGAATGAATACGCTATTTGCTCATAATAAACCATTTTATTGCATATATAAATATAATACAACCCAGTAATAGATATACATTTATTTATTTATTTATTTATTTATTTTTTTTTTTTCCAATGATAATAAACTTTTATTATATCAATCTTTCTTTAGTCCAATAAATAAAACTTACATACATTACTATTAGTATGTACTAATTCAGTGTAATGGTGGTAGTGCTAGACATTTTTTGTCTTTTACATTATAGAGTGGCGCGTTTATCTGTCAGAACTAACTCGATAAAAGTTATAAAAAAATAAAAAACAGTGATAGGAATAATAATATAAGTATAAATATAAATAAAAAGTATAAGAAGTAGTTTAAAAAAACAAATAAAAGAATCAGTAGATAAACGTTAGATTTTACGATTTGACAAAAGTGATTAAACGAAACAAAGTGCGGTCTGTTTGTACAGTCGTCCGTAAAAGATGCCTGTGTACCCGTGTACGGATAGGATAAGAAAAAAAAAAGGAATATAAGCAATAAAAAGTAAATAGAGTAAAAGAATAAAATTGATGGGAGCGTAAGTAAACAAGAATGGAACAAAACAATGTAGCGGAAAGAAAAGTATCCCGGTGGTACAGTGTAGTGCCAGAAGTGCAGTCTTCTATTTAGAGTTTTTTTTTTTTCTTCCTTCTTACTTTTTATTTTTAATTTTTTACTCCCGTCCGAGCAATATCTCTCTTTTTGCCGGAATTAAGACCCGAGATACTCGGACTACTCGAGAATTGTTATATAAGGATTAATAATTTGTCCAGTGGTGCAATCGTGCTGACGTATCTGACACATCTTTTTTATCTTTTCTTATTCTTATCCGTTCTTCTTCTTCTCTTAGCTGTTATTCCTCAGATCTGGTTCAGTTGCCGAGTCTGCCAAAATCTTTTTGTCCAGACATCTGTCACTCGTGGGAGTGCTACAGTGCTACAGTGATACAGATGGGGTACATCGTACGTGGCTTAGTCTTGCCAGCAAGTATCCTCTTGTTCACGTACATCAAGTACACAGCATGTAAGTATAAATATGTACAGATAGATTCCACCGAGAGTGGAAAAAGAATCAAGTGCTGTATCTGGAAGACAGGTCAGACACGAAGTAGTGCTTCGTACTCAACCGTTCCACCCTCTTTTGGCACCTCTCCACGCACTTGTCGTCAAGTATCAAGACTCGAGGAGCATTCCGGTTATCACACACTGTATACTTTAAGTAGACATAACTCAGATACGTCTTGCTGATATTATATATTACATACTCGCATAAACTCATACATAAACTCCTCGAGCCCATTCCTGACTTTGAACCACTCTGATTCAAGATATAATATCTAATTATAGAACCAAATGACTCACGTATCGCTTGATAATTGTATCTTCCCATCATCATCTTCATCATTACAACAACAACAATAATAATAATGATAATAATAACAGTAATGATGATAATCAAATCACAATTGCCCTACCATGAGCATCAAGAATTCTATTCCTACACAAATCCGAAGGCGTGAAAGCTTGACATATCCGTCTTAATTGATCAGCTGCTCCACCTGAGCCAAAAACGTCAGCTTTGATCGGTGTCTCGAGCCCAACTTCAGCTTATAACTTAAACTCAGCTCACATATATATATATATATATATATATATATATATATATATATATATATATATATATATATATATATATATATATATATATATGACCTCACCGGTGAGCTACTTGGACGCTTGTAAAGTCACGCGCCTACAATAACCCCACGTCTTCTTGCTCATTTTATACTTAATACTTGTTCGTCTCTGTTCCTTTTACCTGTAATCCACCTTCTGTCGTATCTTGCAGCCGCTTCACCTGTCACACCGAGAGCAGTGGAGCCCCGACGAACAAACCAATGGACAGAAGGCACACCTTGCTCGCCATGGATCCAGCATATCCACCTTAGTATAAGACATAATACATAATACATAATATAAATACGCATTATAGTATAGTGCTGTACGTTTAAGGTTTAAGCGTACACTCAAGATCTAGAGGTAGGTAGGTACACCCTGACCCTTATTGTGCGTACGCAGGGTACATTGACGGCTGGAGGGAACAAAAGAGCTCGCTCCTTGGGTGGCTAGTCAGTTGAGAGTCTCGGCTGAGAGTAGCTCCCCGTTCCGCGAGGAACAAACCGTGGCACTGTTGGAACTCGGGTCCGATTGGCCGGGCTCGTCTTCCCATTGGCTGGAACCGAGTCCGCACGGACTGACGGATAAACTCAGCTCTAGTGTCATCCTCGTTTCGCCAACGAAAAACGGGAGACTGACTGTGGCGCGCCATCTCGTTTGCGCGTGGACAAACTATAATTCTTGGAGCTGACTCCTCTTTGTCTCTCGTCTCTTGTCTCTCGACCTCGCCGCTCCCCTTCAGAAAACAGTCTCTCAGCGGCAAAAGCAGCAAGATCCCCCGACGAGATATGAATTCTCTTTCTTTTATATTCCACGCTTGCCTGCCCTCCATTTTGCTTGCTCGGGCCCTTGTCTGCCTCGCCGATCTGCGACTACCGTATGTGTAGTCGGCCGCGTTACTATCTCACCCAGCACTTCTCATTCCACACTCGTCGTTGTCGTCGCTGGCTTGCTTATTCAGTCTCATTTCCATCTTCAATCTCTCGGTCTCTGTCCTTCTGTGGAGCTATTATGCCATCCATATATCTATACCCTACCACATTATACACTATCCTCCTATACATTTACCCTCTTTTACCATCATCTTCTTATTCTGCACCTTCGCAAAACTTGTTCAGACTTGGCTCACAATCAAACCTTTCCGTGTCCTCGAGTCTCGTCGTCATCATTCTTCTCTTCCCTCTTTATCTTTCTCTCTCACCCTCGAGTCTTCATCTTGTTCTCATCCTCAGGACTTCTCACCGCTTCAAAACTCTATCCTACTCAAACATGTTACCCAGACCTTTAATGTCCTCTTTCTTCCTCGATGACGTACTCTTCTTTGTATTAAAGTACACTTCTCGGCATCACTGCACACATACAGACAAACAGACAGACACATATACACATTCTTTACCTCCTCAAAAGAATAAGAATAAGAATAAGAATAGGAAGTAGGAGAAGAAGAAAGAGAAGACTTTACCCTCAGAAAGTCTACCAGAGGATATAATGTATGTATCCATTTGTGTACACACGCTGTCGCCCACCATGCAAGATGCCAAGAAGAGAGGTAGTATTCTTGACACCACTAACAGCGTACAACTTTTCTTTATTACACAGCCAGCCGAGGTGATAAAAATAAAAAATATTCGTCAATTAGCATTAATTACGTGTTATTGTACCCAGATTTTATTTATTCTTCTTCCCTTGTATTCTCTATATTGGATACTCGGCTTTTTTACTTTATTTATCACTTATTTTCAGTCAGATGTTATCGCGAAATACATTCTCGGCCAAGCGAATCAAGAATTGATATTATTTTGGTTCGTTAGGTACATCATCATGAGCATGTATCATATATGCGGTGGAACATACTCCGGTACTCGTGTCAAGTGTGCTTGTACACCCAATCCAAGCACCCGGCTATCCTCCGGGGGGCCATAAGTGTTATAAGTATGCACCAGCTGCACACGCTCGTCATTTTGCATCCAATATTATTATCTGAACAGTACACCCGTCACTTTACACACACACACACACACACACACACACACACACGCAGTCAAACACATTTAGGAAGAAAAGAGTACAATACTTATACTCATACTTATATTATAGAGTGTAAGAGCTAAATAAAAGGAGAATGGAGTGTGTCTTCCTTGAAGATGCTTTCATGCTTCAACGACTCAGTCGATCACTTTGCCACTTAATCTTTGTTTTCTGCTGATACGTTCTTGTTTTATCCTGAATCGCTTCCTCCTCTGTCACCCTCCAGCTCCGGAATAATCCTTTTTTATGCACCCTCTCACTCTGACACTCAATCTTCTCGAGTTCTCGATCCCCCTTGTATAATCGTCTCATTACCGGAATCTTCCGCGACTTAATGAACGAGCCGATCGACTGCCGATTTACACGCGATCCAACCGGAATCCCGCCGGCAGATATACGCGGAGATTACTCTCAGCAAAAAATCATTACCAAGAGCCCGATGATGATGATGATGATGATGATGAGCCTCAAAATGTGAATTAATTACTGTTACTGCCTCTAGATCTGTTAATAACAGTTTTAAAAAAACTCAACATCACAGTACCATTAATCATTCTGTATAAACTCAAAATAAAATCCACTTATACACTTTCATCCATGCAAAATCGAAAATGTAAACTGTTATACTCGTTATAATAACAATGCTGGATAAAATGGAGCTAAAAGTGGTCAGACAAAAGCTCCAGAAAAGAGAAGACCAGTACATGTATGTACAAAGGAAGGGAAAGGGGTTTGGTGAAGTTAGGGAGCGATATAGCTCTACAGGAACTGGAACCAACAGCAAGAGGCGACATTTTCGCTCATTGCACGCTACACCAATAGTTTCACTAGCAGCAGAAGCAGCAGCAGCAGCAGCAGCAGCAGCAGCAGCAGCAGCAGCAGCAGCAGCAGCAGCAGCAGCAGCAGCAGCAGCAGCAGCAGCAGCAGCAGCAGCAGCAGCAGTAGTAGTAGTAGTAGTAGTAGTAATAGTAGTGTAGTAGAGCTGCGGATGGTGCGGTATAGTGGTTAAGGTGGTTAGGGCTCCAGCACCACAAGGGTGGTCAAACCGCAAACGAGACCACGGTCCTAGCTATCTGCTATCTGGATAACCACCACTACTATCTACTACCACGATCAACGTAGTAGTCTTGTCTGATGCAGCTACTGGTAATGCCCACCAGGAACTGAAACAGGTCTCAAACCCCGGCAACTAACGCCCAACGCCCAACACCACCGAGAATCCCTATTCCGTAGACTCTCGACTCTGGCATCATCGACATCCTCCAACTTGAATCCCCTAGACCTTCAATCTGTGCCAACCGACCAACCAACTAACTGCATATAGGTATTTATAATATCCAGAGGTATAATGTGTGACACGTTTTTATCATACTAATGCCTTGAACACCCTTTTATACCGGACTGGAACTCGAGTAAGCCGCTTAATATGTTTCAACGCTCGTCATGTTGGTATAACACTAAATCTATTGAAGCACTTGAAATATAACTAAGTATTTAATCTAATCAGTATGTGGGTCTTTATTAATGTTAACTCTTATAAGTCTTAAGCGTCTTTATTTTTAATACGATATACGATTTAATACGATGAGTGATATATTTTTAAAACCCAGAGAGAAAGAGAGAAAGAGAGAAAGAGAGAGTGTGTGTTTTTTTTTTAATTTTTTCATCTCTTATTAAATGCCAGCAAGATTGATTTTTAATTCTCGGGAAATTTACAAATGATGGCCTTTTTCAATTACTATTTTAATTTAGTCGGTTTAATTGTAAGAATAGATCTATCTGTAATGCCGACACATTGGAAGACATTCCGTTAATTCGCGGAATATGATAGCCAATCACGAGTCATATACTGTACGTGTTCAATGGTAATTATGAGTTTCGATATGTTGTTCATCAGCAGTGATACAAATTTGTTGTTAATAGAAAGGGTATTTATTTTAGTGTTGTAGATGGAGTCGATGAGAGAACAAAGGCAAACTGATTACAAACAATTGCCGGTTGGTTAGTAGATTTTACACATAGCTCTTACATTATTCTAAAAACATACACACATCTATATGATTGTGTGTATATTTAGCAAGTACTACATTATTAGCGTAAATCTATCAGTGTATTATTACGTAACAGCTCTTGGGCTATTCACGCATACAAAATATCCTATAATTGTCGTTGTTAAATCAAACAACCACCGAACAAGGTACACACACGGATGGGGAGAGCTCTAGGGGATTTCTATGGTTAGATGATGTTATGTTTAAAGAGATATACATATATGACTGGAGCTAAACGTGAATCAGCGCCGGGTATTGCTTATTGAAAAGGGGAATCGAGATTTACTGGCGGACCACCTAAAGGGGTCGTCTGTCCTGCTCTAGTTAGTACAGCTGCGCTTTGGGGTGTGCAGAGTTTGCAAAGTGAGAATAAGCAGGACAGAGATAAAGTGAAAGAGAAAGAGAAAGAGGTGTGTGTGTATAACGAGGGTTATAAAGGTACAGTGGTTGTTGTGAATTCCAAACGGGCGTTTATTAGTGTCCAATTGTATCAAGAGACACGGCAGAGTCGAGTAATAACACGAATAGAGTACATATATATAGAGTAGAAACGAAACTATATACTATATAGTATGTAGATTGCGCGGCGTGAACTCGCTCATTTGCGTGGCTGTTAATTTGCTGGCGCTCCCGCAGTATGCCGCCGTGAGAACCGCAGAGGGACGCTAGAGCGCGCTTATTTTATCTTTCTCGCACGTACTAAATCGTTCTCTCCCACTTGTATTTCGTCTATTCGGATTATATTCCTGTCTGTCTCTTTACGCCGCGCACCCTTTGTCTGCCTACAGGCTCTCTATCTATCTCAATACAATGTGCCAATTTCCCAACTCCCTTTTCACCCTGACTCGCCTCCTAGAACTGTAACTGCTTGTACGCACGAGGCTTTCCAATAACATTATCACGCTATAAACTGATAAAATTTATAAATATATCTATATCTCTATGACTAAAGATTTGCATAAGGATTTTATTATTCCGAGCGAAATATTTTTACTCGATACGTGACATGAGTTTGCCGAATAAAACAATCGGTTAGTGAGGATAAAGCCAAGGCGGGAAAATTTGAATAAAATTTAAATTTGTTTGTCGGCAAAAGTATGTCGGAAAAAAAATTAAAAAAAAAAAAAAAAAAATAAACGTATGACGTGATGGTTAGACGGGTTGTTCTATGTTGCTTCTATTATACATCCCTTTATACTAATTCACCGGTTTGACGTTTAGGTTTAGTATTTGCATTTGCATTTAGCATACGCTTTGAATAGCAGCTTGGTTCCTAAAGATTTTCACAGTCCTAAGACTTAGCAACACTGGCACCACCACCACCATCAGCCATCAACCATCAACCATCAGTAGTTACTAGCATGCATGTAAATTGCTCGCGTGATCTCGTCGCGCATAACGTCAAGAACTGAGTTTACCCTAGCGGGAGGGCAAATCGCTTCTGGTTTCATGTTTATACAATATATTTTCAGTATATACATTGTGGAAAGTAAACCCAGAGGCA